>NC_090390.1:81121356-81449856 GCF_036365525.1 Heterodontus francisci
AACAAGGATGAAAATTTTAAATCAAGACGTTGCTTGACTGGGAGCCAATGTAGGTCAGTGAGCACAGGGGTGATAAGTAGGGCCCTACCAAATTCACGGCCGTGAAAAATGCATCATGCACCATGAAATCTTGGGTCCTCTGTGAAATCGGCCCTTTTGCAAGATTTGCACTTTTTATTCATTGACACAAGGCTCACCTCGCTGATTGGAGGATGAGGGTGGGAATGAATAAGGGAAAATAAGGAGACAGCAGATGAATTGAACAGGTATTTTGCATCGGTATTGACTATTGAGGATACAAGTAACATCCCAGTATTAGCTGTAAGTCAGGAAATGGAAAGGAGGGAGGAACTCGAGAAAATTACAATCACCAGGGAAGAGGTACTGAGCAAATTGTTGGAGCTGCGGGCTGACAAGTCCCCGGGTCCTGATGGACTTCATTCTAGGGTCCTAATTGAAGTGGCTAGTGAGATAGTTGATGCGTTGGTTTCAATTTTCCAAAATTCCCTACATTTGGGGAAGGCTCCATTAGATTGGAAAATAACCAATGTAACTCCTTTATTCAAAAAGGGAGGGAGACAGAAAGCAGGAAACTGCAGGCCAGATAGCTCAACATCTGTCATAGTGAAAATGTTGGAATCCATTATTAAAGATGGTATAGCAGGACACTTAGAAAATTTTCAGGCAATCAGGCTGATTACATGGTTTTGTGAAAGGAAAATCATGTTTAACCAATTTATTGGAGTTCTTTGAAGAAGTAACGTGTTGTGGATTAAGGGGAACTGGCTGATGTACTGTACTTAAATTTCCAGAAGGCATTTGACAAGATACCGCATCAAAGGTTATTGTGGGAAATAAAAGCTCATGGTGTAGGGGGTAACATATTGGCCTGGATAGAAGATTGGCTAGCTAACAGTAAACAGAGAGTAGGCGTAAATGGGTTACTTTTTGGTTGGCAAGATGTAACGAGTGGTGTGCCACTGGGATCTGTGCTGGGGCCTCGACTTTTTTCAATTTATATAAATGACTTAGATGAAGGGACTGAAGGTATGGTTGCTAAATTTGCTGATGACGGAAGATAGGTAGGAAAGAAAGTTGTGAAGAGGACATAAGGAGGCTACAAATGGATATAGATAGGCTAAGTGAGTGGGCAAAGACCTGGCAAATGGAGTAAAATGTGGAAACGTGAAACTTTCCATTTTGGTAGGAAGAATAAAAAAAGAGTATATTAGGGTCATAGAGTCATACAGTTAGGAAACAGGCCCTTCGGCCCATCGTGTCTGTGTCGGCCATCAAGCACCTACCTATTCTAGTCCCATATTATCTAAATGGTGAGAGATTGCAGAGCTCTACGATTCAGAGGGACCTAGGTGTCCTTGTGCAAGAATCGCAAAATGTTAGTATGCAGGTTCAGCAAGTAATTAGGAAAGCTAATAGAATGTTATTATTTATTGTGAGGGGGATTGAATATAAAAGTAGGGAGGTTATGCTTCTGTTATATAGGGCATTGGTGAGACCACATCTGGAGTACTGTGTACAGTACTGGTTTCCGTATTTAAGGAAGGATGTAAATGCGTTGAAAGCAGTTCAGAGAATGTTTACGAGACCTGGAATGCGCAGGTTGTCTTATGAGAAAAGGTTGGACAGGCTAGGCTTGTATCTGTTGGAGTTTAGAAGAGTAAGAGGTAACTTGATTGAAACATATGAGATCCTGAGGGGTCTTGACAGGGTGGATGTGGAAAGGATTTTCCCCTTGTGGGAGAATCTAGTACTAGGGATCACTATTTAACAATAAGGGGTCATCCATTTAAGACAGAGATGAGGAGAAATAGGCAGAGACAGATGGATTCTTGATAAGCAAGGGGATGAAAGGGGTAGGTGGAAATGTGGAGTCGAGGTTACAATCAGATCAGCCATGATCTTATTGAATGGCGGAGCAGACGCGAGGGGCCATATGGTCTACTTCTGCTCCTAATTCGTATGTTCATATGCATTAGACACAGGTCTGATGCCTGGGCTCACAAAGCCCTGACTGATGGCCCCAAAGTACAGTAAAGTACAAACTAAACAAGAGGGGAGGGGGTCAAGCTTGGATAGATGTAGCAAATCAAGTCAAGGCAGGAGAGCAGAATAGTAATATGGGAAATGAAGGTCAGAGAATGGCAGAAATGGACAGAGAAAAAAACCTAAGAGTACACCAACAGTCAAGACCAGATGTTACAAAGATAACAAAAAGACAAAACTAAAGGCGATATCTAAATGCACGTAGCATTCATAACAAAGTAGATGAACTGACAGCACACATTGAAGTAAATAAATATGATCTGATAGTCATTACGAAGATGTGACTGCAGGATGACAAGGATTGGGTCCTAGATATTGAGGGGTATATGACATTTAAGAAGAATAGGAAGCTAGGTAAGCTCCTTATTTAAGGAACAATGTAAATGCATTGGAGGCGGTTCAGAGGAGGTTTACTAGATATCTGGAATGAGCGGGTTGTCTTATGAGGAAAGGTTGGACAGACTGGGCTTGTTTTCACTGGAGTTTAGAATGAGTGAGGGGAGACTTGATTGAAGTATATATGATCCTGAATGGTCTTGACAAGGTGGATGTGGAAATGACGTTTTCTCTTGTGGTTGAGTCCAGAACTAAGGGACACTGTTTTAAAATTAGGGGTCACATTTTTAGGACAGAGACGAGGAGAATTTTTTTCTCTGAGGGTTGTGCGACCTCGGAACTCTGTGCCTCAGAAGGTGGTGGAGGCGGGGTCATGAATACTTTTAAGGCTGAGGTAGATAGATTCTTGTTGGGCAAGGGAATCAAAGGTTATCGGGGGTAGATGGGAATGTGGAATTCGAGACACAAACAGATCAGCCATGATCTTATTGAATGGTGGAGCAGGCTTGAGGGGCCAAATGGCCGACTTCTGCTCCTATTTCATATGTCTGTATGTTCGTATCTCAGTTTATCTTCTATACCAATCTTATATGAAATGAATTTCATGCCACAGTTCCCAGTTGAGTGGCACATGCTCCTGGTTAGCCATTTAACAAATTTTACTGAAGACAAGCTGATGTGATGTCACACCAATGCAAAAGAACAATAAAAAATTGAGCACAGAAGTAGACCATTTTCCCATTGTCATGGTGTTAATGTGCATTTAAGGAGTTTGCAGAGAGGATTGGTTTGGCGGTAACTGGAGTATTGTGTCCAATTCAGGGCACTGCACTTTAGGCATTGGAGAGGGTGCAGAAAAGATCTGCAAGAATGGATGAGGGACTTCAGTTACATGTATACATTGGTGAAACTGGGACTATTCTCCTTAGAGAAGAGAAGGTTGAGAGGTGATTTGATAGAGGTGTTCAGAATCGATTGGTGTCTGGACAGAGTAGATCAGGAGAAACTGTTTCCATTGGCAGAAGGGTTGAGAACCAGAGGACACTGATTTAAGGTGAATGGCAAAAAAAACAGAGGTGACATGAGGAAAAACACTTTTTACGCCTCTGTGAGTGGTTAGGATCTGGAATGCACTGCTTGAGAGTGTGGTGGAAACAGATTCAATCATGGCTTTCAAAAGAGAATTGGATAATTATCTGAAGAGAAAAAATTGCAGGGCTACAGGGAAAGGCAAGGGAGTGAGACTAGCTGAGTTGCTCTTGCAAAGAGACAGCACGGACTCAACCGGCTGAATGGCCTCCTTCTATGCTGTAACCATTCAATGATTTTATGATTCTGTAACTTGGGCACCAGACTATTGACTAATCCCATTTCTCTGCTCATTATCCACAACCTTTGATATTTCTCCCTATCCATATGTTTGTCTAAATCCCTTTTAAATATCGCAATGGATAGTGAAACGCTCTGTTGTAATACTGGGGAACTGACGCACACTGATGAAACAGTGTAAAGGGCACTTTTCTCTCTACATCTGCTGAAGCTAATCTGTGAGTGCTCGCTTATGTCACTAGGGTTGCCTGAACAGGGAAAGTGCTCCATTACCCTTGCATTCACAACCCTAACCCCCAGCACAGAGGGAAAATGATTTTTAATTAGCGTGTAGATAATGACGGCTGGTGAGAGCAGTGGTGTCTGGAGGCAACTCTGTGTAATTCAGACCCATCCTCTAGCTCTTTCTGTTTCACAGAGACAGCTCTCAAGATTGGAGATTGGATAAGAAGGTTATCTGTTTAACACAAAATGCATTCGGATATCTCCAGTAAGCCTTAGTTCTTCGAATAGCACTCCTGTGTACACCCTCTGGCATTTTGAAATATTTTTCTGGATTATCATTGCTGGCCTGGGGATGGAATTTGTCATAGATTGTCAAACATCTGAGATGGAGCTCAGCCTCTTTAGCTTTGCTGTCAGAATAAAGGTTGGCTTGAATAATAGCTCTTTTAAGTGTTTACGAACGCCCAACTCACTTGCTTAGAATGTAAACTTTATCATGGTAGAGTACTAAAGATCCCACAAGATAAACTAGGGGCATAAATCAATTTCGCACTTGAGGGTGAATTTTTCCAATTACTCAGTCCCGATGAGAAGCCTTGCCCCAGGAGCATGTGTCGAGAGAATGAATGGGAAACATTGCATTGCATGTGGGCTGTTCTCCAATTTGTGTTATCGGTGAGGTTACCCGCTATCCCGAGCACAATCCGAAAGTATGATGATCAGGGAAATCCCCCTCCAAAATAACCAGCAATAGTCCCTGCTCTCAATGGCATCTTCTAATGAGGGATGTGGGGTTGGGCGGGAGTTGAGGCGGGTGGTGTGGTGGGGGTGGAGAAAGACTTGCATTCATATAGCGCCTTTCACAACCGCAAGACATCCCCAAGCACTTTACAGCCAATGAAGTACGTTTGAAGTGTAGTCACTGGTGTAATGGAGGAAACATGGCAGTGAATTTGTGCACAGCAAGATCCCACAAACAGCAATGTGATAAATGACCAGATCATCTAGGTGTTTATTTTTCAGTTGTTGGTTGACAGATAAATGTCAGACAGAACATCAATGGTTTTCCACAGTGACATTTGCAGATTCTCACTTCCCAAATCAAGCTCATTCTGATTGCACTTTAATTAATAAAACAGAAAGGTCAGAAGAATGCATTATTACATTTGCTAATTTTTTTTGCCTTTATATATTTTCTTCACAGTCAACACCTTCACTTAGTCAAGTCAATAAGTTGTTCAATCTCACTTTTAGGTTGTTGTTTTTCTCCTGTCAAATAAATTAATTGAGTCGAACCATATTTAACTGTAACCAGTCATGCACTCCATAGGTGAGATCTGTATTTATAGACAGAACATCATAAAACATATGCTCAAAGTCTTCCCTGTCCAAGATGAGATTGGGTTTGTGTAAAGGAGGATTTAGATCTGGTTCAGTTTAGAATAGTTTTAGGGGAAAGGTTTATGCTTAAGCATTGAGGTCATGTACTTGCATGTACTTCAAATTCTAAATAAAATTGCTTTGGGTGAAGAGAGAGAGAGAAAATGGGATCTTCGAACCTGAGTATAGGAGGATGAAATAGAAAAAATCATATTGAAATGAACCTTCCATTGTAGCTTACTTGCAGTGGTTGAAAGGGTGTGTAATTGTAGAATATTACAGTAAGGAAATTGTTACGACTAGGTGAGAAATGTGTCTAGGGGTCTTTTTCTGTATTTATTTGGTCTTATTGTAACAAGGTTTAATTTTAAACACTAAGATAAAAGCAAAATACTGCAGATGCTGGAAATCTGAAATAAAAACAAGAAATGCTGGAAATACTCAGCAGGTCTGGCAGCATCTGTGGAGAGAGAAGCAGAGTTAACGTTTCAGGTCAGTGACCCTTCATCAGCACTGGCAAAGGCTAGAAATGTAATAGGTTTTAAGCAAATAAAGAGGGGGTGGGGCAAGAGATAACAAAAGTGAAGGTGTTGATAGGACAGGGTAATACCTGCACTTTTACCTCCTCTCTCCTAACTATCCAAGGCCCCAACGCTCCTTTCAGGTGAAGCAGTGATTTACTTGTACTTCTTTCAATTTAGTATACTGTATTCGCTGCTCACAATGTGGTCTTCTCTACATTGGGGAGACCAAACACATATTGGGGGACCGCTTTGTGGAAAACCTCCGCTCAGTCTGAAAGCATGACCCTGAGCTTCTGGTTGCTGGCCATTTCAACACACACCCCCCTGCTCTCATGCTGACATCTCTGTCCTGAGATTGCTGCAGTGTTCCAGTAAACATCGGCGCAAGCTCGAGAAACAGCATCTCATTTACTGATTAGGCACACTACAGCCTGCCGGACTGAACATTGAGTTCAGTAATTTCAGAGCATGACGAGCCCCTCATTTTACTTTCAGTTCTTATTTCTTTTATCTTTTTATTTTATTTTTGTTTGTTTCATGATTCATTTTCTTGCCATTTGCCTGGTCACTTTTTTTTTCATGGTTGTGCTTGGGGTCAGGGCTGTTCATTTTTCTGTCCATTAACACCCTCTCTGCACTAACGCTTTGTCTTTCAATACACCATTAACATACTATGTGTCTTTGCTCCATGACCTTCTGGTCAGTTATTCTCTGTGACCCTCTGTCCTATCAACACCTCTTTTGTTCTCTTTTTCCCACCCCCGCTTTATTTGCTTACAACCAATTACAATTCTAACCTTTGCCAGTTCTGATGAAAGGTCACTGACCTGAAACGTTAACTCTGCTTCTCTCCCCACGGATGCTGCCTGCCTATTTCCAGCACTTTTTGTTTTTATTTTAAGTCTATGCTGGTGTCTTTCTCCACATGAGCCATCCTACTCTAATCCTACTCTTCTGTTCACTCCACATACCCTTCGATATTTCTCTTTCTCAAGCAATTATGTATTTCCCTATTTTAAGAAAATATGTACTCTGCTTTAGCAATGGCCTGTTGCAAAGAATTCCCCATCCGTCCATCCTTTTAATTTTTTCTATGATTATCTTAACAAAAAAATTAACAAATTTATTGAGTACAATTTAACTTGCTATTCGGTAGAGGGTGGAATTTGGACTTGTGGTTCTGGGCTGCCATTCCATTCTGGAACAGTGCACTACCAGAGCAGTGAAAATTGTGGGGTTTTGTTTCAATTTGTTTTGTTCACTGGTTTGTAATCTGTAGCTGTGGAGTCATGAAGGACTCAGGTACAACTCCCAACCTTTTTCGATCAATTTTGAAGACAATTTAATGGCTTATTTCATTTTTTCAGACATTTATTAAGATTGTACTTGTGAGAAAGTATCATGCAATTAACAAATTTTTTGTAAAAGCTTTGAAATGTTGTTGAAATGTATCTCTTTTATTTTCTATCATGACTCACATTGGAGTCACAGTATTGCAGCTCTTAAGATATTGCGTTTTTTGAGCAAATTTCAAAAAATGGCTCCTCTTGTTGCTAAGTTTACCGAGCCCTGGTCTAGACCAAACAGAAAGAAAGTACTTGCATTTCTATAGCACCTTTCATGACCTCAGGCCATTCCAAAGCACTTTACAGCTGATCAATTACTTGTGATTTGCAGTTGCTGTTGTAATGTAGGCAACATGGCAGCCAATCAGCTCACGGCAAGCTCCCACAAACAGCAATAAAATAGATCACCTGTTTTAGGTTACAATAAAAAGCAAAACACTGCGGTTGTTGGAAATCTGAATGACAAACAGAAAATGCTGGAAATCCTCAGCAGGGCAGGCAGCATCTGTGGAAAGAGAAACCGAGTTAACATTTCCGGAGGAAGGTTATCGACCTGAAACGTTAACTCTGTTCCTCTCTCCACAGATGCTGCCTGACCTGCTGAGTATTTCCAGCATTTTCTGGTTGAGGGATAAATATTGGCCAGGTCACTGCGAAGAAAACATCTTCTCCAAAATAGTGTCACGGAATCTTATACATCCACCTGAGAGAGCCAACAGGTCTTCAGTTTAACATCTCATTCGAAAGACGGCACTTCCGACAGTGCAGCACTCCCTCAGTACTGCACTGGCAATGTCATCTAGATTTTATGGGCTGAATTTTTCAGACGTCTTCGCTGTTGGAGGTCGTGGCCGGGTGTAAGTGGGGGGGGGGGGGGGTGGTGCTAAAAAATGCCTCTAGGAGAGGCCCTCCACAGACCTCGGCACCGGGAAGGCCTGGTCTGATATTGCCACCTTTGGCGAGAACTCATGGTGGCCCCCCCACACCGCTTGGTGATGGGAGCCCAATTTAAATATTTAAATTTAATTTAAATAAACCAATTAAATACCTTCTCACTCCCACCGTCTGTCCCGGAGCGATATTGGTGCCGGTGGCTGGCACTCCCGTCCGGGGAATCGAGGCGGAACACTGGTGGAGAGGGGAGGAGCAGGTATGTTTCTCAGTGTGCGGGATGGGGGGAGCGGGGTCAGACTCATCTCCCTGGGTGTAGGGGAGGGTGAGAAGGGTTACAGTGCACAGTTTATGAACTTTGTGGGAGGAAGGTCAGATGCACAAGGTAAGTATTTTAGCGGGGAGGGAAAAGGCAAGAATTAATTCTATGGTTATTGTGGGGGGGGGGGGAAATGGAAGAGGGTCAAGATCAATTTATTGAATTTAAAAAAATCAATCTAGCTTTAAATATTGAAATTGAAATGTAGGGCTCGAAACCCTTTAAAAATGTTGTGAACGTCTGCGCAAAGGCAGCTGACGCCATTGCTGGGAACGGACAGCACCTCCCCCCCCCCCCCCCCCCACATCATCGGAGTGGGCGGTCCGCCCAGGCTATTTAAATTAGCTGCCACATTTAATATCATGGCGGATCTGTGATGTGCGGCCCGTCATTGTTTACGTCTGCCGCCCTAAGTATAAATTTCAGCCCTGTATGTCTGCTGAAGTCTCTGGTGTGGGACTTGACCCCCACCACCTTCTGACTCAGAAGCAACAGTGCCGAAGCTGACACATAGCTCCCACCCTGGCAAGTCTAACCAATAGTTGCAAACTCCAGCCTCTGAACCTACTTCATTTATTGACATACGTGGCTTCAATTGCAAATGTGTGGATTTGCTTGTGGCGATTTAAGATAAAATTTCAGAGCTTTGAATTGCTATTGGCTGTCTAGATGTAAAGCACAGATTGTGCCTGCGTCCCAGATGAGATGATGGGTTATTATTGATAACCCCTGTGAAAGGTATGAAGCTGTGCAGATTAATAGCTGTGTTTAATTGAATATTAGGGCAAGCTCTATTTGTGAACTGTAACATCATTACAGTTTGTTTATTTAGGAATACATCTATAAGCATTCAAAAACAATTTCATATGCAAATGAGTCATTATTTGCTCTTGCCAAGAAAGGAAATGCTATAAAATTACCTTGGATGAACGAATCCTGTGCCCCCCCCCCCCCCGCCCCACAGGTTACCAACTGTGCCGTCCATCGGTTCACATTTATTTTCTGAGATGCTTCCTTTTTGTTTGGAAGCATCAGCAAATCTGACTCACTTGCACTTTCACCTTCTGTATCCAAGGCTGGGTATTTCTTCGAGCTGCTCCTAATCCGTCACCCGTAACTGCGCCGCAAGTGTGACATAAACTGGCCTTTCCATCGCACTTTTGGCTAGTTACGGCAGCAGAGCAGGTAGCAGCTCGGAGGAAGTCCCAAATTATTGAAATAGATTAGAAACAGCGGCGGCCTCAATACTGAAACCAACTGAGTAAGTCCAAAACGGAGAGATAAGTGACCATATATGGGGACAAAGTTATTGATAATCTTAATTATGGCTGCTGATATTTCAATATATAATTCTGGCTTTGTTAAGACTGGTTTGAATAATTAAAAGGGCCAGGCAGAACCTAATGGCTGATACAAAAGACGTGGAGGTAGAAACCAGTCTGTGGCCAAGTGATGCACCGGTGCAACACTCCAACCCAATGTTGGATGGCTGGTGAAGCAGAAGTGGTGCGGCGAAGAGGAGGATGCTGTTCGGCATCCAGTGACATCCTTCTGGTAAGACAGCTTTGCAGCATGCGTGAAAGGAGGCGGAGGAAGAGACTTGGCGGTGCATTCCATGTGCCATCTAAGATGTGCTGGGCTGTGCAGTAATCTGGAATGTACCCCGCATTTAAATAAACAGACTGTTTGTTAGGTCATTGGGAGAAATTTCCAGCATAATTAAGTCATGACTTTTAAAATACAAATTGCCCATGGACAACTAAGTATCGCTTGAAGAAGTTTATAGCTCACCCAGTACAAAAATAATTCAGTGGGAACAGTGCGTGTAGCTGACCTTTCCTGCAGCTGGCAGTGTCAGCCCAATGATTATGGCTTCACCAAATTCAGGGCCGTGAAAAATGCATCAGGCACCGTGAAATTTCAGGCCCTCCATGAAATTAGCCATTTTGCAAACTTTGCATGTTTTATTCATTGACGCAAGGCTCAATCTCGCTGATTGGTAGATGAGGGAGGGCTTCCAGTGTAGTTTTGAGTGTAGCAGTCTCAAGTGTTAGCCGTCAAGTGAGAATGCCAGAATGAGCAAATCAGAAATGGCCACAACCATTACTGCAGCAGATCAAGTGAAAGAATTTGGAAGCCGAGTTCTGCAGGCCCATGGTGGAATATTGTTTTGTACGAGCTGCAATGTTTCTTTGGATCACACATGGCGGGCAATGGTTCAGCGCCACTGAGAATCTGAAAACAATTGCGGCAGGAAGAGAGCATTAGACACCGCACTGCTGGAAAACGAACACTCAAAAAAAAAAAGCAATGATTTCATCTCTTTGTGAGAAGTCAACAGAGCTCAGAAAATCGTCAGTTGGTTACAACGGAACTTTAGATTTAGATATACAGCACTGAAACAGGCCCTTTGGCCCACCGAGTCTGTGCCGACCATCGACCACCCATTTATACTAATCCTACACTAATCCCATATTCCTAACACATCCCCACCTATTCCTATATTTCCCTACCACCTACCTATACTAGGGGCAATTTACAATGGCCAATTTACCTATCAACCTGCAAGTCTTTTGGCTTGTGGGAGGAAACTGGAGCACCCGGAGGAAACCCACGCAGACACAGGGAGAACTTGCAAACTCCACACAGGCAGTACCCGGAATTGAACCCGGGTCCCTGGAGCTGTGAGGCTGCGCTGCTAACCACTGCGCCACTGTGCCGCCCTTGTGGATGCTTTTGCGAGCGCCAACATACCATTGGAAAAATTTGATCACCCAAAATTGCGGGTATTCATTCAACGTAATGTGCAAAATGGTGGTTGCTTGACAAGTGAAAATAAACCATGACAGGATTACCTACCATAGGTTTTTGCTACACATTGTGAGGAGATGAAGTCTCAGATTAACGTATGTGAGTCTTTTGCAATTATTTGTAACGAGTCCATCGATGAGCAAGACAACTATGTGCTGCATGTTTTGTTTGATTTTATGTCTGATAAGGCAGAAGATGTACAGTCAGGAAAGCTAACAATAGTGCTCGCAGACTGCGTCCACTTAGAAGCTGTTAATTACAACAGAGTTTCCCAAGCAAGAATCAAAACTGTTTTAAACTACAGCGCAATTTCAACAAAGTGCTTTCATTAGTGACAATGCAACTTACGTCATAAAATCGTTCAAATCTGTGCTCCAAGGTGTAATGCCTAATGCTGTTCATATTACATGTAATGCATGTATAATTTCTCTTGTCAGTGAGCTGTGGTTTGGTAAAGTTTGGTAAAGTCAACAAATTGGTCAGCTACTTTCAAAAGATCTTCAAACATTGCCCTAACCCCAAGCTTCGATACAGGGAACACATTCCAAATGCGGCTGAAAATGGGGAACAAAACATTACCCTTACTCCAGAGCCCTTCTGGCAGTACAGTATCATGCAGCTCACCTGAAATACTACTCAGACTTCATCTCAGAACTGCTCACACTGACATCGATAACACCGGTTTTAACAGACATTGTAACCCTTCTAAACGATCTCAGCTTAATGAGGTTCAGTTTGTTGCTAAGAATGCTACATTACTGATGGATTTAATCACTTGGTTTGGATCACAACACGTCACAATCCACAAAGCTTACAATAAAGTAATGGATGTACTGTTCTGGGCTGAAGCACAGACAAACAAACAACGTTCTGATGACATTGAATTAAACACCTGTGCTCAACAGGTTTTTTTTTTGCATGACAAAGAAGCTCAAACAATATTACTACTACGGGGAAGACAAACGGTGAAGAAAAAGCAGCTCAGAGGTTTCAACAGCCTTCTGCAGTGTTCCTGAAAGCTGTGCGTAGCTTTGACCCTGCACAAATACACCTGTTGATGGTGGATTTAAACTCATTTGATGTGATTGCTGGCTTTGACAAGAACTGTAGGTTGGAGATTCCTGCTTATAAAAGCTTTGCAAAAGCAGCAGATTGTACTTTGCCTGTGCTGCAGTTTTGGAACTCTGTGGAATGCAGAATCCCCCACTTTGCTAGGCTAGCACGGCACTGTCTGACAATTCCAACTAACTCTTGTGATGCAGAGAGAGCTGTGTCTAAATTTGGACAGGTGTTACATAGCGCAGAGACAAGGAACGAAGAAAGAGACAGTTGTAGGCTTGTCCATGCTCACAGTCAACCACTGACTTCACTGGGTAAAGAATACGACCTGTTTATAGTCAGCTTTTTACAATAGTTTTTGAGGATACAATAAATGACATTTGAAACCAGAAACCTCCATTGTCTTTTGTTTTTGTTTTAAATAGATCATTTTCATTGTTTGTTGCGACACGGTGAAATTTACGATTTAATTACATGAAATTATGAAATTCACAATTCTTAAAATGTTGTGACGGTGAAATTTGTAAAATTTGACCGTGAATTTGATAGGGCCCTACCTGTGATGCATGTTAGCTAAAAGTGAATGAATAAAAAAAAAATGATGGGTTTAAAGAAGGTGTAAATGGGAATAGCAGAATGACCAACAGCTGCCATCTAAAAAAAGGGGGGCAGAGGTTATGATCAGAAATTGTTGAACTCAATGTTCAATCCGGAAAGCTGTAAAGTACCTATTTGAAAGATGAGGTGCTGTTCCTCGAGCTTCCATTGAGTTTCATTGGAGCAGTGTAGGAGGCTGAGGACAAAGAGCTCAGAGTGGGAGAGGATGGATCATGCTTGCAGGCTGAACAGTTGTCTGCATTTCGTCTCCCCAATGTAGGGGAGACTACACAGTGAGTAGTGAGTACACTATACTGAATTGAAAGAAGTACAAGTAAATCGCCATTTCACCTGGAAGGAGTGTTTGGAGCCCTGGACTGTGGGAAGTAAGGAGGCAAAAGGTTGCATCTTCTGCATTTGCATGGAAAGGTGCCGTTGGAATGCGAGGGGGTGTTGAGGGTGATTGAGGCGTGGACTAGGGTATCATTGAGGGAACGGTCCCTTTGGAATGCTGAAAGGGGGGGGGAAGATGTGTTTGGTGGTGGCAACTTGCTGGAGGTGGCGAAAATCGTGGAGGATGATCCATGGAATGTGAAGGCTGGTGAGATGGAAGGTGAGGGCAAGGAGAACCCTATCGTGGTTCTGGGAGGGGAAGGGGTGAGAGTAGAGGTACAGGAAATGGGATGGACATGGTCCAGGACCCAGACAACCACAGGGGAGGGGAAATCCTCAGTTGAGAAGAAAGGAAATCATATTGGAAATACTTGTGTGGAAGGTTGTATTGTCAGAACAGATATGACAGAGAAAGAGAAATTGGGAGAATGGAATAAGTTCTGTACATAAGTATGCTTGTGCCTTGCAAAACATGTGGCAATAACACTCCTCAAATACAGTTCAGATTGAAGCTAGGGTATCAATATCTTCTCTATTGATTTAAACCTTTCCAATTAGATTAGGGCCAATCAAGGATAGTAGTGGGAAGTTGTGTGTGGAAGCAGAGGAGGTAGGGGAAGTGTTAAATGAATATTTTGCGTCCGTATTTACAGTAGAGAAAGAAAATGTTGTCGAGGAGAATACTGAGATTCAGGCTACTAGGCTAGATGGGATTGAGGTTCACAAGGAGGAGGTGTTATCAATTTTGGAAAGTGTGAAAATAGATAAGTCCCCTGGGCCAGATGGGATTTATCCTAGGATTCTCTGGGAAGCTAGGGAGGAGATTGCAGAGCCTTTGTCCTTGATCTTTATGTCGTCATTGTCGACAGGAATAGTGCCGGAAGACTGGAGGATAGCAAATGTTGTCCCCTTGTTCAAGAAGGGGAGTAGAGACAGCCCTGGTAATTATAGACCTGTGAGCCTTACTTCGGTTGTGGGTAAAATGTTGGAAAAGGTTATAAGAGACAGGATTTATAATCATCTTGAAAAGAATAAGTTCATTATCGATAGTCAGCACGGTTTTGTGACGGGTAGGTCGTGCCTCACAAACCTTATTGAGTTTTTCGAGAAGGTGACCAAACAGGTGGGTGAGGGTAAAGCAGTGGATGTGGTGTATATGGATTTCAGTAAGGAGTTTGATAAGGTTCCCCACGGTAGGCTATTGCAGAAAATACGGAAGTATGGGGTTGAAGGTGATTTAGAGCTTTGGATCAGAAATTGGCTATCTGAAAGAAGACAGAAGGTGGTGGTTGATGGCAAATGTTCATCCTGGAGTTTAGTTACTAGTGGTGTACCGCAAGGATCTGTTTTGGGGCCACTGCTGTTTGTCATTTTTATAAATGACCTGGATGAGGGTGTAGAAGGGTGGGTTAGTAAATTTGCGGATGACACGAAGGTCGGTGGAGTTGTGGATAGTGCCGAAGGATGTTGTAGGGTTCAGAGGGACATAGATAGGCTGCAGAGCTGGGCTGAGAGATGGCAAATGGAGTTTAATGTGGAAAAGTGCGAGGTGATTCACTTTGGAAGGAGTAACAGGAATGCAGAGTACTGGGCTAATGGGAAGATTCTTGGTAGTGTAGATGAACAGAGAGATCTTGGTGTCCAGGTGCATAAATCCCTGAAGGTTGCTACCCAGGTTAATAGGGCTGTTAAGAAGGCATATGGTGTGTTAGCTTTTATTAGTAGGGGGATCGCGTTTCGGAGCCGCGAGGTCATGCTGCAGCTGTACAAAACTCTGGTGAGACCGCACCTGGAGTATTGCGTGCAGTTCTGGTCACCGCATTATAGGAAGGATGTGGAAGCTATGGAAAGGGTGCAGAGGAGATTTACTAGGATGTTGCCTGGTATGGAGGGAAGGTCTTAAGAGGAAAGGCTGAGGGACTTGAGGTTGTTTTCGTTGGAGAGAAGGAGGAGGAGAGGTGACTTAATAGAGACATATAAGATAATCAGGGTTAGATAGGGTGGATAGTGAGAGTCTTTTTCCTCGGATGGTGATGGCAAACACAAGGGGACATAGCTTTAAGTTGAAGGGTGATAGATATGGGACAGATGTCAGAGGTAGTTTCTTTACTCAGAGAGTAGTAGGGGCGTGGAACGCCCTGCCTGCAACAGTAGTAGACTCGCCAACTTTAAGGGCATTTAAGTGGTCATTGGATAGACATATGGATGAAAATGGAATAGTGTAGGTCAGATGGTTTCACAGGTCGGCGCAACATCGAGGGCCGAAGGGCCTGTACTGCGCTGTAATGTTCTAATTCTAATTCTAATTCTAATATAAGGACTGGAATCTCCAGATAATCAACTGCAGATTTTTTCTCACTTGATGTGCTCTGATGATATCTGGCATCAGTTCTCCTGAATAAATACCCTTGTACATCAAGGACACAAAGTGGACTGATAGCAACTGAGGACAAAAAAAAAAATCCCAAGACAAAACCCAGGAAAACAGCAATCAAATTGAGCTCCCTGATGCCTCACTGAATCAATGCACTGACTGGTGTTGTAAAGAGTCATGCAGAACAGGATGGTCCTCAGACTATTCCATATATAAACTATCCTGGTTGGGTTTGGGATAGAAATAAATTCCTTCAATCCAATCTCTGGTTTAGCTCAAGGCTTTCTTTTCAAAAAAAAATTACTCATTCTCGTGATATGGGTGTCGTGAGCAAAACCAGCATTTTGTTGTCCAACCCTGGTTGTTAACTTTATATTCCTGTCCACTTGCTCTGTATAAAACAGCTGCTTGCTTCTCATTTATAGCTCATTCTTCTCCCCAATTTTAAATGCGATGGCATAACTCACAAGTGCCACATGCTTGGATGAGTTCTGTTTGATGCATCATGCTTGGCTTATTCTCTGTGGCTGACTGTTATGACCCGGTGAGAAAGGGGTCTAGGGTTCCCTCTCAGCCTTCACCTGGTCTTACCGTAACAGGGTTTTATTTTTAACACACTTTTTTTTTAGCTCCACCTTAGTGAATCCTTGTTCACTGCTTTCCATTTATAAGGCAATTAACCAACCAAACAGGTTTTCTTAGGTTAAAAGAAGAAAGGTTGAACTTTATTAACCTTAAACTCTACTTCAGTTAATGCCTGCGGATATGCGACACGCCCACGCTAGCATGCATATGCGATATACACATGCAGATAGAGATAGAAAAGAGCAGAAGAAATAAAGTGGAAAAGTTTGAGGCAATATCTGAAGATGGTTTTGGTTACTGTTCTTCAACCTTGCTGTAAAGTCCTTGATTGTAGGTAGGTCTTGCTTTTCGTTGGGGCCCCGTATTCTTCTTAAACCTTGTTCAATGTAGGAGACTTTTCTCTCTTGAGGTTCAGGTGTCTTCAAGGGGTTAGGAGTTCTGTGAGAAAGAGATGGGAGCAGACAGGAGAGGTCTTCTCAGTCCAGGAGCTAACAGTCTTTCTGAGTTCAAAAACTCTCTGTGGCTAGCTCAAAATAAAACCCTGGACCAGCCAGTTAGTCATGTGACCAGCTGGTTTAACCAGTCCTCGCTTTTGTGGATTGTATCACCTTACACCTTCAATGTCTGGTGATCAAAATCCATTGTGGGTTAAGTGGACCAGCGAATAGCCCTTTGTCTCCACAAGCACTGTCTGTTAGTATGCAAATGTCCTTCCAGCCAAGTGTCTGGTGATTTTTTTAACGTCCTTTCTTCACTCCAGTAACAGTTTAAAATCAATGTTCATATGACAAAATTAATATGCCTCATTCTTGGCAGATGGGGGCCTGCATGACACTGACTATTGCTGACTTTACACTGTGTCTTACATTGCCCCACATCACAAAGAAGACTTTTTTTGTCACACGGAGGCAGAGTTGGGCCTAGTTCTCACACGGGAAATATTGAATCTTATGTTGTGCTGAGGCAGAATTGGCTCCTCTCTCACAGAGACAGGATTAGCCTGCGTTACACTGAGGCAGCATTACATCAAGTCTACAGCACAGAAACAGGGAATTCATCCCAAATAGTCTAGGCTGATATTTATGTTGGACATGAGCCTCCTCCCGCCCTTTTTCTAATTCAATCAGTCTATCCTTCTGTTCCTTTCTGCCCCATGTGTTTGTCTAGCTTTCCTTTAAATGCATCTACTTAGCTCAATTACTCCTTGTAGTTCTTACCCCTGGTTGGGGCAATAATTTTCTTTTGACTTCCCTATTGGATTTATTAGTGGTTCTCTTGTGCTGATGGCTTCTAGTTTTGGACGTGCCCACATTGGCCAAAAGATAGGAAAGAGTATTGGCGGTTTTGCGTTGAGATATTAAACAGACACTCGTCTGCCCTCTCAGGTTAACATAAAAGACCCCATGGAACTATTTTGAAGATGGCTAGGGGAGTTCTCCCATTATTTATCGCTCAACCATCAGCATTTAAAAAATATAGATTACCTGGTCATTATCACATTGCTATTTGGGAGAGCTTGCTATGTAGACAAGGGCTGGAATTTTACATTGTGGCAGTGGCCCCACCCTCTGGCTGGAAAGTTGGGGGCGAGTCCACCTTCATTGGGCCTGGAAGCCATGTTTTTATTTTTATTCATTCATGGGATGTGGGCGACGCTCGCCAGGCCAGCATTTATTGCCCATCCCTAATTGCCCTTGAGAAGGTGGTGGTGAGCTGCCTTCCTGAACCGTTGCAGTCCATTTGGAGTAGGTACACCCACAGTGCTGTTAGGAAGGGAGTTCCAGGATTTTGACCCAGCGTCGGTGAAGGAACGGCGATATAGTTCCAAGTCAGGATGGTGTGTGACTTGGAGGGGAACTCGCAGGTGGTGGTGTTCCCATGTATTTGCTGCCCTTGTCCTTCTGGTTGGTAGGGGTCGCAGCCCAGACCCTTAATTGGCCTCAGTCGGCACTTCTGTCCTTCAGAGGCAGGAAGTCCCGCCTCCAAGAACTGCTGACCAATCAGAGGGCCAGCAGCTCTTCAGTCCCAGCAGTGCCACAGGGAGCGGTGGCCACTGCTGGAACTATACCCAACCAGGAGCAATAACAATGGACGAGGCCCCGAAAAAGGTAAGTGAAATTTGG
Organism: Heterodontus francisci; assembly: GCF_036365525.1. Taxonomy (NCBI): domain Eukaryota; kingdom Metazoa; phylum Chordata; class Chondrichthyes; order Heterodontiformes; family Heterodontidae; genus Heterodontus; species Heterodontus francisci. The sequence continues at coordinate 81,139,713 of NC_090390.1, forward strand.
CTGGGCCCTGGCAAGGCGGTTTGGGAGGGGAGGGGAGTAGGGGAAATTCATTGAGAGGGCAAGGAGAAGTGTTCCAGGAGGGATTGCTTGTGTCATTGGGGGGAGCCCTCCATGGGGCACAGGGTGCCCGATCAGGAGGGCACACCCCCCACTCAAGCCCACAAGGAGGCCACCAGGTATTACTGGGCAGCCTCCTCAGGTGCTGAAGTGACTGTCTGCTGCTGGTAAAATACCAGTGGCGGTAGGAGGAGGCCTTTAATTGGCAACTAATTGGCCACTTGAGAGCCTCAATTGGCTTGGGGTGGGTGGACTGTTTGCTACTTCCCCCACCGCTGGTAAAATAGCAGCAGGGGAGGGTAGACAACGGGAACGGTGTCCCCCCCGTCTCCCACTCAATTTCACGCTCCCACCGCATCCCCCCTCCTCCAAGCCTGCGCCCGGGGGAGGTGGTTGGGGCCGTAAAATTCTGGCCATGGGTTCAGTTTAGCTTCTCATTCAAAAGATGGCACGTCCATCAGTGCAGCACTCCCTCGGTACTGCTCTGGAGTCTCAGGCTAGATTTTACAAAGAACATACAGCACAGAAACAGGCCATTCAGCCCAACTAGTTTGTGTTAGTTTTTACATGCCATTCCATCTAGCTCATTTCAGCTTTTCAGCTCAAGTCTCTTGTGTGAGACTTAAACCCACAACATTCTGGCTCAGAGGCAAGAGTGGCACCCATTGAGGCACACCTAACAGACAAAAGAGGAATAAAAGGATAACAATAACTTGCATTTATCTAGTGCCTCTTAACGTGGTAAAACATCCCCAAGGCCTTTCATAGGATCGATTATCAAACAAAATTTATCACCAAGGCATATAAGGAGATATCAAAGCAGGTGAGCAAAAACGTGGCCAAAGATTTAGGTTTTACGGAGCATCTTAAAGCAGTAAAGGAAAGGTAGATGTGCAGAGAGGTTTAGGAAGGGAATTCCACAGCATAGGGCCTCAGCAGTTGATGGCATGAGCCCTAATGGTGGAGCAATTAAATTGGGAATGTGCAAGAGGACAGAATTAGATGAGCGCACATATCTCGGAGGGTTGTAGGACTGGAAGAGGCAGCTATTCGGGATTAGGATTATTGCTCATGTGGAGCAGGGATAGTTTAGGTTAGATGTCCTAATTCTGTTATAATCTCGACATGATTCTATGTAATGTGATTCACCCCATGTATCCTTGCCACTAACACTTGCTTTCCATTCCAACTGCACAGCGAAGGGTGAATTATAATTTTTGTCAGAGGCCAACATCACCTACACAGCTTGTGTGGAAAGTTGCAAAAACCAGAATTTAGCAGCCCTGATTGCTGCCAAGTTGTAAGACTGACTTACACTTTCCCATCTGCGCTCCAATTACCCAGTTTTATGCTCAGAGAGTTGAAGGGGAGATGTGTCTGTTTACAAAGTCCCAGGCGAGAACCAAGAACCAAGATTCTTGTATGGCAAAGGGAAAAGAAAAAAAAATCAATGTATTCAAGTTGTGACAAGGCAAATACGAGAAGTTTATTTTTATTTAAGTGTAATTTTATTCTTGCTGCATTCTCAAGCAGATAAGCTGTAGGGAAACTGCACACTATCCAGTTAGTCCTTTCCAACTTAATCCTCCGATTGGGAATGTTAGATCAGAACAAATACGGCCTGTAAAGTGAACAAAGGCATTTTTTTGTTATACCTGAGGGTAGATGGAGTTCAAATACAGATCAGCTGCGATCTAATTGACGGGCGGAACAGACTTGGGGGAGGGGGATGAGGAATGGCCTCCTCCTTTTCCTGTGGGCCTGATTTTAACTTGCCATTGCCTGGCAGAAACTGAGCGGGCAGGGGCAGTTAAAATGGAGCTGTGGCGGGGGTATAGGCGGGGGAACTAGGCAACAGGGAATATGCAGATTGGGCTCTGATGATGTCATCGGGGGGGCGTGGTCTATGGTTTTAACCTGCTGGGACCGGGAGCCTGGCCCAGTAAGATGAGTTAATTATTAATCTTTTCAGTTTCCTTGTAGGCCAGGAGGGAGAGCAGTGCTCCCCCAATCACGAACGATCCCTCACCACTTAACACTTTCCTTCAAGTCCTGCACCCGAATTCCCACTGCCACCTGCTGGGAAGGCCATGTGCCATGAGGTGAAGGTGGAACCTTTCAGTCATGAACCCTCCCACCACCCTACTTTCTGAAAGAAATACGATGCTATCCCATTGCAGAACATATCTTCCTTTGTATTCTGAATACCACAACAGAAATATCAGGTGAGGGGCTCAACATGTAAAGGCGATTCAGTGATGGAGCATTTCTGGATGTGCGGTTGTGCTCTCCGCGAGTGCAGGTGGGAGATAGGGTACAACAGCGTAACTCCCATTCTCCAACTCACATTCTCTGTCACCACCGCTTCTCACTGCAATGTGCGATGACAGAATCATTTTTCAGGGGGTAATTTTAATTTCCAGTGTTGACGTGAAATGGAAGCTATGTGATTGACTGCCCATTGTTCACCCATCCCTTCCTCGGCTATGAAAGAGGAAACGGTGTTTTGGGGAAATCAAATTATTCCTGACTTCCCCTTAAATTCAGAGTAGTAGATAATGAGGTCCCTCCAAGTCTGAACTCTTGCACATCCCCGACTTTCTCACCTGCTAAGCCACAAAGTCACACACTGCTGGATAACCATCCATAATGGAAGCCATGCTCATTTACTTCACCCCTCCCTCCCTTTAGGGTTCTAACCAAAAAGTAAACACCACTGCCTCAAATGAGAATGGTAAAGCCAAGAATTGCCAACTAAGGTTGGACATATTTCAGGAGGTTTCATCACATGACCGTCTGCCTCGAAATGCCCCTCCGCCCCCCCATTCAAACAGCTCATTCCCATGTCTCCAATATTTTACAACTAATAACAACAACTTGCATTTATATCACACCTTTAACATTTTAAAGGATCCCAAGGTGCTTCACGGGAGCATTATCAAACAAAATTTGACACCAAGGCACATAAGGGGATATTGGGGCAGGTGACCAAAAGCTTGGACAAAGAGGTAGGTTTTAAGGAGTGTCTCAGAGGAGGAGAGCGAGGCAGAGACTTTTAGAGAGAGAATTCCAGAGCTTAGGGGCCAGATAACTAAAGGCATAGTGGAATGATGAAAATCAGGGATGTGCAAGAGGCCAAAATTAGAGGAGCACTGAGATCTCAGTGGTGCAGTGGTTAGCACCGCAGCCTCACAGCTCCAGTGACCCGGGTTGGGTTCTGGGTACTGCCTGTGTGGAATTTGAAAGTTCTCCCTGTGACTGTGTGGGTTTCTGCCGGGTGCTCTGGTTTCCTCCCACAGCCAAAGACTTGCAGGTTGATAGGTAAATTGGCCATTGTAAATTGCCCCTAGTGTAGGTAGGTGGTAGGAGAATGGTGGGGATGTGGTAGGGAATATGGGATTAATGTAGGATTAGTATAAATGAGTGGTTGTTGGTCAGCACAAACTCAGTGGGCTGAAGGGCCTGTTTCAGCGCCATATCTCTCTATGACTTTATCTTGGAGGGCTGGAGGGGGTGATAGAGATGGGCGAGGCCATGGAGGGACTTGAAAACAAGAATGACAATTTTAAAATCGAGGCATTGCTTAACCATGAGCCAATGTAGGTCAGCGAGCACAGGGGTGATGGGTGATTGGGACTTGATGTGAGTTAGGATCTGGGTAGCAGAGTTTTGAATGAGCTCAAGTTTATAGAGGGTGGAAGGTGGGAGGCCGGCCAGGTGAGCATTGGAACAGTGAAGTCTAGAGGTCATGACGGCATAAATGAGGGTTTCAGCATCATATGAGCTGAGGCAGGGGCAATGTTGTGGAGGTGGAGGTAGGCGATCTCTCGGTGATGGAGCAGATGTATGGTTGGAAGCTCATCTGGGGATCAAGTACACACCAAGGCTGCGAACAGTCTGGTTCAGCCTCAGACAGTTGCCAGGGAGAGGGATGGAGACAGTGGCTAGGGAGTGGAGTTTGTGACAGTGCCCAAAGTCAATGGCTTCAGCCTTCCCAATATTGGCAGTTCTGCTCATCCAGTACTCGATGTTGGACAAGCAATGAGACAAAATAGAGAGTGGAGGGGTGGGGAAGTGCACATACAGTACCTAACTCTAGTTGCTAAATATTTACTAGAAGGAGTGCTGAAATGATCTGTAATGCATGGATAATACGTTCAGCTACATAATTAAACAACATGTTATACGTGTAAGAGTCATTTGAGGGCAAGAGCTATCTAACAGAAAAGGAGCTAATTAGTTTTGAAGGAGAGTATCCTTTCACAGGTACAGAAGCCTTCTGTGGTCTAAGGCTGTACCCATTCTGACAATGTGTAAAATACCTTTCTATAGAAGAAAGGTATTAGCCACTTGAGAAGTGTAATCAATAAATGCATGCTCGACAAAACCAATAGTGATTAGTTTCCAACAGGTTAACCCTGTTGTGGTGTAGTTCCCCCTGTAAGCTAAATGGGGATTAGTTATGACAGCAACCATTGCAGCTTTTAGTGGAAAGTTAAATTGATATTTGAGGCAGTTGATGATAACTGGGCTATAGGGAGAGCTTGGAGAAATAGGATTGATTTTGGATTGTTCTAGCAAAGAGTTGGCACAGCCAGGGTGGGCTGAATGACCTATTTCTGTCCTGTAAACATCTATGGCTCTAAACTCCTCACAGGCACTGATAAACTGACTAACAGGGATGACCCACGTGTGGCCCGTCTGGTTGGTCAAGAACCACGATGTTTGCCAGAGGGTTTCTCCGCATGGTTTGTATTGATATGAGAGGGTTGGCACATGGGAATGTCCTCAACCATTGAGAGTATGGTAGCCTGGTGGATATCACACTGGACTAGTAACCCTGAGATTAAGTTCATAATCCCAGTAGGGCAGCTGGTTAAATTTAAGAAAAATCTGGTCATTTGAGGGCTGAAATCAGAGAAAATGACTGAAAGCTTCTGAATTGTCATTAAAACCTATCCAGGTTCAATCAAATCTTTTTTAAAAATACCCGTTTGAGCCTAGCTATGACTCCAGTCCCACACTATGTGGTTGATTAATCCTTATTGCTCTCAAAGGCCACTAAGGATGGGAGATAAGTACCAGCGTGGCCCACATCCCAAGAACAAATTAAATTTAAGAAAAAATGAGAAGCCAGGATGGTTTATAATCCAAGGCACTATCAAGATTGAAGAGTGTAGAAGTCAGGCAGTAGGGATCAGTAGGGCCAGACAGAGAGAGCAATGATTTAAAAGTAGTCTCGAATATTGGGGCATCCTTGTGGGACTTAGCAGTGTCTCTGAAAGGTGGTGATGGCCATACAGCTGGCAGGTCAATGTGTTTGCTGACAAATGCTTGTTGTTCCGCACAATTGTCATTGCTATTCTCAGGAAGTGGGTGTACGATGTAATCGGACATGCAGGAAGAGTGCAGCCTGTTTCTGTTGAAACCAGCATCCCCATCGCTTAACAATCCTAAAACACCTCCTGTAATTACATTTTAGTTGATAATTATGATCTAACAGTGAGATGGCAATGGTTTATTTTAGTCAGACCTACCTATTTAATTGGCTTCTCACCTTGTGGGTGGTAATGTGTTATAGTCTGATTAACTAGATGCAGAAAAAAAAGTGATTTAACTGCAACTACTAATTAAATAATGAGTTCCTCATCCTTACAAACTAACTGTGGTGAAATAGAAACTCATTAAATCATCACTGCAGAGTTCCTCACTTCAATGTTTCTTTCCTCTCACCTTCTAAGGTAATGAACATCCTTATTATCACTGAACATTGTGGCTCAGTGGGTAACACTCTTGCCTCTGAACTTAGTAAAGCCATCAGTTCAAGTCCCATTCTAGAGGCTTGACTACGTAATCTAAGGCTGACGCTATAGTGTTGTGCTGTCTTTTGGTTGAGATATTAAGTGGAGGCTCCATCTGATCTCTCAATGGGACATTAAAGGTCATAAGAACACAAGAAATAGAAGTAGCCCATTCAGCCCATCGAGCCTGCTCCGCCATTCGATGAAATCGTGGCTGATCTATTTCAACCATTTTCTTGCACTATCCCCGTAACCCTTGATATTTTTAATATGTAGAAATCTATCGATCTCAGTCTTGATCATTCTCAATGACTGAGTCTCCACAGCCTTCTGGGGAAGAGAATTCACCACCCTTCGAGTGCAGAAATGTCTCCTCATCTCAGTCCTAAAATAGCCTGCCCCGTTTTCTGAGACTGCGTCCCCTGGTTCTAGACTCCCCAACCAGGGGAAACATCCTTCCTGCATCTACCCTGTCGAGCCTTGTAAGAATTTTGTATGGTTGAATGAGATCACCTCTCATTCTTCTAAACTCCAGAGAATAAAGGCCCAGTCTATTTAATCTTTCCTCATAGGACAATCCCTCCATCCCATGAATTAGTTTGGTGAACCTTCGCCCCACAGTATGGTTCAATAGAAGAGTTGGGGAGTTCTCTCTGATGTCCTTGCCAATATTTATCCCTCAGCCAATGCCATCAGAAACAGATTAATTGGCTATTACCTCATTGCTGTTTGTGGGAGCTTGCTGTGTGCGAATTGGCTGCTGTGTTTCCTTAATTACAACAGTGACTGCATTCAAAATGACTGTATTGGCTGTTAAAGCACTTTGCAATGTCCTGAGGTTATCAAACATGCTATAAAAATGCAAGCTCTTTCTACATTTTCGTTCCTGAGCTTTTCAAACTGTCTTGCACTAAATCTAGAGGGAAACGATTGCCACAAGCATTCGTTCCAACACAAGGCATGAATGAGCTTGAATATTACCGGGTTGTTGGATGTGACAAAAAGCCCGAGGGGGGGGATGGCAGAATGCGTGTGCACTATTAACTTAATTGATTTCAGAACAAGTGCACAGTGGTTTACAGTGCTCAATAAGCACTGCTAAATTATCAAAGATCCAACGGATTGAATGTCTCAGTAAACTTGCTCTGTACTTTCACCTGTCGGACCTGGATTTAAGGTTCAGCAGAGTTGTAATGGAGAGAATAGCAGCCAATTTGTAAACAGCAAGCCCCCAGAAAAAACAATGTAGGTAATCTGGTTTGTTGATGTTGGTTGAGGGAAAGACGTTTCCCAGGACACCAGGGAGAACTCTGCTGTTCTTTGAAATAGGACCATGGGATCATTTAGAGGGCAGTAGGGGCCTGGTTTTAATGCCTTATCTGAAAGGTGGCACCTCCAACAGTGCAGCACTCCCTCAGAACCGCACTGGGAGCCTCTGCCTAGATTACGTGCTGTAGTCTCTGGAGTGGGACTGTGAAGCCCCCGTCTTCTAGACTCAGAAGTGTGAGTGCTTCCAACTGAGCTGCAGCTGACACCTATTTGTTAGGAAACACTAGGCCTCCACTCCAGTCAAATTTTTTGAGTATTCACTGAGTGGGTTGGTAAGAGGATGTCCCCATACCTGATGAGTCGGAATGCTAGTGTTTTCAGTCACCTTTCCGGGGATCACTTCAACTGGGAAAAATCCCAGCGGGATGTCACTGAGCTGGCGATTCTGTGCTTTGGCACTGGTGACATCATGGAGTGGGTGTGGGGGGAGAGCCTCTGCAGGAAATTTGAAATGCAAAGATCTACCAGGTTTCTATCAGCAGCTCTCAGGAGATCCTTGCATCAGGGAGATGCCCAGGAGGACTGGCAACACTGCATATCATCAGAATTTGTATTTGTATGGGAGGCTCTACTGTCTCTTAACAGTAAGGGCTGTATCAGTCCAATTCCTGATGGGAACCTCAGTCTGATGAGTGACAGGGTGATACTGGGGATGTGGTGTGAGGACTGAGGTACATTAGGACACTGCAGAGGGAGTTTTACTCTGCTTCCATACTATACCAAACCAGGGAGTAGTTGGCAGAGGCGGGTAAATACCTGAATTGGGAAAACTGTTGCAAAATCAAGTCCTTATATATGATAGCTGGACCCTTCAATAATCCCAGTGCTGAAAATCTTCATCCATTTTTTTAAGGACAGTGGTAATACCCAGTAAGATTTCTCTTTAAGCAGATTATTCTTCCACAACCAAATTGTTCTATTTTCCTGTCTAGCCTCTTGCCCTCTCCTAGCCCTTTCCTTACACCTATCCTGTTTCTGCAGTTTTTCTCTCCTTTGTGACACTATCCAGTGCTTCAAGGGCTTAAACCTGTTTGAGCCCAAATTTCACTAAGAGTGCAGTTATACTGCCAGTGACACACCTTAAACACTGTTCATTGATGCAAATCAAAACTAAAGTATCAACATAATGTTACAAAATCTGGAAATAAATCATTTGTATCAGTATGTGGTTGCTGGATTGTCATAAAAGCCCAACTGTTTCACTACAACAACAACTTGCTTTCATGTAGCGTCTTTACTATAGTAAAACAATCCAACATGCTTCATGGGAGCATTGAGAGAAAATTTGACATTGAACCACATAAGGAGATGTTAGGACAGGTGACCGAAAGCTTGGCCAAAGAGGTAGGTTTTAAAGAGTATCTTAAAGGAGGAGAGTGAGAGGTAGAGAGGCGGAGAGGCATAGAGAGGGAATTCCAGAGCTTTGAGCCTAAGCAGCTGAATGATGAAGTGATGAAAATTGGGGATGTACAAGAGGCCAGAATTGGAAGAGCAGAGATCTCAGTGGGTTCTTGGGCTGCAGGAGGTTAAGAGATTGCGGGCTGGATTTTGTTCTCCCCCAGGCTTTGGGTTCCATGGTGGGGGGCGGGGTGCAGCCTGAAGCTGGCTTCGGGAAAGGGCCGCCACACACACCGATGCCGGGAAGGCCCGGCTCGATAATGGTGGCAGTGGCCAGGCCTCGTGGCAGCACCCCGCTGCTCGGTGACGGGACCCCCATTTAAATAAATTAAAATGAATGAATAAATGATACTTACATTGCCGCCTCATGTCCCACTGCAGTCTTCGGCCCAGTGGCCGGCACTCCCGCGCCTTCAGATCCCCATCCGGGGCAATGAGATGCCACACTGGTGGGGAGGGGGGAAAAGGTAAGTTTATCAAAGCGGGGGCAGGCGGGGGGGGGGGGGGGGGAGGGATCAGGGTCAAAGTATCATCATTGGTGTAGGGGATGGTGGGAAGGGTTATAGTTTAAAGTTTATGCAGTTTTGGGCAGGGAGAGGGGAAATAATTAATTTAATTGTTATGGGGGAGTGGGAGAGGGGCAGAAGAAATGTCTTTATTTATTTTTATTTTATTTATCTTTAAATATTTAAATTTCCCAGTAGGGCTGACAGGCCTTTACAAAGGGCATCAGTGCCTGCACACAGGCAGCTGACACCATTGCCAGGGACGGACACCCTGCCCTCTCCATGTGATTGGGGTGCGGGGGTGGGTGCGGCCGCCGTTTTTTCCGCCTGCCACTGACATTGGTGGCGGGCACAGAAGATTCACTCCAGCGAGTGGGAGAGGAGTGCAAGGCCATGGAGGGATTTGAAAACAAAGATGGAAATTTTAAAATCAAGGCATTGCCAGACTGGGAACCAGTGTAGGTCAGCTAACGTCCTTGAGGGCAGGAAACCCGTTTGCTGTTCATGGGATTCCAGTCTACACCAACATGGTCGACTCTTAACTGAGTTGACTCTTAACTTAGTTGTCTCAAACCACTGCAAGTAAAATGACCACACTACCTTCTCAGGGCAACTAGAGATGGGCAATAAAAGCTGGCCTTGCTAGATACATCCACATCCCAAGAATGGATATTTAAGAAATGTTGTACCTCTGTTCTGTCAGGGAAGCTGGACAGCATAAAAAGATTCAAGAGACAATTAGAGGTGAGCTTTTGGAGGGGTAAAGGATAGTTATGGTGATTTGCCTAAGGGCAGGTCCTCTACATATTTCTCCATGCCTCGCAGTCTTGCGCTTTCCTCTTCAGCTGCTCGTAGGAGCTTCCAATTTTCAATTTCATGTTGTTTAGAGTTTAGAGATACAGCAGTGAAACAGGCCCTTCGGCCCACCGAGTCTGTGCCGACCATCAACCACCCATTTATACTAATCCTACACTAATTCCATATTACTACCACATCCCCATCTGTCCCTATATTTCCCTACCACCTACCTATACTAGGGGCAATTTATAATGGCCAATTTACCTATCAACCTGCAAGTCTTTGGCATGTGGGAGGAAACCGGAGCACCCGGAGAAAACCCACGCAGACACAGGGAGAACTTGCAAACTCCGTACAGGCAGTACCCAGAATTGAACCCGGGTCGCTGGAGCTGTGAGGCTGCGGTGCTAACCACTGCGCCACTGCGCCACATCATCATTCTCTTTCTCCCTTTTGGTCTTGTTAGGACCGAGGCGGGAGTAATGCACTGTCAATTCAGTCTCAATATTCCACAGGTCGCAGCATATTATTAAAGTTTTCCCACCTACCAGAAATTAGACAAATTAAACACTTTGGTAACCCCCAGAATAAACAGACCAAACCAGGTATCTTTAGACAACAACAAATTAACTATTTATTAATAAACTAAATTTTAGACACTATTAAGATAGATTTATGTCTAAAGACTTTATAACTTCATATTTTCTCTTAACCCTAATGCGCACACACCCATACATTAAAAAATTACTTCGGAAATAAATAATTATCTGGTTTGCAAGTCCTGGTGAGTTACATTCCTGGTTGGTCAGGTGTCCCAGATTAGAACAATCAGATACCACTCGAAGTCTCCAGGTGAATTTTACAGTCTATAACAGATAGGCATTCGAAGCATTTCGGTTGCAGCAGGCGTCACACAGTTCTTTTAACAAGGTGTCTCGCCACAGGTCTATTTGGATTCTAAAATTGGTAGTTTTTTAGTAGAAATTTCATTGAGAATTCCAGCAAACACAAACAAAGGACAAAGATGCAATCTTGAAGGAAAATGTTCTTTTTCCAGGGTTTTTTTTCTCTCCTTAGGCCTGAAGATAAATGTAGATTTTTCTGCTAAGAGAGGTATACAGCTTCTTCCTTCAGAGCATGCTTCGCTGGACTCTAGTTCAGACCGGTTGAAGCCAGTCTTTATCCACTGTTAAAAGTTACAGTACACCATGTGACCTTCTCTGGTTCCTGCTACGGCCTAGGAAACAGGTGCAGCTGCTGGCACACTGTGCTCAGTCTTAAAGGCACACTGTTTTTAAACAGAGTCTTAAAGGCACACTGTTGTAAACAGAGGAGAGAAAAACAGTTCCATGACCCCTCTGCCCTTGGCGAAATGAAATGCCATTCTTAAAATGCATTTCATTACAAAGCAAAAAATAGAAACTGCAAAACACGCTGTAAACATTTTTTCACATTCATGACTCCATTCACTCTACTTATAACTTACAGAATTTTTCTTTGTACCATCGCCATTAACTTAACAAGGCTACATTCATGACAAAGTGTCAGCGATAAAATTTTTTCCCCAAAAATATTTACAATTTTCAAATGATAAGGCGGTGACACCAAACTCCATCTAAATATTCTAGCATTTCAGTTTTTAAATATTTCCACAAACGTTAATGGATTATGGTCAGTGCATATTAATGTTTCTGTATAGTCTTGGCGGACATATACTTCGAAATGTTTGAGAGCCCGCAAAAGTCCTAATGTTTCTTTTTCCACTCTGGAATACCATTTTTGATGGCAATTTACTTTTCTTGAAAATTACCCTACTGGCTTCTCTACGCCCGATTCGTCATCCTGCAAAAGGATTGCACCAACCCCCAGGTCGCTAGCATCGATCGCTATTTTAAAGGATTTAGCAAAATTTGGAGCAACCAACACTGGTTCATTAGTTAAGATTGCCTTTAGCTTTTCAAAAGCTACTTTATTTTTCTTTTTTGGTGCAAATCGATTAATGGAGCAGCCACGATACTAAAATTTAAAATTACAAATTTCTTGTAAAAGCCGCACATCCCTAAAAACCTCATTATTTCACATTTAGATTTAGGGATAGGGAACTCCATTAAGGCTTGTACCTTTTGCTGTTTTTGGCAATACCTGCCCTTGCCCCACTATGTATCCAAGGTAAGTTACTCTTGCTTTTCTGAATTCGCTTTTCTCCAGATTTATCACTAAGTCTGCTGCTTGTAGTTTTTTAAACAGAATATTTAGCTAGTTTAAGTGTTCTTACCAAGTGTTACTGTATATTAGTACATCATCGAGATATACTACACAGTTGGGAACACTGGCTACCATCTGATTCATTATTCTTTGAAAAGTGGCTGGGGAATTTTTAGCCCACATGGCATCATCTGACACTGATAAAGACTGTCAGGTATTACAAAAACAGATATCTCTTTGGTTCAAGGAGTCTAAGGAACTTGCCAGTAACCCTTTATCAAGTCGATCTTGGTAAGAAACCTAGAACTGCCCACTCTGTCGATAGTCTTCTAAATATGGAATTGGATAGGAGTCTGCCTTTATTACTGCATTGACTTTTCTGTAATCTATACAAAACCAGGTTGACTCATCAGGTTTAGGTACTAGAACTATTGGTGAACTCCAGCTATTTTAACAAGGTTCGATCAAGTTGTTTTCTAGCTGTATTGGATTTCTGCTTTTACATGGGCCTGTTTGTCCGGACTTAAGTGGGAAGGATGTTCTTTTAAAGGAACGGTTCCCCCTATATCCACATCATGTGTGGCTAAGGTTGTACATCCCAGCTTATCCCTACAGATTCTTTTAAATGTTTTGAAAAGCCTGGTAAGGTTTTCACATTGTTTTGCCTCTGAGAGCAAAGCATGTTGTCCAATTTTCCTAGCCATTCTATATTCGCTAATCTGATAATTGGAGGTTCAATATGAGAATTGTCTAGGCCTCCTTCTGCCTTATCCTCACTATCTTTTTCCTTCTCAAAAGTCCCAATTACCTGACATACGTGTACTGGCTTATCATCCTCCCTGCGATAATATTGCTTTAGCATATTGATGTGACAGAACTGTTTCTTCTTCTGGTGATCAGGGGTGTCAATCAAGTAATCTACCTTACCCACTCTTATAATCACTTTATATGGGCCACTGAACTGTGCTTTTAATCATTCCCCTTGTAATGGTAACAATACCAATGCTTCATCCCTTGGTTGAAAATTGTGGGTCTTTGCATTCTTGTCTGTCCATTTTTCATATTGGCTTGGAATGCTTTGAGGTGTTCCTAAGCCATACAAAACTGCTTCACGTCCTTTGTAAGGCCTGGCCAGTAATAATGTTGGCTTATACGTGACTTAGTCTTCCAAATCCCCCGATGTCCTGCAAAAGGAATGTCATGTGCTAACCTTAATAATCCCTGGCGATATTTAGGTGGTACCACTATCTGTTCAAGAACTGTCCAGTCTTCATCCGCAGGTCTTTGTCCATTTCCTCCTCAAAGCCCCGTTTGCCATATAATAGCCTTTTGGAACTCCTTTCGCCTCAGCTTTTGTCAGAGCCATCTATGCCATTCTGTATAACTCTGGACCAGCTTGCTATGCTGCAATTATAGAAGATCAGTTAAACATCTCATTTGGACTATCGAAATCCCCAAATAAGGTTTCAGATACTTGGTTGTCTGTTTGTGGTTCCACTTTTACCTCTGACAATGGAACCTGTTTAGCCATTGCTCGGATGACTATATAGGCAGGAAATATTCCCGGAACTTGTTCCTGTAATTGTTCCGTTTCCATAACTTCACTTGGTTCCTCTGTAATTATAGGAGAAACTGATACTTTTGGTCCAGCCAAATCATTTCAGGAGTAGATCAATTACCTCTACTGGCAAACTGTGGACAACTCCTACAGTTACCATCCCAGATATAGGGCTGGATTTTAAAGCCCCTCCGCCGTCGGAAATGTTGGCAGGGGGGCAATGAAGATCGATGCGGCAGAGGCCCACCATCAACGGCGGCAGGCCCCGTGCCAATCTCGGTGGCGGTGAGGCCTTGTGGCGGCCAACCGCCGCTCATTGATTGAACCTCCCATTTAAATATGGCAAGTACTTTACATACCAGAATTAATGAGGGTCCCGTTGCCTCCTAAATTGCCGCACCGATCTTCACTCGGGTGACCAACAATGCCACACTTTCGAATCCCTGTTTGGGGAAACGTGGCGCGACACTTGTGGGGAGGGGGGAGGAGGATTGTTTCTCTGCGCGGGAGGGGTGGGGTGAGGTTAAAACAATGCAGATGGGTTGGGGGAGGGGTTGATGGGAAGGGATAAAGGGCAAAGTTGCCGAACTTTGGAGGGGTGCAAGGGGAAATTCTAAATATTTGCATTCTGTGGGGGAAAGGGCACAAATGGCCGGAAATGGCTTTGGGGGAGCTGGGAAAATGCATTCAAACATCCTGACATTATGTTTTGGTGCAATGTGACTAACCTGGCCCTTTTATTTTTGAATGTCCATGAAGGGCTGTAAGCCCTTTAAAAATGGCACCTACGCCTGCGCTTTGGCGCCGGGCGCCATTGCCTGTGACAGCTCGCCCACCCGCCTGCAAGTCATCGCGTGGGGCGGGTGCTGCGGCCATGCAAATGAGCAAGCATTTGAAATCACAGTGGCTCCGTGATGCGGTGCTCGTGTGGGTGAGGCGCATTTTTTTACGTCCGTCGCCTACTTTGGTGGCGGACTCTTAAAATACACCCCATTAAGTCACTCTCTAAGTGCACTTTATATAAAGATATGGGTATATACTCCCCTCCAATTTCATTAACTGAAACTTTAGCGTTCAAGGCACTCTCTGGTGGAAACATTATATCTTTCCCCAGCAAGAATATTTGGGTTGCTCCTGTGTCCCTGAGTATAATGATAGGTTTTCCTGCCCCACTTAAAGGATATGGAGTTACTTTCCCCTTTGACAAAAATTCATTATTGCTTTCGGGTATCTTATTCTTAACCTCTACACTCACTTTAGTTTTTGTAGCTGGTTTTACAGCTGCTGTTAAAGCTACGGCCTGGTCTGCTATACTCTCAGTTAGAGCTACTTTTCTCTGCATTAGCTTTGCGTACCCCAACAAGTCCATTGGGTTTACCTCGCAACTTCCAGCACTCTGAACGAAGATGACCCGTTTTGTCGCAATGATAAAACTTCGGCTTGCGAACCTCACTTCTACCCTCAGCACCTTCCTTTTCCTTTCTGACCTGAGGATGTGATCCAGGGGCATTCCCAGCTGTTCATTCTTGTCCCCGGCTACTTGCCTTTCTTTCACTCTCCCACTTTCTATCCTTCTCGGGTTTATGGGGTGACGGACAAAAGGTTTTGTCTTATTCTCAAACTCAAAATCATCCACAATTTCCGCTGCTCGCCTAGCTTTCAAAACTTTCAGGTTATCTATAACCTGGACAACGTATGTCAGCCAAGAGCGACGTCTCAATTCATTCCATCTTCGCTGCCTCCGGAGAATACTCGGCATCAGGTGGCAGGACCGTATCTCCAACACAGAAGTCCTCGAGGCGGCCAACATCCCCAGCTTGTACACACTACTGAGTCAGCGGCGCTTGAGATAGCTTGGCCATGTGAGCCGCATGGAAGATGGCAGGATCCCCAAAGACACATTGTACAGCGAGCTCGCCACTGGTATCAGACCCACCGGCCGTCCATGTCTCCGCTTTAAAGACGTCTGCAAATGCGACATGAAATCCTGTGACATTGATCACAAGTCGTGGGAGTCAGTTGCCAGCGTTCGCCAGAGCTGGCGGGCAGCCATAAAGACGGGGCTAAAATGTGGCGAGTCGAAGAGACTTAGTAGTTGGCAGGAAAAAAGACAGAGGCACAAGGGGAGAGCCAACTGTGCAACAGCCCCGACAAACAAATTTCTCTGCAGCACCTGTGGAAGAGCCTGTCACTCTAGAATTGGCCTTTATAGCCACTCCAGGCGCTGCTTCACAAACCACTGACCACCTCCAGGCGCGTATCCATTGTCTCTCGAGATAAGGAGGCCCAAAAGAATATGAGCTCTCACTACTGAAGGAATTGAATTTTTAAACTTTTCCAAGAGATTCAATTCTCGAAGATTCTCATATGTGGTTTCCATCTTTAATGCCCGTATCCACTGCATCACTTTCTGAAATACTATCTTTTTCTTCTTTGCCAGTTCTGATGAAAAGCCACAGACCTGAAACATTAACTCTGCTTCTCTCTTCACAGATGCTCCCAGGCCTGCAGTGTATTTCCAGCATTTTCTGTTTTTATTTCAGATTTCCAGCATCTGCAGTATTTTGCTTTTATTTAAATTGTGATATCTGTTCCAGTCGTTAAATATTTATCTTGACCTCTGCTTTCCCACCATTATTTCTTCCAACCTTAATAACTTTCGTCTTTGTTCACATTAATTTTCATTCTGTAAGCTTTCACTACTTCATTCATTTTATCTATTAGTATCAGTAGATACTGTGCTAGCCATCAGAGCCTGGCAATCTGTAAATCTCACTAACTTCACCAATTGACCTTGTACTTTGACCCCTTTCTGTACTTCACCTGGTGCCTCTTTATCATGGCTTCTGCATTGATGTTAAAGAGCAATGGTGATAGTCTGGTCTCACCCCATACCCAATTACACCAGGTTCGGTTTCACCAAACACTGTCTTGATTGTTGTAGTCTGCCCCATGTACAGAGCCACAGATTTTATCTCTCTAATCAGCTTACTGGATAAAGGATAGAATTGGGTAATTGGGGTTGAGATCAAAGGCTGACTGTACAGTGGCGACACCAGACCCTCAGGAATGGCTTCTTTTGACTAGCTATCTTGATATACAAATCTGCCAACTCTTCCATATCCAGCAGGAGACATGCACATGAAACTACATTGCTCCTCCAGATAAGTACAGGTGAGGACTGGGATGGTTAGTCCAGGTTCATTGGTGAAATCAAGAGAATGCCATGGAAGTAGAGTTTTCTCAGCATGCATGGCAACAAGCCCTGCTGTTTGAAAAGAGAGCTTCCACTGATGCTACGAGGCACAGCCTTACCTCCATAGCGGTTTTTTGTTCTTTCTCACTACTTTCTCGGAAAACAAGGAAAACACGCTTAAATCCCACAGCTAGGCAGGTCATGGGGGAGGGAAGATGAGGCGGGGCAGAGAGGAATATATTAATGCCACTTCCCACAGTCTGTGTTTTTTTTTCTTTTTTTTTCTTTTTTGTTTATGGGGACAGGGTAGGGGGAGCTTTACTCTGTATCTAACCCCGTTTCACTCTGTGCGATGGATACAGCTGTTCGCTTGGGTATCAGCTGGGACCAACTTGCTGCTCTTAACTATTTTTATGCTTCTGGTGTGAGGTGACACTTCAGCTTGTGACTGAAAATCTCACACCTGGGATGTGTTGAAGGTTGGCAGCTGTGGTGAACAGGAGGCTGTAATGCAAAAGGGTGAAAGTTATGCCAAAGTTGTATAAAGTTATAGGTAGACCATAGGTGCAGTACTGTGTCTGGTTCTGGCCAATAAAAATGGGGCTTTCATCAAAAAAATGTCCATGGATTTTAAACTAGTAACAACCTTGCTTTTAAAATTATTTTTCAAATTATTTACTGGACTCGGGATCTATTTCAGACCTTTGCTTTTGGTTTTCTTGGTTTAAAAAGCCACATCTCGCCACACTGCAGGGGAATTTTATGCTGTCCACCGCAGTGGGTTTGGAGGAGGGGAAAGCATAAAATCGGTTGGAATGGTGGAGTGGGGGGGGGGGGGGGGGTTTCCTGCCACCATCCCGCCTCCTGCCAAAATTTAGACCGGGGCAGGAAGGCCTATGAACGGCCTTCCCGCCCCGCCGCCAATTGAGGCCCTTATCTGGGTAATTAACCTCCAATTAAGGGCCGCTTTTCGCCGCAGTCGCAATTATCTGCGTGATGGGTGGCCTTGTCGCCACACGGGAATCATGGCACAAAAAATTGTGCAGTTGCTTCCCAGTTCCGGGTGTAGGGGTGGGGCAGTGGGTGATACTGGGGGTGTCCCTTGTTCAACGGCACTTAGTTGCTGAACAAGACAACCAGCATCAGGGAGGGGGTGGGGGGGGGAGCCCATTGAGGGCCATCTCCCCACCCCCCCCCTCTCTTGCTGCCGACCCCACTCACCCCCTTGACCCCCCCCACTCCACGAGACCCCTCCCACCCTGACCTACCTGAGGCCTGGTTCCAGCGAAGCTCCTCGGCCTCCAGTAGGTGCAGCTACAGCAGCAGCCACCAGCTCCTCGGTGGCGCAGCAGCTGCAGGCCTCTGGTTAGCCGGCAGCTCTGCAACGGTGGGTCTCCTGGTGACGGGGTCCTTAATCCCGTGGAAGACCTGCCACTGTCTACTTAAGTGCCTGATTGGCACTCAATTCTACGGGCCTACCGAAGAAGAGCCAATGTGGGGATCTCAGCATGGTTCCCCCAGACGTCGAGACCCCTGCCGCTGGGATAAAATTCCACCCTGCCAGTCAGTTAATCCATATCCCACGTATGCTATCCCCGGCATCCTGGCCAATAGTTATCCTTCAACCAATATCAATAAAAACATATTATGTGATCATTATCACATTGCTGTTTGTGGGAGCTTGATGTGCGCAAATTGGTTGCAAAGTGTTCCCTACATTACAACAATGACTATAGTTCACGAAGTATTTCATTAGCTGTAAAGCACTTTGGGGCATCCTGAGGTCATGGAAGGTGCTATAGAAATGCAAGTCTTTCTTTTTATTCCATCGTGGTGACTGGGGAGTAAAATATGATCAATTTTAAATTGTCCTGCAGTGAGCACCAGAAAAGACTCAGAAAGTACAACTTTGAAATTGCAAGCTTGAACGAGATGAGGGCTGAATGCATTACTAAAAGATTTCTGTTGAAAAATGAAACATATTTGAACTATAAATATTGAAATATGATATCTTCCTAATGATAATGAAATGTAAATTAAATGAGCAAGCCAAATTGGATGAATGGGGCAATTAAAGTGGTAATAAGAAGGTGATGATACAAGAACAAAGTGGGTTAGAAATAAGTGCTAGTAATTTGGTTTTGTGCAGATAACCATTGCCCCATCCAACTACCCTTCCTTACTGCGATTCTGTAACTACCAGCTCTATACCCCTTCCAAACAGAAATTCATCCACTCCTTTTTTTCAAACCCTACCATAATTCTCTGTTCCACCAACCCCACTGTCAATCTATCAAAGAATTCTATCACCTGTTTATTAATGAAATTCATGAGGTACTTTAAGAGAATGAAAGACTTGTGCCTTTCAGAACCTCAGGAAAGTCACAAAGCGCTTTACAGCCTATGGAGCATTGTTTTAATGAAATGTAATCACTGTTATAATGCAGAAAACATGGCGGCCAGTTTTTGCACAGCAAGCTCCCACACACAGCAATGTGATAATGACCATCGTCATAAAGTGTTTTTTTTTTAAGTGATTTTGGTTGAGGGGTAAATATTGGTGATGTTTTCCTGGCTGCCCTCCTATAGTGGTGTCCAAATGGCTGTTCTTCTTATTGGTGATTACACAGTATATGCCCAACATGGGGAGCACCTTTACCCAATCCTGTCCTCACTCAGTGGATGGCTGTAAGACCCCCGCCAGGTGACATTGATGCCAATTGTAGCACCCCAATGGCTGAACTGTCTCAGCGCAACTAACTCAGTCATAGCCGAGGAAATTGACTTGGGTTTTCTACTCTGCTGATGGGACTAACCAAGGCATTGGCTTGCCCCAATGTCATTATAGAAGATAATCTAACAAAAGTGCGTCCCTTTTTAAAACAAAATCATAAAAGCAATTTATTGAATTGAATCGTCATGTTGTTCCCTGTGCCTCACCACGTTCTCCAGTCCCTGTGGTGCCCATGGTCAAGGAAGGCTTCGAGTGTACCAGTAGACACCATGCAGTCCTTCTCCAGGGCTGTCCAGGTACAGAGAAGTTATGGGAGAGAGAAACACACACAGCTGGAGCTGACCACAAGCCCCATGTGGACCCTGTAAATCTGGACCTGTGGATGGTCACCAGGTGCAGGTGCTGACCCACGGGGAAGTTCTCCGACCTGCCCTCTGCACCAAGTGAGGCTTGGGACCTTCTGCACGGCACAACACAGCATCACAGTGGCACTGAGTCTTCGACGAGCGGGGGGGAGCTCACTTTCAATTCCGTTCTGGATGTGTTCCTAATGCATTTCATGGGCTTTGTGTTTCCACAGGTACAATGGTCCAAACCTGGTGCTCAAATATGATAAAGTCACAAAGAGGCTCCAGAACATCGCAGTTGATGAGCGCAGCTCTCCTTACTACTCGCTCCGTGATCGCCAGGGCAACGCTATCGGGGTGGCGGCCTGTGACATCGATGGTGATGGAAGAGAAGAGATATATTTCCTCAACACCAATAATGCCTTTTCAGGTACATGGGAACTGCTAGATGCAAAAAGACTAAGGTCCATCTAATTCACCTTCTATCACCCTGACAGTCTCATGATAATGGAGTTATTGACTAATCACAGTGATCAATTTCAATCAACAGACCCAGACATGAGATGAAGAAAACAACCAATGTGGAAAACTTTGGGAACCAAAGGTCCAAAGTCACCTGTTCCTTCCAAGCATTGCTACACTCACCACTTCATGTCTCAAATTACTCATATTATATAAGATTATGAGGGGTATAGATAGGGTAGATAGGAAGAAACTTTTTCCCTTAGCCGAGGCATCAATAACCAGGGGATATAGATTTAAGGTAAGGAACAGGAGGTTTAGAGGGGATTTGAGGAAACATTTATTCATCTGGAGGGTGTTTGGAATCTGGAACACACTGCCTGAAGGGGTGGTAGAGACAGGAACCCTCACAACATTGAAGAAGTATTTAGATGAGCACTTGAAACGCCATAACATACAAGGCTACGGGCCAAGTGCTGGAAAATGGGATTAGAATAGATAGGCTTAATGGCCGGCACGGACACGGTGGGCTGAAGGGCCTGTTTTTGTGCTGTATAACTCTATGATTCTATGACTCATACACTGTATCCCAAAGTGTTGTTCTCTGAAATAAATCTAATTTGCATTTGAATAAGTTAATCTTAACTATTAGCAGTTCAGTGGGGAACTGGTAGCGGAACCTTCTTTTTGGATCCTGGTAGAATTTCCTTGTTGTTTTGTAAATTTTGCACTTCTGAGGTGAGAGATGCTATACTTTGAGGGAATTGGAAACATTCCCTATTTCAGGCACTCGGCATTGCCAGGTCAGGTATATCACAGGTTAAGTGCAGAGTAAAGCAACAAACTTCTCAACCCAAAACACCAACAAAGGCTGATCAACAGCTTCAGAGATGTGTCAACTCAAAGACCCTCTGAATGTAGACCCATGGCCTGTAGCTATACTGAGGCAGGGTCATGTGGCTATACTGAGGCAGGGTCATGTAACTATACTGAGACAGGGTCATGTAACTATACTGAGACAGGGTCATGTGGCTATACTGAGACAGGGTCATGTGGCTATACTGAGACAGGGTCATGTAACTATACTGAGACAGGGTCATGTAGCTATACTGAGACAGGGTCATGTAGCTATACTGAGACAGGGTCATGTAACTATACTGAGACAGGGTCATGTGGCTATACTGAGACAGGGTCATGTAACTATACTGAGACAGGGTCATGTGGCTATACTGAGACAGGGTCATGTAACTATACTGCGACAGGGTCATGTAGCTATACTGAGACAGGGTCATGTAGCTATACTGAGACAGGGTCATGTAACTATACTGAGACAGGGTCATGTAACTATACTGAGACAGGGTCTTGTAGCTATACTGAGACAGGGTCATGTAGCTATACTGAGACAGGGTCATGTAACTATACTGAGACAGGGTCATGTGGCTATACTGAGACAGGGTCATGTGGCTATACTGAGACAGGGTCATGTAACTATACTGAGACAGGGTCATGTAGCTATACTGAGACAGGGTCATGTAGCTATACTGAGACAGGGTCATGTAACTATACTGAGACAGGGTCATGTGGCTATACTGAGACAGGGTCATGTAACTATACTGAGACAGGGTCATGTAACTATACTGAGACAGGGTCATGTGGCTATACTGAGACAGGGTCATGTAACTATACTGAGACAGGGTCATGTAGCTATACTGAGACAGGGTCATGTAGCTATACTGAGACAGGGTCATGTAACTATACTGAGACAGGGTCATGTAACTATACTGAGGTAGGGTCATGTGGCTATACAGTGGCTGGGTCCTGTAGCTATACTGAGACAGGGTCATGTAACTATACTGAGGCAGGGTCATGTAACTATACTGAGGTAGGGTCATGTGGCTATACAGTGGCTGGGTCCTGTAGCTATACTGAGGCAGGGTCATGTAATGTATCCAAGCTGCTATCATTTGTACAGCGTAAGGTTGTGGACAGCATTGCAAGGATTTTTTTGTGTTTTTTTGTGGATTCTATTGGTGCTCTCAGTTACAATATTCGAGTTAAATCCTCCTTCTCCCAGTGCATTCAGGACTCTCTTCACCCCCGAATTCCATCTTCCCCCTCACTCCCCATATTCACATTACCCCTCTCTTTACCTCCATCACACAGTGTCACTCCCAGCTGCTCCACTCAGCCCTGTTCCTGGCTTCTACCTCTTCTTGTTATTCCAAGTGATTGAATGCAGCTGAGCACTGTGGGTTGCTATTCAATGTCTCGTGAGAATTGTTGCTCACGGTGGGTAGCAGCGTTGAGTAGGGTAGGGGCTGGGAGGGGCACAGAACCAGATTGGGGGCATGTCCCCAGGAGGGGCACGGTGCCTAGAGGGGCACAGAGATGGGAGTAGTATGGAGCCAGGGGAGGACACAGATCCAGGAAGGGCATGGAGCTGTGAGTGTTGAGGAGACAGTATTGCCACTGATTCTTGTCTAGCACCAGGAACAGGTGGAGTGCCCCGGAAAATGTTAACTGTCCATGTGAAATGCCAACAATTGCCACAGCAGCAACTTATATAGCACCCTTAATGTACTAAAACGTCCCAAGGCGCTTAAGCAGGAGCATTATTAAACAAAGTATGACACCGAGCCACATAAGGAGATATTAGTTCAGACGACCAAAAGCTTGGTCAAAGAGGTAGGTTTTAAGGAGCGTCTTAAAGGAGGAAAGCAAGGTAGAGAGGCACAGAAGTGAAGGGAGGGAATTCCAGGGCCTAGGCAACTGAAGCCGTGGCCACCAATGTGGGAGCGATTAAAATCAGGGATACTCAAGAGGCCAGAATTAGAGGAGCACAGATACCTCGGAGGGTTGTGGGGCTGGAGGAGATTACAGTGATAGGGAGGGGCGAGGACATGGTGGGATTTGAGAACAAGGATGAGAATTTTAAAATTGAGATGTTGCCAGACTGGGAGCCAGTGTAGGTCAGCGAGCACAGGGGTGATAGGGGAACGGGATGTGGTGTGAGTTAATACAACAGGCAGCAGAGTTTTAGATAATCTCAAGTTAATGGAGAGTAGAATGTAGGAGACCAACCAGGAGCGTGTTGGAATAGTCAAGTCTCGAGGTAATGAAGGCATGAATGAGGGTTTCAGCAGCAGATGAGCTGAGGAGGGGTTGTGGGGGGTGGGGGGTGGGGAGTCAGGCGATGTTACTGAGTTGGAAATAGGTCCGCTTAGTGAAAGCGCAAATATGAGGTCGGAAGCACATCTTGGGATTAAATGAGACACCAAGGTTGAGAACAGACTGGTTTAATCTTAGACTGTTGCCAAGGAGAGGGATGGAGTCGGTAGCTAGGGAACATAGTTTGGAGCAGGAATTGAAAATAATGGCTTCAGTCTTCCCAATATTTAATTGGAGGAAATCTTTGCTCATTTGGTACTGTTTGTCAAATGAGCAGTCTGATAAGTTTAACAACAGTGGAGGAGTCAAGAGAGGTGGTGGTGAGGTAGAGCTGGGTATAGTCAGTGTACATGTGAAAACTAAAGCTGTGTTTTCGAATGATGTTGCCAAGGGGCAGCATGTAGCTGAGAAACAGGAGGGGGACAAAGATAGATAGATCCTTGGGGGATGCCTGAGGTAACGGTCTGAGAACTGGAAGAGAAGCCATTGCAGGTGATTCTCTGGCTCAGATTAGATAGATAAGAATGGAACCAGGTGAGAGCAGTCCCACCCAGCTGGACGACAGTGGAGAGGCGTTGGGAGGAGGATGGTGTGGTCAACCATGTCAAAGGCTGCAGACAGGTCGAGAAGGATGAAGAGGGAAAGTTTACCTTTGCCACAGTAACATAGGATGTCACTTGTGACTTTGATAAGAGCTGTTTCAGTACTGTGGTGGGGGGAAACCTGATTGGAGGATTCAAACATGGAGTTCCAGGAAAGATGGGCACGGATTTGGGAGGCAACAACACATTCAAGGACTTTGGAGAGAAAAAGAGGTTGGCGATGGAGTGGCAGTTTGCAAGGATGGTGGAGTCAAGTGTTGGCTTTTTGAGGAGATTTGAAGCAGAGAAGAACAGTCCCTGAAGAGAGAGAACCGTTAATACTATCAGCTAACATTGGGACCAGGAGGGGAAGTTGGGTGTTGAGCCGTTTAGTGGGAATAGAATCAAGGGAGCAGGAGATGGGTCTCATGGACAAGATGAGCTCAGAGAGGGCAAGAGGAAAGATAGAAGAGAAACTGGAGAAAGGTGCATGTTCAGAGCTAGGGCAATGGGCACTTTAGAGCAAGTTTGGCCCGGTGGGCTAGTGGAAGGGAGGGGCGCAGCAGAGGCAGCTGATTCTGGGTTCGATCTTAGTGACAAACAAGTCCATGAGCTCCTCGCACTTATTGTTGGAGGTGAGAGTGGGGGGGACAGGGGAGAGGGGTTTAAGAAGGTGGTTTGCAGCAGTGAAAATCTGGATGACCCTGGAATACTGAACAGTTTTAGCAGATGAGAGCAGGACCCGATAGTGCTTTATGTGGTCTAGCCAGATCTGGTGATGAATGGCTAAACCGGTTGTCCGCCATACCCTTCCAAGTCTGCGTCCCTTGAACTTAAGGGAGCAGAGGTGAAGGCTGTACCAGGTGGAACAGCCAGGGTGAGAGAGAGTAATAGTTTTGTTGGGGACTAGAGCATCAAATATGGAGGTGAGGGGTGGTTGAGCAAATCAGTAGCTGCTGAAATCTTGTCGCAAACAAAGGGCCAAAGGCTAGACAGTTGGGATTTTGAAAGTGCAGTTATAAGTGAATTGGGGGATACATTTTTCTGAGGGCAGATACAGATACAGTCACGTTCGAAACTCCAGACACATTGTTGGAGAATTGTGCGTCAATGCTCGCTGTCGAGGAGGACCCCTACTGCTCCAGTGTGGCATATTTTTAACCCCAAACCATTTACCCTGTGACTGACCTCCATTAGTACTGAATTAACAGACAATTTTGTACTGAAGGGCCATAACCACAATGTTTAAGCTGTCAAAACTTATTTCTGGGGGAACTCTTGCTGGGGGGAGGGGGTGAATAAAGAGAGGGAGCAAGAGAAAGAGAGGGAGTGAAGGCGAGAAGATTATCAGTTGTATTTATGGTCTTATACAGTGTTTCTCATACACACCAGCAAAATACAGACAATAAAATGTTTGCAAGCTATTGCAGCAGTGCAGAGTTGTGGGATTTTGCACAGTCTGCAAGGAGTTGTTAAATAGCTGAGGTGATATCACAAACCTCACGAGCAAAGAATAATAGATTCTTTCAGCTCAGCTTAGCTAAAGTCAATAAGGTGGGTTTCTGTTGCACAATTAAATCTTAATGATAAATTTGAAAAGTCAATATTTCAGCCAGTGCACGTCCGTGTAAGAGACAACAGCAGGTTATTTAAACCAGCAAGGGAGAGCACGTTGTTTACACATATCCTGCAGTTTCAGAGGTACACAACACACATAGACCCATGCTGCACAAACATGGGCCTAGGATATTGGCCTTCACCTTGTATAGGTAAACACAAGGCAGTTAAATCAAGATTAAAGGGGCTGTATACTGGCTAACCTGGCATCAATATATACACAACAACTTTTATTTGAAGTAATAAAACATCCCAAGGCATTTCACAGGAGTGTTAGCAAACAAAATTTAACATTGAGCCACATTTTAGGACAAATGCCTAAAATTGTGGTCAATGAGGCAGGTTTTAAGGAGAGTCTTAAAGGAGGAAAGAGAGGCGGAGAGGTGTAGGGAGGGAATTCCAGAGCTTGGGGCCCAGGCAATGAAGGCACAGCCACCAATGATGGGGCGATTAAAATTGGGGATGCACAAGAGGCCAGAATTGGAGGAGTGCAGAGGTCACGGAGGGTTGTAGGATTGTAGAGAGATGTGGGGAGGGGTCGAGGCGATGGAGATGATATGCAATGAGAGAGGAGAGAGAGAGAAAAGGAAAAAGCAGGGAAAAGGTCTTGCTGTGGAGAGATTGAAAGAATGACAGAGGCGGATGAAGGAAAGAACTAAGGAGCTAGATGTGGAGAGAAAAGGACTGGAAAAAGGCCAGAGAGTCACAAGACTATCTGTCTAGGAAGAGAGCTTCGATTATAGCCACAGTCTGAGACAGAAGACATTTGAGAGCTATGGGAGGATTGTTGTTGTTGTACAATCTCCGAGCATCGAGACAACTTGGTGCCAATAACAATTAGGAGCCTTTGACATCTCTATTAGCCATTGTTGTCCAGCAGGAATCTTCCCTTTCCCATTATATTACTTCCTGCAGGGTGATAATTAGCTGATTAAGGGGTGCTTGCCTGACTACTTTGCAGCAAGGAATTTTATGTATTGTGGTGAGTGCATTAATTGATCCATTTTGGCCAGAGACTAGGTACAAGCACTTTACAACAGTCTGGAAATATTACATTTAACCGTATCAATTCGATGTGGTTGTCTATCTTACCCATTAAATATTTGGCGCTGTTCTAATCATTGGTGAGCTGGTTTGGAGGAATTGCGGAGAGAGAGGGGACAGCATTATAAATTATAATCAATAGATATGGTCCCCAGTCTCAGAATTACTGAGACTTGGCAGCACAGGGGAGCTGGATTGAGATTGGTAGACAGATACAGTCAATCACAAAGGGAATTGCCTTGGAATGGGTATCGACTCCAATTGGAGAGATACAGGGGCTATTCTCAACTGCCAGTTACCCATCTCTTGGCTTTAAAAAAAAATGGACATTGGACATATTGCACGTCGGGGGCAGGGGCACCTCAGTTATCCCGTTGAAATCCCAGGCCGATTTTCAGGTGGACCTATAAAGGGATGAGTAGCCCACCCACCTGAAACAGGCTCCTCAAATAAGCAAATTGGGTCTTGCATTGGTTGTAAATTTCAGGTAAAGATGTGCAAAGTATGCTATGTTCCTATTTATACCAGGCTTTGATTGGCCCACCAATGGTCTTTGACCTAAATTAGCTCCCAGTCCAACAAAGCCTTGATTTTAAAACTCTTCATCCTTGTTTTCATGAAAACTCCTCCAGCCCTTACAGCCCTCTGTGATCACAGAATCACAGAATCATTACAGTGCAGAAAGAGGCCATTCGGCTCATCGTGTCTGCACTGGCTCTCCGAAAGAGCAATTCCCTCAGTTCCATTCCCCTACCTTCTCCCCATAACCCTACACATTCTTCTTTTTCATATAACTGTCTAATTCCCTTTTGAATGCTTCAATTGAACCTGCCCCCACCACGTTCTCAGGCAGCGCATTCCAGACCTTAGCCACTCGCTGCAAGAAAATTTGTTTCCTCATGTCACTTTTGCTTCTCTTACCAAATACTTTAAATCTGTGCCCTCTCGTTCTCGATCCTTTGCACTGCTCCAATACTGCCCTCTCATGCATCCCCAATTTTGATCGCACCACCACTGGTGGCTGTGGCTACAGCTCCCTGGTCCCTAAGCTCTGGAATTCCCTCCCTAAACCTGAACACCTCTCTCTCCTCCTTTAAGACATGCCATAAAACCAACCTCTTGGACCAAGCTTTTGACCACCTGTCCTAATATGTCCTGATGTGGTTCAGTCTTAAATATTACTTGATAATCGCTCCTGTGAAGTGCGTTGGGACATTTTATTACATTAAAGGCGCTATATAAATTTTTTTTCATTCATTTATGGGATGTGGGCGTCACTGGCCAGGCCAGCATTTATTGCCCATCCCTAATTGCCCTTGAGAAGGTGGTGGTGAGCTGCCTTCTTGAACCACTGCAGTCCATGTGGGGTAGGTACACCCACAGTGCTGTTAGGAAGGGAGTTCCAGGATTTTGACCCAGTGACAGTGAAGGAATGGTGATATAGTTCCAAGTCAGGATGGTGTGTGACTTGGAGGGGAACTTGCAGGTGGTGGTGTTCCCATGCATTTGTTGCCCTTGTCCTTCTAGTTGGTAGAGGTCGCGGGTTTGGAAGGTGCTGTCTAAGGAGCCTTGGTGCATTGCTGCAGTGCATCTTGTAGATGGTACACACTGCTGCCACTGTGCGTCGGTGGTGGAGGGAGTGAATGTTTGTGGATGGGGTGCCAATCAAGTAGGCTGCTTTGTCCTGGATGGTGTTGAGCTTCTTGAGTGTTGTTGGAGCTGCACCCATCCAGGCAAGTGGAGAGTATTCCATCACACTCCTGACTTGTGCCTTGTAGATGGTGGACAGGCTTTGGGGAGTCAGGAGGTGAGTTACTCGCCGCAGGAATCCTAGCCTCTGACCTGCTCCTGTAGCCATGGCATTTATATGGCTACTCCAGTTCAGTTTCTGGTCAACGGTAGTCCCTAGCATGTTGATAGTGGGGGTTCAGCGATGGTAATGCCATTGAATGTCAAGGGGAGATGGTTAGATTCTCTCTTGTTGGAGATGGTCATTGCCTGGCACTTGTGTGGCATGAATGTTACTTGCCACTTATCAGCCCAAGCCTGGATATTTTCCAGGTCTTGCCGCATTTCTACATGGACTGCTTCAGTATCTGAGGAGTCACGAATGGTGCTGAACATTGTGCAATCATCAGCGAACATCCCCACTTCTGACCTTATGATTGAAGGAAGGTCATTGATGAAGTAGCTGAAGATGGTTGGGCCTAGGACACTACCCTGAGGAACTCCTGCAGTGATGTCCTGGAGCTCAGATGATTGACCTCCAACAACCGCAACCATCTTCCTTTGCGCTAGGCATGACTTCAACCAGCGGAGGGTTTTCCCCCTGATTCCCATTGACCTCAGTTTTGCTAGGGCTCCTTGATGCCATACTCGGTCAAATGTTGTTGTTGCTATTAAAGGGCTTGCTGGAGCCCACTGAAAAAAGAACAGCTGAAAAAATGGCTACATTTTTTTGGCAGGCCTACAGAGGAGCAGAAGTTCCCATCCTTGGCCCACAAATAAAGAAACTTCTAACCCATTTCTGGCCTGCTTAAGGCTTCTTAAGACTATCCTGCCAATTTATCATCTCATTACCGCCCTGGTTATGCCCAAGATTGTGACGGTAACAAGACAAAAAATCTTGAAATCTTATGGGTTCAGGCGCCAGAAATAAATAAACCTGTTGGCTGCATTGATATCAACAGAAAGTACAAGCACATTATACTTACTAGTAGGATATCCATCGGGGTTTGCAAACTATGATCTACAAACCAGTCAGGTGATTTCTCAGCAAAGAATTACTGAAAATCACCCGATTCATACATCTGGATGACTTGCTCTGAACCTATCAATTTTGAGTTTCTTGTCATGTGATCTTTATGTCACTATGCTACCTCATCAGTAGATGGCAGTGCCACTCCACATTCACACAACTTTACACATTTAGAAACATAACACCTTATCAGAAAAATAACAACTGAAATCTAGACATGTTGCGGTAGATCGTGACTATATGCAATAGTGTAACACGGGTGAATGCGAGTCATTTTAATCTTATTTTTATTTCCATTGCAGTCAAGGGGATGAATTTTATGCTCTTCCCCCATGGCGTGTTTGGAGGGCACTGCACCTGAGCGAGGGACCTGGCATCGGGAAGGGGAGGACCCACCGAGAGCCAACGCCCTGCCCTTGCTGCCAACCCCCACACCCCTCCCCCACCCCGTGAAACCCCTTTCCGGCCATCACTCACTTGGGTCCATCGATGATCCTGGGCCTCAGGTGGGGGCATTACTGGCAGCAGCCATTGCCACCGAGTAAAAGAGCTGCTGGCCTCATTGTCCTGGTAGAGTTCAGACAAGATCGGGGACAATGTTCATGGCTGGTGGTCATGCCTGTAGCTGTCAGGGCTCCAAGCTCTGAAATTCCCTCCCTGAACCTCTCCACCCCTCTATCTCTCTCTTCCTCCTCCTTTAAGACGCTCCTTAAAAGCTACCTTTTTGACCAAGCTTTTGATCAACTGCCTTAATTTCTCCTAATGTGGCTCGGTGTCTAATTCTATTTGATAATGCTCCTGCGAAGTGCCTTGAGACATTTTATTACATTAAAGGTGCCCATATAAGTGCGATTTATTGTTTGTCATTGTAGATACATAGGAATTTCTAGATGAACTTAGTTCTAACATTCTAGTAATCACATGAAACAACGATAATGGAGTTATTGACTAATTACAGTGATCAATCTCTATCACTAAGTGTACAACAGACCCAGATATGAGGTGAGGAAAACCCCCAGTGATGGAGAGCTTTGGGAACCATAGATTCAAAGTCATCTGTTCCTCTCAAACATCACTGCACTCACCACAGGTCATGTCTCAAATTATTCAGATACTGGATCCCCAAGATGTTATTTTCCAAAAGAAATCTGTCTAATTGCATTTGAATGAATGAATACGATCTGCCTTCACTGTCTCCCTACGAAACCTAGTCCCTAGATTGACCACTCGCTCAGTGAAATTTCCACAGATTAGTTTGAAATTTACCCTCCCTTCTAGTGCCGACTATATCTTTTGGTTCTACTGTTGTGGACATGGTGAAAGGGCTTCTCATGCTCAACATTATCTACTCTCCTTAGAATCCTGCATGTAGCAACTGCATCAACTCCATACCCAATATTTTATTGTTATTCGTTCCTGGGTTGTGGGCATCACTGGCCAGGCCAGCATTTATTACGCATTCCTAATTGCCCTTGAGAAAGTGATGGGGAGCTGCCTTCTTGAACTGCTGCTGTCCTTGGGGGGTAGGTACACCCACAGTGCTGTTAGGAAGGGAGTTCCAGGATTTTGAACGGCAATATATTTCCAAGTCAGAATGGGAACTTGCAGGTGGTGGTGTTCCATGCATCTGCTGCCCTTGGTGGTAGAAGTTGTGGGTTTGGAAGATGCTGTCGAAGGAGTCTTCGTGAGTTGTGGCGGTGCATCTTGTAAATGGTACAGTTTATGAGAGAATCTGAGTGGATTTGAGGCCATATTGCTCTCAAAGGGTTTGGACATAAAATAGTTATGGTATTTAATGTTTTCAAAAAAATGTATTTTAAGAGATCAAAATCAATCTACATTTATGTGACATCATTCCAGATCACATGAAGTAAAGATTTGGTGGGAATCACAGGCACAAGTACACTGTTTGCCAGTGAGTTTCCAACACTCCAGCATTGATATGGAGTCTGCAGGAATTGAAGATTAATCTCCAGGTCACTGCAGCGAGAAATACCCAGGAGCAAAAAAATCATAGCGACATTAAAAAATAGTGATTTACTAAAAATTTCCCCTATGCAGCTCACATTGGACAAGATGGGAATGAGGCCATTTGATTGAAAGTCAAGAATCACCCAATCGGGAAACAAAGCGTCTATTCACTTTCCAATTGGTCCTTAAAGGTGGAGTGGAAGAGGATGGGTGGGGCGACCAATAGTGAGCATGTGGCAACAGGGCAGTTGGAGGTGGGAGGCCATGGGATGAAACCTCCCAGAATATGTCCGACCAGAACTAGCAACTCTAGACGGGGCGGAGCACTGAGTTCCTGCTTCCTCGGCATTTAATGGGCCCAGCATATGATTGATAACTGGTAGGCTGCGTCAGATAAGGTGTTCCAGTCTCCAAAAGGACCCACCATGGCCGTCCAGGCTGGGATTAGTGCCTGGATCTCTAAAGATGATTGGAAAACACATTTATTATGTTCCCCCACCACCCTTTTCCCTCTCCGGATGTAAAGCACCCAGATTCCTCTTCTGAGGCAGGTGACCATCTTGTGCTAAATTTCCCTCGGCTTCCCAGAGAGCGCTCCAGCATAATCCTCCTTCTAATGGAATTTTGTGGGACTCCTGGGACTGCACCACCTCACATGTTGCTTCCAAGTTTATGACTTAAGGTAAGTTAAGGTGACGTCACAGGAAAGCTGTGACCTGATTGGCTGGCAGGGAATTTTTTTTACTGAATTTGAAAATAAAACATTAAGAAAAATTAATTAAAACTCTAATTAACAAATTAATAAGTAGAGTAACTAAATTAGAGGGAGGAGATTACTGTATTTAGTTAGCATTTAATATTTATAGTAGGAATCTAGCACTAGGGACCATATAGTTATTATAACAATTTAGTAAAGATTGAATAAGTATTTATTTATCTTAAGTTAATTTATTAATTAGTGCTAGAAATGTCAGTTAGAGGGGTGAAGTGCTTCACCTGTGAGATGTGGGAGGTCCGTGACGCTTCCAGCGTTCCGGGCGACGACATCTGCAGGAAGTGTACCCAGTTGCAGCTCCTCACAGACTGCATGGATCGGTTGGAGCAGCAACTGGATGCACTTAGGAGCATGCAGGTGGCAGAAAGCGTCATAGACAGGAGTTTTAGACAAGTGGTCACACCCAAGATGCAGGCAGATAGATGGGTGACCGCTAGAAGGGGCAGGCAGTCAGTGCAGGAATCCCCTGTGGCTATCCCCCTCTCTAACAAGTATACCGTTTTGGATACTGTTGGGGGGGATGGCCTATCAGGGGAAAACAGCAGCAGCCAGAGCAGTGGCACCATGGCTGGCACTGTTGTTCAGCAGGGAGGGACAAAGCACAGAAGAGCAATAGTTATAGGGGACTCTATAGTCAGGGGCATAGATAGGCGCTTCTGTGGACGTGAAAGAGACTCCAGGATGGTATGATGCCTCCCTGGTGCCAGAGTCAAGGATGTCTCTGAACGGACAGGGGGCATTCTGAAGGGGGAGGGTGAACAGCCAGAGGTTGTGATACACATTGGTAACAATGACATAGGCAGGAAGAGTGACGAGGTCCTGCAGGGGGAGTTTAGGGAGTTAGGTAGAAAGTTAAAAGACAGGACCTCGAGGGTTGTAATCTCGGGATTACTCCCTGTGCCACGTGCCAGTGAGGCTAGAAATAGGAAGATAGTGCAGCTAAACACATGGCTGAGCAGCTGGTGTAGAAGGGAGGGTTTCAGATATCTGGACCATTGGGCTCTCTTCAGGGACAGATGGGAGGGACCTGTACAAGAAGGACGGGTTGCATCTAAACTGGAGGGGCACAGATATCCTGGCTGCGAGGTTTGCTAGCGTCACTCGGGAGGGTTTAAACTAGTGTGGCGGGGGGTGGGAACCAGAGCAGCAGGACAGCAAGTGAAATAAATGAGGGGGAACTAGTAAATAAGGCCAGTAAGACGAAGAGGAAGAGCAGGCAGGGAGATGTTGCGGAGCACAGTGGGACTGGTGGTCTGAAGTGCATTTGTTTCAATGCGAGAAGTATAACAGTTAAGGCAGATGAACTTAGAGCTTGGATTAGTACTTGGAACTATGATGTTGTTGCTATTACAGAGACTTGGTTGAGGGAAGGACAAGATTGGCAGCTAAATGTTCCAGGATATAGAAGCTTCAGGCGGGATAGAGGGAGATGTAAAAGGGGTGGGGGAGTTGCATTACTTGTTAAGGAGAATATCTCAGCTGGACTGCGGGAGGACACCTCAGAGGGGTTGTGCAGCGAGGCAATATGGGTGGAGCTCAGGAATAGGAAGTGTGCAGTCACGATGTTGGGGGTTTTCTACAGGCCTCCCAACAGCCAGCGGGTGGTAGAGGAGCAGATATGTAGACAGATTTTGGAAAGATGTAAAGGTAACAGGGTTGTAGTGGTGGGTGATTTTAACTTCCCCTATATTGACTGGGACTCACTTAGTGCTAGGGGCTTGGATGGGGCAGAATTTGTGAGGAGCATCCAGGAGGGCTTCTTGAAACAATATGTAGATAGTCCAACTAGGGATGGGGCCATACTGGACCTGTTATTGGGGAATGAGCCCGGCCAGGTGGTCGAAGTTTCAGTAGGGGAGCATTTCGGGAACAGTGACCATAATTCCATAAGTTTTAAGGTACTTGTGGATAAGGATGAGTAGTCCTCAGGTGAAGGTGCTAAATTGGGGGAAGGCTAATTATAACAATATTAGGCAGGAACTGAAGAATTTAGATTGGGGGCAGCTGTTTGAGGGTAAATCAACATCTGACATGTGGGAGTCTTTCAAATGTCAGTTGATTAGAATCCAGGACCAGCATGTTCCGGTGAGGAAGAAGGATAAGTTTGTCAAGTTTCGGGAACCTTGGATAACGTGGGATATTGTGAGCCTAGTCAAAAAAAAAGGAAGCATTTGTAAGGGCTGGAAGGCTAGGAACAGACGAAGCACTTGAGGAATATAAAGACAGTAGGAAAGAACTTAAGCAAGGAGTTAGGAGGGCTAAAAGGGGTCATGAAAAGTCATTGGCAAACAGGATTAAGGAAAATCCCAAGGCTTTTTATACATATATAAAGAGCAAGAGGGTAACCAGGGAAAGGGTTGGCCCACTCAAGGACAGAGATGGGAATCTATGTGTGGAGCCAGAGGAAATGGGCGAGGTGCTAAATGAGTACTTTGCATCAGTATTCACCAAAGAGAAGGACTTGGTGGATGATGAGCCTAGGGAAGGGAGTGCAGATAGTCTCAGTCATCTCATTATCAAAAAGGAGGAGGTGTTGGGTGTCTTGCAAAGCATTGAGGTAGATAAGTCCCCAGGGCCTGATGGGATCTACCCGAGAATACTGAGGGAGGCAAGGGAAGAAATTGCAGGGGCCTTGACAGAAATCTTTGTATCCTCATTGGCTACAGGTGAGGTCCCAGAGGACTGGAGAATAGCCAATATTGTTCCTTTGTTTGAGAAGGGTAGCAAGGATAATCCGGGAAATTATAGGCTGGTGAGCCTTACGTCAGTGGTAGGGAAATTATTAGAGAGGATTCTTCGGGACAGGATTTACTCCCATTTGGAAACAAACAAACTTATTAGCGAGAGGCAGCATGGTTTTGTGAAGGGGAGGTCGTGTCTCACTAATTTGATTGAGTTTTTTGAGGAAATGACAAAGATGATTGATGAAGGAAGGGCAGTGGATGTTATCTATATGGACTTTAGTAAAGCCTTTGACAAGGTCCGTCATGGCAGACTGGTACAAAAAGTGAAGTCACACGGGATCAGAGGTGAGCTGGCAAGATGGATACAGAACTGGCTCAGTCACAGAAGACAGAGGGTAACAGTGGATGGGTGTTTTTCTGAATGGAGGGATGTGACTAGTGGTGTTCCGCAGGGATCAGTGCTGGGACCTTTGCTGTTTGTAGTATATATAAATGATTTGGAGGAAAAAGTAGCTGGTCTGATTAGTAAGTTTGCGGATGACACAAAGGTTGGTGGAGTTGCGGATAGTGATGAGGATTGTCAGACGATACAGCAGGATATAGATCGGTTGGAAACTTGGGCAGAGAAATGGCAGTTGGAGTTTAATCCGACAAATGTGAGGTAATGTATTTTGGAAGGTCTAATGCAGGTGGGAAGTATACAGTGAATGGTAGAACCCTTAGGAGTATTGACAGGCAGAGAGATCTAGGCGTACAGGTCCACAGGTCACTGAAAGTGGCAATGCAGGTGGATAAGGTAGTCAAGAAGGCATACAGCATGCTTGCCTTCATCGGTCGGGGCATAGAGTATAAAAATTGGCAAGTCATGCTGCAGCTGTACAGAACCTTAGTTAGGCCACACTTAGAATATTGTGTGCAATTCTGGTCGCCACACTACCAGAAGGACGTGGAGGCTTTGGAACGGGTACAGAAGAGGTTTACCAGGATGTTGCCTGGTCTGGAGGGCATTAGCTATGAGGAGAGGTTGGATAAACTCGGTTTGTTTTCACTGGAACGACAGAGGTGGAGGGGCGACATGACAGAGGTTTACAAAGTTATGAGCGGCATGGACAGAGTGGATAGTCAGAAGCTTTTTCCCAGGGTAGAAGAGTCAGTTACTAGGGACATAGGTTTAAGGTGAGAGGGGCAAAGTTTAGAGGGAATGTGCGAGGCAAGTTTTTTACACAGAGGGTGGTGAGTGCCTGGAACTTGCTGCCGGGGGAGGTGGTGGAAGCAGGTACAATAGCGACGTTTAAGAGGCATCTTGACAAATACATGAATAGGATGGGAATAGAGGGATACGGTCCCCGGAAATGCAGAAGGTTTTAGTTTAGGCAGGCATCAAGATCGGCGCAGGCTTGGAGGGCTGACTGGCCTGTTCCTGTGCTGTACTGTTCTTTGTTCTTTGTTCTAACTGCTTTCAAAACTTCCAGAAAATCCTCTCGCACACAAGCCAGCAGAGTCTACATGCCTACCTTCGAGAAGCTGGGCTAATCTCTTCATGCATTTGTTACGGCACCACAGAGACAGAGACAGAGAGAGAGAGAGAGAGAGAGAGAGGGAAAACAAGCTCATAGCATAGAGATGTGCTTTTCCTGATGGGAAACAATCCGCATAGCCGTAAGCAAGTTGTTCAGTTTGGCTGAATTATATGGCCTTTTATCATCTTGTACAATGAAGTCGCACCTCATAATAAATGTAATAGGTAACATTCCTGGCATTAAAAAAATGCAATTGCAACTGAATTGTTGTAAAATTGGAATCCTGGCCTATTCCTTTAGGCCTCTGCACTCTAATTGTCTTTGAATGCATCATTTGGCCAATTGCTCCAATTTCTCTTGTAGCCTGCTTCACACTGGGGGCGATCTTTTAATTGCATGCTGTGAAAAATATTCCTGGTAGGATCGTTAGTCATGTTATTGAGTATATAAACAAGCAAGTTAAGCTTATTAATCACTGGTTAAGCCTCAGTTGGAAGGATGTGTCCAATTCTAGGTGCCACGCTTTGGGGAAGGATGTCTAGGCTTGGAGAGGGTGCGGAGGAGATTTACTAGAATGGTACCAGGGATCAGGGACTCCAGTTATTTGGAGAGACTGGAGAAGCTGGAATTTTCCTCCTTAGAGCGGAGAAGGTTAAAGGGAGATTTAATTGAGCTGTTCAAAATGATGGGGGTATTTGATATAATAAATTAGGAGAAACTCTTTCCACTTGCAGGTAACCAAATAACATAGATTTAAAACAACCAGCAAAAACCCCTAAGGGGAAGATGAGGATTTATTGTACGCAGCGAGTTGTTGTGATCTGGAACAAGCTGCCTGAAAGGGCGGTGGAAGCAGGTTCAATAGTAACTTTCAAAAGGGAATTGGATAAATATTTGAAAAGGGAATAGCTCTGTAGGGCTGTGGGAATGAGTGGGCATGGGGGGTGCAGTTTGTCTGGGACTAATTTGATTGCTCTTTCAATGAGCTGGCACATGCACGATGGGCCGAATGGCCTCCTTCTGTGCTGTGTGATTCTATGATTCGAAGTTGCCCATCAGTAACAACACAGTGTCCCATTACCTGACAGCAGGAGCAGTACCTGGCAGCAAGATACGTTGTTTGACCAAGGCAGAGACAATTTCTCCTCTCTGCTCTGACCCACAAGTGGTCTAAATGCCCCTAGCCGAGTGTGTTAAATATTCAGTCAGGGACCATGTTCCTGATTGCTATCTACTGACCTCTAGTGAAAAGTTTTCTCAATTAACTCTCATGATGTGGGCATCACTGGTATTTATTGCCCATCCCTAGTCGCCCTTTGAGATGGTGGTGGTGGACCTTGTTTTTAATCTGCTGCAGTCATTTTGGTGTAGGTACTCCCACAGTGCTGTCGGGTCAGGAGTTCCAGGATTTCGACCCAGCGACGATGAAGGAATGGGCAATATATTTCCAGTCAGAATAGTGTGTGACTTAGAGGTGGTGGTGTTCCCAAGCACCTGCTGTCTTGGCCCTTCTCGGTGGCAGAGGTCGTGGGTTTGGAAGGTGCTGTTTGATAAGCCTTGGCGAGTTGCTGCAGTACATCAGACGTGCGTCAGAGAGGCAATATGAACATCAGTTGAAAACAGGATCGGGCTTAGCTCTGATGACCCAATACTCACTCTACAGACTCACCCATGGAGAATGGTCTCTTGGGTACAGTACCAGTGGAGCTGGCACTGCCAATGGGAACCGTATCGTCCATGGACCTGTTTTTGGCTGGGGCAGGGGTCAAAAGATACACATACAGCATGACATTAATCAGGGTTAGATTGGTGTCGTGGACTAGTTTCAATCACCTAAGGAGGTCAGGGAGGAATTAGCTAACCTGTTTTTTTTCTTTATATAAGGTAGCCTTTATACCCCACGCCCCTTTTATATATTTTATGTCGAGGGGGCCTTTATTCCTCAGGCCCCCTTAATATACATTTTATAAAAATAACTTTATTAAAAAATAGATAAATAAAACAAAGTCAAATTAAATGCCTTTCTTGCCATCAATTATGCACTCCAGTCCCTGCGGTGCCCACCGATCGCGGAAGGCCTCAAGCGTACCGGCGGACACCGTATGCTCCTTCTCCAGGGACACCCGGGCGCAAACGTAACCGCAGAAGAGGGGCAGGCACAGGGAGGACGGACCCCCCGACAGCAGCCTAGACCTGTGAATTGCCACCTTGGCCAGGCCCAGGAGCAGACCGACGAGGAGATCCTCCTCCCGGCCCACACCCCACCTCATCGGGTGCCCAAAGATCAGGAGCGTGGGACTGAAGTGCAGCCAGAACTTGAGGAGCAGCCCCTTCAAATACTCAAAGAGGGGCTGCAACCTCGCGCACTCCATATAAACGTGGAACACAGACTCGTCCAGGCCGCAGAAAGTACAGGCAGCCTGTGAGTCCGTGAACCTACTTAAAAGTTTATTGCATGTGACTGCCCTGCGCAGCACCCTTCACCCCAGGTCCCCGATGTAAAGGGGGAAGACTCCCGCGTAGAGAGACCTCCATCGGGGTTTCCCCTCGCCACCAGATGGCAACACGGACCGCCAGGACGTGTCTGGCCGGCTGACGAGGGCAAGGAAGTGGAGAGTGTGCAGGAGTAGCCCGTACAGGAAACCCCTCTGCACCGATTGGAATGGCACGGAGGGCATTTCCGAAAGGTGGCTCGGGTTGTGTGGGACCGGCTCCCGAGAAGGGTTTCGGGGCCTGGGTCTGACGAGCAGTTCCGGCTGAGTGGGGGTCAGCTCGGCCAGGAGCGCTCTACGCTCCCGAGCCCCCTCGCCACCTGCAGTGAGAGGCGTCTCGGGGGTTTTGGCTACTCCTCCGCCCGCCGGTCTGTCCCCAGAGTCGGCTGCCCGGACAGCCGAGGCGCTCTCCTCCGCCGGCAGGGGAGCACCCTGACTGGAGGCGACCATGTTCCAGACTCTGAATAGATCCTGGTAAAAGACAGGCAACTCCCTCAGAGAGGCGCGGCTAACGGACTCCACCGGGAGCTGTGTGTCGTCTTGAAGGCAGTGACACTGGCGGAAAAAATACGTTGACAGCGCACACCATCTGGGAGGACGTTTGACATACAGATATCTCTGCAGGGTCTGAAGGCAGAGAGTCGTAGCCTGGGTGCGGACGCACACCAGCGACTGGCCGCCCTCCTCGATCGGGAGACTCAGGACTGCGACAGAGACCTAGTGTTTTCTCTTGCCCCAGAAGAAATCAACGAGTTTCTTCTGGATCTTGCTGGCGGATGCAGGGGGCGGGGCCAAAGTGACCAACCGGTACCACAGCATCGAGGCCACCAGTTGGTTTATGAGCAACGCTCAGCCGCTGTAGGAAAGCACTCGGAGCAGCCCTGTCCAGCGCCCCAGCCGAGCGGTGACGTTCACCTCCAACCCCTGCCAGTTTGGCGGCCAGGCTTCCTCAGCGGGGCTAAGGTGGATTCCCAGATAGAAGATGTGCATGGTGCTCCACGCAAGAGGTGTCAGCTCCTCCGCAGGGAGTCCACCCGTCACTGACCCACCAGGAGGCTGGATCATTTCTCCCAATTGATCCTCGCGGAGCACGCGGCAGAAAAGGTCTGCTGGCAGTCGCGCATCCTCTGCAAGTCAACAGGATTTGTGACCACGAGGAGCACGTCATCGGCGTAAGCCGAGAGGATGGCCCGCATGGCCGGCTCGCGCGGAGCCAATCCCGTTAACCTCCTGCGAAGCAGGCACAGGAAGGGCTCCACGCAGATGGTATACAAATGGCCGGACATGGGGCATCCCAGATGCACTCCTCTCCCAAAGTGAAGGAGCGCCATCAAGGACCCGTTAACTTTGACCAGACACTCTGCGGCGGTGTATAAAAGTCAGACCCGGGCCACAAAATGCGGCCCGAGTCTGAAAGCGCGCAGAGTCCCAAAAAGGTATTCGTGATCCATCCTGTCGAACGTCTTTTCCTGATCGAGGGAGAGAAAGGTGACTGACAGACCAGTCCTCTGGGAAAGATGGATCAGGTCCCGGACCAGGTGAACGTTGTCCTGGATGGACCGGCCTGGGACCGTGTAGGACTGGTGGGGTGGGTCATGTGGGCCAGCACAGAGCCCAGGTGGATAGACATAGCCCCGGCAAAGATCTTGTAATCCGTGCTGAGGAGGGAGACCAGACGCCAGTTTTTAAGCAGGCGGAGATCGCCCCTCTTCAACAGCAGGTCGATGACCGCCCTGCGCCACGAGAGGGACATCTCCCCGGTCGCCAGGCTTTCCCCCAGGACCTACGTGTAATCATCCCCCAGGACGTCCCAGAACGCCCTGAGGAACTCCACGGTTAGCCCGTCCAGCCCCGGGGATTTGCCCCTCAAGAGCTGGTGGAGGGCGCCGGTCAGTTTCGCCAACATGAGCGGAGCCTCCAATCCTTCGACACACTCTGGGCTGACCTTCGGCAGGTCCTCCCAGAAAACTCTGCGCGCGACCTCACTGGATGGATCCGGAGAGAACAACGCACTGTAATAAGTACAGACCAGGAGGCCCATTCTCTCCGGGTCCGTGATGGAGGATCTGTCGTCGGCCAGCAGCTCGATGAGCTGCTTACAAACCCCCTGCCATTTTTCTAGCGAGTAGAAGAAGGGTGAGGCACGGTCCAAATCTTCCAGGATCAGGATCCGCGACCTCACGTATGCGCCTCTGGACCCTGTGAGCTGCAGGTCCCTCAGCGTGCCCTTCTTCTGTTTGTACGCCTGCCACAGGGCCGGGTCCGCGATGGCATTACCAAGGCAGGACTCCAAGTCAAGCACCTCCTTCTCTTGGTGCCTGATCTTGGCTTCCCGCCTCATGGTCGACCCCTTCGCGTACTCCTGACAGAAGACACAGATGTGAGTCTTGCTCACATCCCACCATAGACTCAAGGAGGGGAAGCCCCCCCTGCTTCCTTCTCCAGTTGGCCCATAATCGATGGAACGAGTCTCAGAATCGTTCGTCCTCCAGCAGCCGGTTGTTAAAGTGCGAGTAGGCGGACCCCGCCCGCGTGTCGAGCAGAATGAACTCTGCCCACACCAGGTGGTGGTCTGAGCATGGCACCAGCCGCATGGAGGCCGCTGAGACGCAGGAGATGTACGCCTGCAAAAAGTAGAGGCAGTCGATTCAGGACCCTCCTCCTCCAGACCTCCACGTGAAAGCGCTGAGGTCGGGATGGAGATTCCGCCAGACGTCCACCAAGTTGAGGGCGCTGATCAGTCCCCTCAACCTCGCCATCGACGCTTGGCTGCGCTGGGGACCAGAGCGATCCCCCACCTCGAGGGTACAGTTAAAATCCCCCCCCCGAGGATGATGCACTCGCTGCTATCAATGGAGCTCAGGAGAGCAGACACTTCTTCAAAGAAGCGCGCTTGCAATGCGCCGGGCCTGGGCGCGTACACATTCACAAAGTGGAGCGGCATGCTAACCAGGCGAATGGTGAGGTGGAGCAAGCGGCCCGGCACTAGCTCCTTGACCCCCCAAGATCTCCGGCTGAAAGGTTGGGGCCAACAATAGAGGCGAGGTGACTTGTGTAGACCCCACCCTGCCACTCCAGGAGCCAGGTGGCTTTGTCTCCCAGAACGGTGTGGGTTTCCTGCAGAAAGCTCAGCGCATATCTCCCTTCCCTGAGGACTGAGAGATTGTGAAATTTGAGGTGAGATCCCCTGCTGCCATTGATGTTGAGGCTGGCTATGGTTATCTTCATATCAAAGGCACTTAAAAACCGTCACCAACACCTCACTGTGAGGAGGGAGTGGAAGTGCACCTCGCCCTTCATTCCCCCAGCAACCCACTGAGGAATGCATTAAATTGGTGCCTCCCTACCAGTTTCACGCCCGCGTTATTGCCCGCTTTCTCGAGGGCGATACGGACGGACTGGATGATCAGCGCCAGACTCGACCAATGGCCGAGGGCCAGCTGAACATTATTGCGGGAACCCCTGCAAGCTGTGAGGAAATCCCGGCGTTCCGCCGTGGGGATGAGAGGAGACTCGATGGGAGGCACGAGGGACTCCACCATCTCACTGGTGATGGAATCAAGATCATCCTCCGTGCACCATCTCACTGGTGATGGAATCAAGATCATCCTCCGTGCCCCGCACCGAATCCTCATCCTCCTTCGGGTTGTCACCGCCAGCGACCGACACACCCACCACACACTGTGGGGCAGACGTCCCGGCCGCGCTAACTGGTCCTGTCTCCGTCACGCTCCCACCTCCAGGATTGTTGATGGAGGAGTCCTTTCTGGGTTCTAGGATGGAACTGGAGCCCATGGGCGCCAGTGGCCCAGGACCCCCATCCACCTCTGTCCCCAGGCCAATGAACGGTCCAGGGGAGATGGAAGTTCCCGACTCCGGAATTCCAGCTGGAGCCGAGACTGGAGGTGGAGAGAGGAGGCCATCTCCTGCTCCGCCAGTGCCCACAGACCCAGCAGATGGGGCAAAACTTTCAATTATAACCGGGTCGGGTGTCTCGTGGTTGGTGGTGGATTTTGGCTGGGTGGGCTGACCCTTTGGGGCCTCGCCCTCCCTTCCACTCAGGGCACCCGACCCAGTGGCAGAATGGGAGTCCCCAGGCTCCCCCACCACAAGCAGGCCTCCACTGGCTCCCCCTCGGAGGGGCCACATGTACAGGGGTCTCCCCCTCCCCTCCATCTTGAGATGTAGGGAGCTCCTGCTCAGGCTTTACAGAGTTGGTGGTGGTGGTGGCAGGGGGAACCTGGGGACCCGAAACAGGAGACAGCTCCTCTCCAACAGATGGGCCCCGCACCTCAGGGCCCTGTGTTACCTCTGTGGAGGGGTGCCTTCTCTTTTTCCCATTACAGCGCAGAGGCTCAGAGACCTCCATGTCATCAGAGGCCTCTGCCTCCGCACCCTGCATTTTTTTAGTTACTCTGGGCCTGAGCCCAGCCCTGGGACGGGTGGATTCCCTGGGAACGGGCCTTGGGTTGTGTCATGGTGTCCAGGGGATGCGCCTCTCGGTGTTTATTTTTTCCCCACGCCTTCCTTCCACTTGGACGGGCACTCCCCTCCCTGTGAAAACCACAGCCTCCGGAACCGACTGAGTGGTGTCTGTAGGATGTGTGGGGGGAGTGGGAGGAGGTGCAGTGGTGCCACCCTGGGCCGCCGAGGTGGAGTTGGCGGCCGGGAGGTTGGGGCAGTTCTTACAAACATGCCCCACCCCCTTGCAGATATGGCACCGCACCCCGTCAGAGGTCCAGAAGACGCGGTAGGCCGTCCCCTGGAACTCCACACTGAAGTGGCCCTCCAAGACCACCTCCCACGCCAGCTGTATAAATAGCTGGCGGTGGAAGGAGTAGACATGTCAGAGGCTGTGCTCCCAAAGACCGAGCGGGACTGGGGTGATCCCCGATCTCAGCTCCCCCAGTTGGTGCAGGTGGGGGAGGAGGAGCTCATCAGGAATGAAGGGCGGGACATTTGACAACATTATCCGCTGCGCAGTGGCACCAAGAGGGTCCACTGGCAGGAAAGTCCCACCCACTGTGAGCCTCGTACTTCGGGCGAGGGACACTGCCCGCTCGGTCTTCGGGA
This sequence comes from Heterodontus francisci, assembly GCF_036365525.1. Taxonomy (NCBI): domain Eukaryota; kingdom Metazoa; phylum Chordata; class Chondrichthyes; order Heterodontiformes; family Heterodontidae; genus Heterodontus; species Heterodontus francisci. Next base: position 81,183,787 of record NC_090390.1, read on the forward strand.
AGAACACAGCCTTCCCATACATCTTTGAGGCTGCCACAATGGCTGAAGTGCCGACAACCTCGGCCATTGCCTTAATGCCAGCCTCAATAGTCATGGGAGGGTGGGTGTAACTCTTCACCCCATGCTTTGATGTTATGATTTTAAATGGTGACGGGGCCACAGGAGCGGCTGCAGCAGCTGCTGCATCATAGGAAGGCCCCACCACCAGAGAGGACTGAGAAGCCATGGGGTAGAAGAGTTATACGCACTGTGTGTTGAGAGAGCAAAAAAGTAAATACAATAATAAAAATCGCAGACACAAACACTTAAAGGATTATAGCAAAGGGGAAGAGGCTGAGGGTAGAGGAAGGCCAGGAGGAATCAGTCTTTGTTTGTATTTACGAAAAAAAAGGTTTTTTAGCTGGTCTTCCAGTTGGGAGGGTGGGGCGATGTCTTCACCTGGGTCGGCTATAAGCTGCCCAGGCACACGCGTCTTTCGATGTTGAGATAATAAGTCTCTTCACCTGTGCAGTTCCAGCTGTCCCAGGCTCAGTAGTTGGGGTAGGGAGGGAGCTCCCTATCCAGAGGTTAAACACGAGAGCTCCCGATTGAACAAGACAGCCCCACCAAAGGTCTTCAGGTCTCTTCTTCCCCCACCCCCAACAATCAATCAATGTGAAACAAATTCACAGAAGAGCTTCCAGTTCTCTGCCTTCCTTTGTTGCCAATGTGTAAAAACCTTTCTTTCAATCTCAGTCTCTCCCTCTCGCAGCAGTCACACACCTTCCAGCCTCTAGCCTCTGCACACAGCTACAGTTAGCTGAACCTCGTTAACCACTCAGCACCTCCAATTAGGCAGCAGCAAACTCCAGTGCTGTACCTGTCCTGGGAGTGTTTGATGGGACAGTTGAGAGGGAGTTTTACTCTGTATCTAACCTCGTGCTGTACCTGTACTGGAAGTGTTTGATGGGACAGTTGAGAGGGAGTTTTACTCTGTATCTAACCTCGTGCTGTACCTGTACTGGAAGTGTTTGATGGGACAGTGTAGAGGGAGCTTTACTCTGTATCTAACCTCCGTGCTGTACCTGCACTGGAAGTGTTTGATGGGACAGTGTAGAGGGAGCTTTACTCTGTATCTCACCCCCATGCTGTACCTGTCCTGGGAGTGTTTGATGGGGACAGTGTAGAGGGAGTTTTACTTTGTATCTAACCCCGTTTTTTTTTTTTTTTTTTGTGGGCAGTGTAGAGGGAGTTTTACTCTGTATCTAACCCCATTTTTTTATTTTTTTATTTTTTTTATTTACTCTGTATCTAACCCCCGTTTTTTTTTTTTTTTTGTTTTGTTTTTTTTTTTTCCTTTTATATTTTTCACATCGAGGGGGCCTTTATCCCTCAGGCCCCCTTTATGTACATATTTACAGTTTTAAAATAACTTTATTAAAACAGATAAATAAACAAAAAACTCAAATTAAAATGCCATTCTCGGCGTCGACGATGCACTCCAGTCCCTGCGGTGCCCACCGGTCGCGGAAGGCCTCAAGCGTACCGGCGGACACCGCATGCTCCTTTTCCAGGGACACCCGGGCGCGAACGTAACCGCGGAAGAGGGGCAGGCAATCGGGGAGGACGGACCCCCCGACGGCCCGCAACCTGGACCTGTGAATTGCCACCTTGGCCAGGCCCAGGAGCAGACCGACGAGGAGATCCTCCTCCCGGCCCGAGCCCCTCCGCACCGGGTGCCCAAAGATCAGGAGCGTGGGACTGAAGTGCAGCCAGAATTTGAGGAGCAGCCCCTTCAGATACTCAAATAGGGGCTGCAACCTCGCACACTCCATATAAATGTGGAACACGGACTCGTCCAGGCCGCAGAAAGTACAGGTGGCCTGGGAGTCCGTGAACCTACTTAAAAGCCTATTGCACGGGACTGCTCTGTGCAGCACCCTCCACCCCAGGTCCCCGATGTAAAGGGGGAAGACTCCCGCGTAGAGAGACCTCCATCGGGGTTTCCCCTCGCCGCCAGATGGCAACGCGGACCGCCAGGGCGTGTCCGGCCGGCTGACGAGGGCGAGGAAGTGGAGAGTGTGCAGGAGCAGCCCGTACAGGAAACCCCTCCGCGCCGATTGGAATGGCACGGAGGGCATTTCCGAGAGGCGGCTCGGGTTGTGCGGGACCGGCTCCCGAGGAGGGTTTCGGGGCCTGGGTCCGATGAGCAGTTCCGGCCGAGCGGGGGTCGGCTCGGCCGGAATCGCTCCGCACTCCCGAGCCCCCTCGCCACCCGCAGTGAGGGGCGTCCCGGGGGTTTCGGCTACTCCTCCTCCCGCCGGACCGTCCCCGGAGTCGGCCGCCCGGACAGCCGAGGCGCTCTCCTCCGCCGGCGGGGGAGCGCCCTGACTGGAGGCGACCATGTTCCAGACTCGGAAAAGATCCCGGTAAAAGACAGGCAACTCCCTCAGAGAGGCGCGGCTAACGGACTCCACCGGGAGCTGCGTGTCGTCTTGAAGGCAGTGATACTGGCGGAAAAAATACGTCGCCAGCGCACACCATCTGGGAGGACGCTCGACGTACAGGTATCTCTGCAGGGTCCGAAGGCGGAGAGTCGCAGCCTGGGTGCGGACGCACACCAGCGACTGACCGCCCTCCTCGATCGGGAGACTCAGGACCGCGGCAGAGACCCAGTGTTTCCTCTTGCCCCAGAAGAAATCGACGAGTTTCTTCTGGATCTTGGTGGCAAATACAGGGGGCGGGGCCAAAGTGACCAACCGGTACCACAGCATGGAGGCCACCAGTTGGTTTATGACCAACGCTCGGCCCCTGTAGGAAAGCACTTGGAGCAGTCCTGTCCAGCGCCCCAGCCGAGCGGTGACTTTCGCTTCCAACTCCTGCCAGTTTGCCGGCCAGGCTTCCTCAGCGGGGCTAAGGTGGACTCCCAGATAGAGGAGGTGCGTGGTGCTCCACGCAAAAGGTGTCATCTCCTCCGGCAGGGAGTCCACCCGCCACTGACCAACCAGGAGTCCGGAACATTTCTCCCAATTGATCCTCGCGGAGGACGCGGCAGAAAAGGTCTGCTGGCAGTCGCGCATCCTCCGCAAGTCAACGGGATCTGTGATTGCGAGGAGCACGTCGTCGGCGTAAGCCGAGAGGACGACCCGCATGGCCGGCTCGCGCAGAGCCAATCCCGTCAACCTCCTGCGAAGCAGGCACAGGAAGGGCTCCACGCAGATGGTATACAATTGGCCGGACATGGGGCACCCCTGACGCACTCCTCTCCCAAATCGAAGGGGCGCCGTCAAGGACCCGTTAACTTTGACTAGACACTCTGCGGCGGCGTATAAAAGTCGGACCCGGGCCACGAAATGCGGCCCGAGTCCGAAAGCGCGCAGAGTCCCGAAAAGGTAATCGTGATCCACCCTGTCGAACGCCTTCTCCTGATCGAGGGAGAGAAAGGCGACCGACTGACCAGTCCTCTGGGAAAGATGGATCAGGTCCCGGACCAGGTGGATGTTGTCCTGGATGGACCGGCCCGGGACCGTGTAGGACTGGTCGGGGTGGATCATGTGGGCCAGCACGGAGCCCAGGCGGGTAGACATAGCCCGGGCAAAGATCTTATAATCCGTGCTGAGGAGGGAGACCGGACGCCAGTTTTTAAGCAGGCGGAGATCGCCCCTCTTCGGCAGCAGGACGATGACCGCCCTGCGCCACGAGAGGGGCATCTCCCCGGTCGCCAGGCTTTCCCCCAGGACCCGCGCGTAATCGTCCCCCAGGACGTCCCAGAACGCCCTGAGGAACTCCACGGTCAACCCATCCAGCCCTGGGGATTTGCCCCTCGAGCGCTGGTGGAGGGCGCCAGTCAGCTCCGCCAACGTGAGCGGAGCCTCCAATCCTTCGGCGCCCTCCGGGCTGACCTGCGGCAGGTCCTCCCACAAAACTCTGCGCGCATCCTCGCTGGACGGATCCGGAGAGAACAACGCACTGTAATACGTCCGGACCAGGAGGCCCATTCCCTCCGGATCCGTGATGGAGGATCCGTCGTCGGCCAGCAGCTCGACGAGCTGCTTACGGACCCCCCGCCATTTTTCCAGCGAGTAGAAGAAGGGAGAGGCGCGGTCCAAATCTTCCAGGATCTGGATCCGCGACCTCACGTACGCGCCTCGGGACGCTATGAGCTGCAGGTCCCTCAGCGCGCCCTTCTTCTCTTTGTACGCCTGCCACAGAGCCGGGTCCGCGACGGCATGACCGAGGCGGGACTCCAAGTCGAGCACCTCCCTCTCAAGGCGCCCGATCTCGGCTTCCCGCCTCTTGGTCGACCCCTTCGCGTACTCCTGACAGAAGACGCGGATGTGAGTCTTGCCCACATCCCACCATAGCCTCAAGGAGGGGAAGCCCCCCTGCTTCCTTCTCCAGTCGGCCCAGAATCGACAGAACGAGTCCCGAAATCGCACGTCCTCCAGCAGCCGGTTGTTAAAGTGCCAGTACGCGGACCCCGCCCGCGTGCGGAGCGGAGTGAACTCCGCCCACACCAGGCGGTGGTCCGAGCACGGCACCAGCCGCATGGAGGCCGCCGAAACGCGGGAGACGTACGCCTGCGAAATGTAGAGGCGGTCGATTCGCGACCCCCCTCCTCCAGACCTCCACGTGAAGGCGCTGGAGTCGGGATGGAGATTCCGCCAGACGTCCACCAAGTTAAGGGAGCTGATCAGTCCCCTCAACTTCTCCACCGACGCTTGGCCGCGCTGGGGACCGGAGCGATCCCCCACCTCGAGGGTGCAGTTAAAATCCCCCCCGAGGATGATGCACTCGCCGCTATCGATGGAGCTCAAGAGAGCGGACACTTCTTCAAAGAAGCGCGCTTGCAACGCGCCGGGCCTGGGCGCGTACACGTTCACAAAGTGGAGCGGCACGCTACCCAGGCGAACGGCGAGGTGGAGCAAGCGGCCCGGCACTAGCTCCTTGACCCCCAAGATCTCCGGCTGAAAAGTCGGGGCCAACAAGATAGCCACCCCACTAGAAATAGGGGTGAGGTGACTCATGTAGACCCCACCCTGCCACTCCAGGAGCCAGGTGGCTTCGTCTCCCGGAACGGTGTGGGTTTCCTGCAGAAAGCTCACCGCGTATCTCCCTTCCCTAAGGACTGAGAGATTGTGAAATCTGCGGTGAGCCCCTCGGCTGCCGTTGATGTTGAGGCTGGCTATGGTTATCTTCATGTCAAAGGTACTTAAAACCCGTCACCAACAGCTCACTGTGAGGAGGGAGTGGAAGTGCACCTGGCCCTTCACTCCCCCAGCAACCCATTGAGGAACACATTAAAACGGCGCCTCTCAACCAGTTTCACGTCCGCGCGCTTGCCCGCTATCTTAAGGGCGGCACGGACGGACTGGATGATCAGCGCCAGATTCGACCAACGGTCGAGGGCCAGCTGAACTTTATTGCGGCAACCCCTGCAAGCCGCGAGGAAATCCCGGAGTTCCGCCGTGGGGATGAGAGGAGATTCGGTGGGAGGCACGAGGGACTCCACCACCTCACTGGCGATGGAATCAAGATCATCCTCCGTGCCCCGCACCGAATCCCCATCCTCCTCCGGGTCGTCACCGCCAGCGGCCAACACATCCACCACACACTGTGGGGCGGACGTCCCGGCCGCGCCAGCTGGTCCCGCCTCCGTCACGATCCCACCCCCAGGATCGATGGCGGAGGAGTCCTCTCTGGGTTCTATTGTGAAACTGGAGCCTGTAGGCACCAGCGGCTCAGGACCCCCCTCCACCTCCGTCCCCAGGGCAATGAGTGGTCCAGGGGAGACAGAAGTTCCCGACTCCGGGAAACCAGCCGGAGCCGAGATTGGAGGCGGAGGGAGGAGGCCATCTCCCGCTCCGCCAGCACCCACAGGCCCAGCAGATGGGGCAGCATTCTCAGTTATCACTGGGTCGGGTGTCTCCTGGTTGGTGGTGGACTCCGGCTGGGAGGCCCGACCCTCTGGGGCCTCGCCCTCCCCTTCATTCAGGACACCCGACCCAGTAGCAGTGGCAGAATGGGCGGCTTCCCCAGGCTCCCCCACCACAAGCAGGGCCCCACTTACTCCTTCAGGAGGGGCCTCATGTACCGGGGCCATCCCCTCCCCTCCATCCTGAGGAATAGGGAGCACCTGCCCGGACTTTGCAGCCTTGGTGGTGGCGGTAGGGGAAACCTGGGGACCCGAAACAGGAGACAGCTCCCCTCCAACAGATGGGCCCTGCGCCTCAGGGCCCCTTGTTACCTCTGTGGAGGGGTGCCTTCTCCTCTTTTTCCCAGTTGTGTGCGGAGGCTCAGAGACCTCCATATCATCAGAGGCCTCCACCTCCACACTCTCCTTTTTTTTATTCACCCTGGGCCTGAGCCCAGCCCTGGGGCAAGTTGACTTCCCGAGATCGGGCCTTGGGCTGAGCTCAGGCTCGGGTAGTGTCACGATATCCAGGGGACGGGCCTCTCGATGTTTATTTCTCCTCCGCGCCTTCCTTCCACTTGGACGGTCACCCCCCTCCCTGCCGGAGGCCGTGAAAACCACAGCCTCCGGTACCGACTGAATGGTATCTGGTGGTGGTGTAGTGGGGGTGGGAGGAGGTGCAGCGTCGCCACCCTGGGCCGCTGAGTTGGAGTTGGCAGCCGGGAGGTTGGGGCAGTTCTTACGAACATGCCCCACCCCCTTACAGACATGGCACCGCACCCCGTCCAAGGTCCAGAAGACGCGGTAGGCCGTCCCCTGGAATTCTACATTGAAGTGGCCCTCTGTCACCTCCTCCCGCGCCAGCTGCATGAATAACTGGCGGCGGAAGGAGTAGACGTGTCGGAGGCTGTTCTCCCGAAGACCGAGCGGGACTGGGGTGAGCCCCGTCTTTACCTCCCCCAGATGGTGCAGGTGGGGAAGGAGGAGCTCACCAGGGATGAAGGGTGGGACATTGGATAAAATGAGCCTTTGCGCAGTTGCCTCCAGGGGGTCCACTGGCAGAAAGGTCCCGCCCACGGTGAGCCCCTTGCTCAGAGCCAGGGACACCGCCCGCTCGGTCTTCAGGAAAAACACTGCCTTCCCGTACATTTTAGAGGCTGCAACAATGGCCGAAGGGCCGACAACCTCGGCCATTGCTTTCACGCATGCCTCTATAGTCATGTTCGGGTGGACGTAGCTCTTGACCCCATGCTTCGTTGTTAATAAAGCAAAAGGTGACGGGGCAACAGGTGCAGCTGCAGCAGCCGCAGCAGCATATGAACGGGAAGGCCCCGCCACCGGCGAAGAGGGGCTTGCCATGGGGTCTAAGAGCTACGTCCACCCCCAAGAAACAAAACAAATTTACACAATTTTAAAAAAAAAGCAAACTTTAAACAAGGTGGAGTGGGAGTAGAGGAGGATGGGGTAGGATGGTAAAGGAAATGGGGAGGATAGGTGACTGAGGCGACTGAGTGGAGGAAGGGAGAGAAAGGCTGAAAAGGATGTTTGATCCAACTGCCAGTTGGAGCACCTTTATAACAATTAGTCCAAAACTGTTTGTTGTCTTCCAGTTGGGGGAGGCTTCTTCGCCCGGGACGGCTGGAGCCGCCCGGTACTCTCCTCTTCTGATTTTAACAAGACAGTCTTCACCCGGGCAACTCCAGCTGTCCCGAGCAGGCAGTTGGGGTGGGGAGGGAGCTCCCTGTGTGCAAACACCAATACAAACACAGGGGCCCCTACTGGATTTGGCTGCCCCACCCCTGAGTCTTCAGGCCTCTTCTCCCTCCCCCAAACAGTTTAAACTTCAGAGTCTTTCAGGTGCCCTGACACCCACCTTTCCAGAAAAATTGCAGCCTTCCTTGATGGTTTCCCTCCACTCTGTATTCACCTTTCTCCAGTCTCTCTCCCCAGTTGCTGCAGTCTCCACTCTCCACTCTGCAGTTGCTGCAGCACAGGTGCAGCTGCTCCCCCTGATTGCTGGCAGGAAGTGCTCCAAATTGACCAGCCAATCCCCGTGCTGTACCTGTCCTGGGGAGTGTTTGATGGGGACAGTGTAGAGGGAGCTTTACTCTGTATCTAACCCCGTTTTTTTTTTTTTTTCTGTACCTGTCCTGGGAGTGTTTGATGGGGGACAGTGTAGAGGGAACTTTACTCTGTATCTAACCCTGTTTTTTTTTTTTTTTTTTTGATGGGGACAGTGTAGAGGGAGCTTTACTCTGTATCTAACCCCGTTTTTTTTTTGTTTTTTTTCTTTTTTTCCTTTTTTTTTCAAGGTGACCTTTATACCCCAGGCCCCTTTTATATTTTTCACATCGAGGGGGCCTTTATCCCTCAGGCCCCCTTTATGTACATATTTACAGTTTTAAAATAACTTTATTAAAACAGATAAATAAACAAAAAAACTCAAATTAAAATGCCATTCTCGGCGTTGACAATGCACTCCAGTCCCTGCGGTGCCCACCGGTCGCGGAAGGCCTCAAGCGTACCGGCGGACACCGCATGCTCCTTTTCCAGGGACACCCGGGCGCGAACGTAACCGCGGAAGAGGGGCAGGCAATCGGGGAGGACGGACCCCCCGACGGCCCGCAACCTGGACCTGTGAATTGCCACCTTGGCCAGGCCCAGGAGCAGACCGACGAGGAGATCCTCCTCCCGGCCCGAGCCCCTCCGCACCGGGTGCCCAAAGATCAGGAGCGTGGGACTGAAGTGCAGCCAGAATTTGAGGAGCAGCCCCTTCAGATACTCAAATAGGGGCTGCAACCTCGCACACTCCGTATAAATGTGGAACACGGACTCGTCCAGGCCGCAGAAAGTACTGCTGGCCTGGGAGTCCGTGAACCTACTTAAAAGCCTATTGCACGGGACTGCTCTGTGCAGCACCCTCCACCCCAGGTCCCCGATGTAAAGGGGGAAGACTCCCGCGTAGAGAGACCTCCATCGGGGTTTCCCCTCGCCGCCAGATGGCAACGCGGACCGCCAGGGCGTGTCCGGCCGGCTGACGAGGGCGAGGAAGTGGAGAGTGTGCAGGAGCAGCCCGTACAGGAAACCCCTCCGCGCCGATTGGAATGGCACGGAGGGCATTTCCGAGAGGCGGCTCGGGTTGTGCGGGACCGGCTCCCGAGGAGGGTTTCGGGGCCTGGGTCCGATGAGCAGTTCCGGCCCAGCGGGGGTCAGCTCGGCCGGGATCGCTCCGCACTCCCGAGCCCCCTCGCCACCCGCAGTGAGGGGCGTCCCGGGGGTTTCGGCTACTCCTCCGCCCGCCGGACCTTCCCCGGAGTCGGCCGCCCGGACAGCCGAGGCGCTCTCCTCCGCCGGCGGGGGAGCGCCCTGACTGGAGGCGACCATGTTCCAGACTCGGAAAAGATCCCGGTAAAAGACAGGCAACTCCCTCAGAGAGGCGCGGCTAACGGACTCCACCGGGAGCTGCGTGTCGTCTTGAAGGCAGTGACACTGGCGGAAAAAATACGTCGCCAGCGCACACCATCTGGGAGGACGCTCGACGTACAGGTATCTCTGCAGGGTCCGAAGGCGGAGAGTCGCAGCCTGGGTGCGGACGCACACCAGCGACTGACCGCCCTCCTCGATCGGGAGACTCAGGACCGCGGCAGAGACCCAGTGTTTCCTCTTGCCCCAGAAGAAATCGACGAGTTTCTTCTGGATCTTGGTGGCAAATACAGGGGGCGGGGCCAAAGTGACCAACCGGTACCACAGCATGGAGGCCACCAGTTGGTTTATGACCAACGCTCGGCCCCTGTAGGAAAGCACTCGGAGCAGTCCTGTCCAGCGCCCCAGCCGAGCGGTGACTTTCGCCTCCAACTCCTGCCAGTTTGCCGGCCAGGCTTCCTCAGCGGGGCTAAGGTGGACTCCCAGATAGAGGAGGTGCGTGGTGCTCCACGCAAAAGGTGTCATCTCCTCCGGCAGGGAGTCCACCCGCCACTGACCAACCAGGAGTCCGGAACATTTCTCCCAATTGATCCTCGCGGAGGACGCGGCAGAAAAGGTCTGCTGGCAGTCGCGCATCCTCCGCAAGTCAACGGGATCTGTGATTGCGAGGAGCACGTCGTCGGCGTAAGCCGAGAGGACGACCCGCATGGCCGGCTCGCGCAGAGCCAATCCCGTCAACCTCCTGCGAAGCAGGCACAGGAAGGGCTCCACGCAGATGGTATACAATTGGCCGGACATGGGGCACCCCTGACGCACTCCTCTCCCAAATCGAAGGGGCGCCGTCAAGGACCCGTTAACTTTGACTAGACACTCTGCGGCGGCGTATAAAAGTCGGACCCGGGCCACGAAATGCGGCCCGAGTCCGAAAGCGCGCAGAGTCCCGAAAAGGTAATCGTGATCCACCCTGTCGAACGCCTTCTCCTGATCGAGGGAGAGAAAGGCGACCGACTGACCAGTCCTCTGGGAAAGATGGATCAGGTCCCGGACCAGGTGGATGTTGTCCTGGATGGACCGGCCCGGGACCGTGTAGGACTGGTCGGGGTGGATCATGTGGGCCAGCACGGAGCCCAGGCGGGTAGACATAGCCCGGGCAAAGATCTTAAAATCCGTGCTGAGGAGGGAGACTGGACGCCAGTTTTTAAGCAGGCGGAGATCGCCCCTCTTCGGCAGCAGGACGATGACCGCCCTGCGCCACGAGAGGGGCATCTCCCCGGTCGCCAGGCTTTCCCCCAGGACCCGCGCGTAATCGTCCCCCAGGACGTCCCAGAACGCCCTGAGGAACTCCACGGTCAACCCATCCAGCCCTGGGGATTTGCCCCTCGAGAGCTGGTGGAGGGCGCCAGTCAGCTCCGCCAACGTGAGCGGAGCCTCCAATCCTTCAGCGCCCTCCGGGCTGACCTGCGGCAGGTCCTCCCACAAAACTCTGCGCGCATCCTCACTGGACGGATCCGGAGAGAACAACGCACTGTAATACGTCCGGACCAGGAGGCCCATTCCCTCCGGATCCGTGATGGAGGATCCGTCGTCGGCCAGCAGCTCGACGAGCTGCTTACGGACCCCCCGCCATTTTTCCAGCGAGTAGAAGAAGGGTGAGGCGCGGTCCAAATCTTCCAGGATCTGGATCCGCGACCTCACGTACGCGCCTCGGGACCCTATGAGCTGCAGGTTCCTCAGCGCGCCCTTCTTCTCTTTGTACGCCTGCCACAGGGCCGGGTCCGCGACGGCATGACCGAGGCGGGATTCCAAGTCGAGCACCTCCCTCTCAAGGCGCTCGATCTCGGCTTCCCGCCTTTTGGTCGACCCCTTCGCGTACTCCTGACAGAAGACGCGGATGTGAGTCTTGCCCACATCCCACCATAGCCTCAAGGAGGGGAAGCCCCCCTGCTTCCTTCTCCAGTCGGCCCAGAATCGACAGAACGAGTCCCGAAATCGCACGTCCTCCAGCAGCCGGTTGTTAAAGTGCCAGTACGCGGACCCCGCCCGCGTGCGCAGCGGAGTGAACTCCGCCCACACCAGGCGGTGGTCCGAGCACGGCACCAGCAGCATGGAGGCCGCCGAAACGCGGGAGACGTACGCCTGCGAAATGTAGAGGCGGTCGATTCGCGACCCCCCTCCTCCAGACCTCCACGTGAAGGCGCTGGAGTCGGGATGGAGATTCCGCCAGACGTCCACCAAGTTAAGGGAGCTGATCAGTCCCCTCAACTTCTCCACCGACGCTTGGCCGCGCTGGGGACCGGAGCGATCCCCCACCTCGAGGGTGCAGTTAAAATCCCCCCCGAGGATGATGCACTCGCCGCTATCGATGGAGCTCAAGAGAGCGGACACTTCTTCAAAGAAGCGCGCTTGCAAAGCGCCGGGCCTGGGCGCGTACACGTTCACAAAGTGGAGCGGCACGCTACCCAGGCGAACGGCGAGGTGGAGCAAGCGGCCCGGCACTAGCTCCTTGACCCCCAAGATCTCCGGCTGAAAAGTCGGGGCCAACAAGATAGCCACCCCACTAGAAATAGGGGTGAGGTGACTCATGTAGACCCCACCCTGCCACTCCAGGAGCCAGGTGGCTTCGTCTCCCGGAACGGTGTGGGTTTCCTGCAGAAAGCTCACCGCGTATCTCCCTTCCCTAAGGACTGAGAGATTGTGAAATCTGCGGTGAGCCCCTCTGCTGCCGTTGATGTTGAGGCTGGCTATGGTTATCTTCATGTCAAAGGTACTTAAAACCCGTCATCAACACCTCACTGTGAGGAGGGAGTGGAAGTGCACCTGGCCCTCCACTCCCCCAGCAACCCATTGAGGAACACATTAAAACGGCGCCTCTCAACCAGTTTCACGTCCGCGCGCTTGCCCGCTATCTTAAGGGCGGCACGGACGGACTGGATGATCAGCGCCAGATTCGACCAACGGTCGAGGGCCAGCTGAACTTTATTGCGGCAACCCCTGCAAGCCGCGAGGAAATCCCGGAGTTCCGCCGTGGGGATGAGAGGAAATTCGGTGGGAGGCACGAGGGACTCCACCACCTCACTGGCGATGGAATCAAGATCATCCTCCGTGCCCCGCACCGAATCCCCATCCTCCTCCGGGTCGTCACCGCCAGCGGCCAACACATCCACCACACACTGTGGGGCGGACGTCCCGGCCGCGCCAGCTGGTCCCGCCTCCGTCACGATCCCACCCCCAGGATCGATGGCGGAGGAGTCCTCTCTGGGTTCTATTGTGAAACTGGAGCCTGTAGGCACCAGCGGCTCAGGACCCCCCTCCACCTCCGTCCCCAGGGCAATGAGTGGTCCAGGGGAGACAGAAGTTCCCGACTCCGGGAAACCAGCCGGAGCCGAGACTGGAGGCGGAGGGAGGAGGCTATCTCCCGCTCCGCCAGCACCCACAGGCCCAGCAGGTGGGGCAGCATTCTCAGTTATAACTGGGTCGGGTGTCTCCTGGTTGGTGGTGGACTCCGGCTGGGAGGCCCGACCCTCTGGGGCCTCGCCCTCCCCTTCATTCAGGACACCCGACCCAGTAGCAGTGGCAGAATGGGCGGCTTCCCCAGGCTCCCCCACCACAAGCAGGGCCCCACTTACTCCTTCAGGAGGGGCCTCATGTACCGGGGCCATCCCCTCCCCTCCATCCTGAGGAATAGGGAGCACCTGCCCGGACTTTGCAGCCTTGGTGGTGGCGGTAGGGGAAACCTGGGGACCCGAAACAGGAGACAGCTCCCCTCCAACAGATGGGCCCCGCGCCTCAGGGCCCCTTGTTACCTCTGTGGAGGGGTGCCTTCTCCTCTTTTTCCCAGTTGTGTGCGGAGGCTCAGAGACCTCCATATCATCAGAGGCCTCCACCTCCACACTCTCCTTTTTTTTATTCACCCTGGGCCTGAGCCCAGCCCTGGGGCAAGTTGACTTCCCGAGATCGGGCCTTGGGCTGAGCTCAGGCTCGGGTAGTGTCACGATATCCAGGGGACGGGCCTCTCGATGTTTATTTCTCCTCCGCGCCTTCCTTCCACTTGGACGGTCACCCCCCTCCCTGCCGGAGGCCGTGAAAACCACAGCCTCCGGTACCGACTGAATGGTATCTGGTGGTGGTGTAGTGGGGGTGGGAGGAGGTGCAGCGTCGCCACCCTGGGCCGCTGAGTTGGAGTTGGCAGCCGGGAGGTTGGGGCAGTTCTTACGAACATGCCCCACCCCCTTACAGACATGGCACCGCACCCCGTCCAAGGTCCAGAAGATGCGGTAGGCCGTCCCCTGGAATTCTACATTGAAGTGGCCCTCTGTCACCTCCTCCCGCGCCAGCCGCATGAATAACTGGCGGCGGAAGGAGTAGACGTGTCGGAGGCTGTTCTCCCGAAGACCGAGCGGGACTGGGGTGAGCCCCGTCTTTACCTCCCCCAGATGGTGCAGGTGGGGAAGGAGGAGCTCACCAGGGATGAAGGGCGGGACATTGGATAAAATGAGCCTTTGCGCAGTGGCCTCCAGGGGGTCCACTGGCAGAAAGGTCCCGCCCACGGTGAGCCCCTTGCTCAGAGCCAGGGACACCGCCCGCTCGGTCTTCAGGAAAAACACTGCCTTCCCGTACATTTTAGAGGCTGCAACAATGGCCGAAGGGCCGACAACCTCGGCCATTGCTTTCACGCATGCCTCTATAGTCATGTTCGGGTGGACATAGCTCTTGACCCCATGCTTCGTTGTTAATAAAGCAAACGGTGACGGGGCAACAGGTGCAGCTGCAGCAGCCGCAGCAGCATATGAACGGGAAGGCCCCGCCACCGGCGAAGAGGGGCTTGCCATGGGGTCTAAGAGCTACGTCCACCCCCAAGAAACAAAACAAATTTACACAATTTTTTTTTAAAAAGCAAACTTTAAACAAGGTGGAGTGGGAGTAGAGGAGGATGGCGTAGGATGGTAAAGGAAAAGGGGAGGATAGGTGATTGAGGCGACTGAGTGGAGGAAGGGAGAGAAAGGCTGAAAAGGATGTTTGTTTCAACTGCCAGTTGGAGCACCTTTATCACAATTAGTCCAAAACTGTATGTTGTCTTCCAGTTGGGGGAGGCTTCTTCGCCCGGGACAGCTGGAGCCGCCCGGTACTCTCCTCTTCTGATTTTAACAAGACAGTCTTCACCCGGGCAACTCCAGCTGTCCCGAGCAGGCAGTTGGGGTGGGGAGGGAGCAACAGTTTAAACTTAATAGTCTTTCAGGTGCCCTGACACCCACCTCTCCAGAAAAATTGCAGCCTTCCTTGATGGTTTCCCTCCACTCTGTATTCACCTTTCTCCAATCTCTCTCTCCAGTTGCTGCAGTTTCCACTCTCCACTCTGTTTTCACCTTTCTCCAGTCTCTCTCTCCAGTTGCTGCAGTTTCCACTCTCCACTCTGCAGTTGCTGCAGCACAGGTGCAGCTGCTCCCCCTGATTGCTGGCAGGAAGTGCTCCAAATTGACCAGCCAATCCCCGTGCTGTACCTGTCCTGGGGAGTGTTTGATGGGGACAGTGTAGAGGGAGCTTTACTCTGTATCTAACCCCGTGCTGTACCTGTCCTGGGAGTGTTTGATGGGACAGTGTAGAGGGAGCTTTACTCTGTATCTAACCCCGTGCTGTACCTGCCCTGGGACTGTTTGATAGGACAGTGTAGAGTGAGCTTTACTCTGTATCTAACCCCGTTTTTTTTTTTTTTTTTCTGTAGAGGGAGCTTTACTCTCTAACCCATTTTTTTTTTTACAAGGTGACCTTTATACCCCAGGCCCCTTTTATATTTTTCACATCGAGGGGGCCTTTATCCCTCAGGCCCCCTTTATGTACATATTTACAGTTTTAAAATAACTTTATTAAAACAGATAAATAAACAAAAAACTCAAATTAAAATGCCATTCTCGGCGTCGACGATGCACTCCAGTCCCTGCGGTGCCCACCGGTCGCGGAAGGCCTCAAGCGTACCGGCGGACACCGCATGCTCCTTTTCCAGGGACACCCGGGCGCGAACGTAACCGCGGAAGAGGGGCAGGCAATCGGGGAGGACGGAACCCCCGACGGCCCGCAACCTGGACCTGTGAATTGCCACCTTGGCCAGGCCCAGGAGCAGACCGACGAGGAGATCCTCCTCCCGGCCCAAGCCCCTCCGCACCGGGTGCCCAAAGATCAGGAGCGTGGGACTGAAGTGCAGCCAGAATTTGAGGAGCAGCCCCTTCAGATACTCAAATAGGGGCTGCAACCTCGCACACTCCGTATAAATGTGGAACACGGACTCGTCCAGGCCGCAGAAAGTACAGGTGGCCTGGGAGTCCGTGAACCTACTTAAAAGCCTATTGCACGGGACTGCTCTGTGCAGCACCCTCCACCCCAGGTCCCCGATGTAAAGGGGGAAGACTCCCGCGTAGAGAGACCTCCATCGGGGTTTCCCCTCGCCGCCAGATGGCAACGCGGACCGCCAGGGCGTGTCCGGCCGGCTGACGAGGGCGAGGAAGTGGAAAGTGTGCAGGAGCAGCCCGTACAGGAAACCCCTCCGCGCCGATTGGAATGGCACGGAGGGCATTCCCGAGAGGCGGCTCGGGTTGTGCGGGACCGGCTCCCGAGGAGGGTTTCGGGGCCTGGGTCCGATGAGCAGTTCCGGCCCAGCGGGGGTCAGCTCGGCCGGGATCGCTCCGCACTCCCGAGCCCCCTCGCCACCCACAGTGAGGGGCGTCCCGGGGGTTTCAGCTACTCCTCCGCCCGCCGGACCGTCCCCGGAGTCGGCCGCCCGGACAGCCGAGGCGCTCTCCTCCGCCGGCGGGGGAGCGCCCTGACTGGAGGCGACCATGTTCCAGACTCGGAAAAGATCCCGGTAAAAGACAGGCAACTCCCTCAGAGAGGCGCGGCTAACGGACTCCACCGGGAGCTGCGTGTCGTCTTGAAGGCAGTGACACTGGCGGAAAAAATACGTCGCCAGCGCACACCATCTGGGAGGACGCTCGACGTACAGGTATCTCTGCAGGGTCCGAAGGCGGAGAGTCGCAGCCTGGGTGCGGACGCACACCAGCGACTGACCGCCCTCCTCGATCGGGAGACTCAGGACCGCGGCAGAGACCCAGTGTTTCCTCTTGCCCCAGAAGAAATCGACGAGTTTCTTCTGGATCTTGGTGGCAAATACAGGGGGCGGGGCCAAAGTGACCAACCGGTACCACAGCATGGAGGCCACCAGTTGGTTTATGACCAACGCTCGGCCCCTGTAGGAAAGCACTCGGAGCAGTCCTGTCCAGCGCCCCAGCCGAGCGGTGACTTTCGCCTCCAACTCCTGCCAGTTTGCCGGCCAGGCTTCCTCAGCGGGGCTAAGGTGGACTCCCAGATAGAGGAGGTGCGTGGTGCTCCACGCAGAAGGTGTCATCTCCTCCGGCAGGGAGTCCACCCGCCACTGACCAACCAGGAGTCCGGAACATTTCTCCCAATTGATCCTCGCGGAGGACGCGGCAGAAAAGGTCTGCTGGCAGTCGCGCATCCTCCGCGAGTCAACGGGATCTGTGATTGCGAGGAGCACGTCGTCGGCGTAAGCCGAGAGGACGACCCGCATGGCCGGCTCGCGCAGAGCCAATCCCGTCAACCTCCTGCGAAGCAGGCACAGGAAGGGCTCCACGCAGATGGTATACAATTGGCCGGACATGGGGCACCCCTGACGCACTCCTCTCCCAAATCGAAGGGGCGCCGTCAAGGACCCGTTAACTTTGACTAGACACTCTGCGGCGGCGTATAAAAGTCGGACCCGGGCCACGAAATGCGGCCCGAGTCCGAAAGCGCGCAGAGTCCCGAAAAGGTAATCGTGATCCACCCTGTCGAACGCCTTCTCCTGATCGAGGGAGAGAAAGGCGACCGACTGACCAGTCCTCTGGGAAAGATGGATCAGGTCCCGGACCAGGTGAATGTTGTCCTGGATGGACCGGCCCGGGACCGTGTAGGACTGGTCGGGGTGGATCATGTGGGCCAGCACGGAGCCCAGGCGGGTAGACATAGCCCGGGCAAAAATCTTATAATCAGTGCTGAGGAGGGAGACCGGACGCCAGTTTTTAAGCAGGCGGAGATCGCCCCTCTTCGGCAGCAGGACGATGACCGCCCTGCGCCACGAGAGGGGCATCTCCCCGGTCGCCAGGCTTTCCCCCAGGACCCGCGCGTAATCGTCCCCCAGGACGTCCCAGAACGCCCTGAGGAACTCCACGGTCAACCCATCCAGCCCTGGGGATTTGCCCCTCGAGAGCTGGTGGAGGGCGCCAGTCAGCTCCGCCAACGTGAGCGGAGCCTCCAATCCTTCGGCGCCCTCCGGGCTGACCTGCGGCAGGTCCTCCCACAAAACTCTGCGCGCATCCTCGCTGGACGGATCCGGAGAGAACAACGCACTGTAATACGTCCGGACCAGGAGGCCCATTCCCTCCGGATCCGTGATGGAGGATCCGTCGTCGGCCAGCAGCTCGACGAGCTGCTTACGGACCCCCCGCCATTTTTCCAGCGAGTAGAAGAAGGGTGAGGCGCGGTCCAAATCTTCCAGGATCTGGATCCGCGACCTCACGTACGCGCCTCGGGACCCTATGAGCTGCAGGTTCCTCAGCGCGCCCTTCTTCTCTTTGTACGCCTGCCACAGGGCCGGGTCCGCGACGGCATGACCGAGGCGGGATTCCAAGTCGAGCACCTCCCTCTCAAGGCGCCCGACCTCGGCTTCCCGCCTCTTGGTCGACCCCTTCGCGTACTCCTGACAGAAGACGCGGATGTGAGTCTTGCCCACATCCCACCATAGCCTCAAGGAGGGGAAGCCCCCCTGCTTCCTTCTCCAGTCGGCCCAGAATCGACAGAACGAGTCCCGAAATCGCACGTCCTCCAGCAGCCGGTTGTTAAAGTGCCAGTACGCGGACCCCGCCCGCGTGCGGAGCGGAGTGAACTCCGCCCACACCAGGCGGTGGTCCGAGCACGGCACCAGCCGCATGGAGGCCGCCGAAACGCGGGAGACGTACGCCTGCGAAATGTAGAGGCGGTCGATTCGCGACCCCCCTCCTCCAGACCTCCACGTGAAGGCGCTGGAGTCGGGATGGAGATTCCGCCAGACGTCCACCAAGTTAAGGGAGCTGATCAGTCCCCTCAACTTCTCCACCGACGCTTGGCCGCGCTGGGGACCGGAGCGATCCCCCACCTCGAGGGTGCAGTTAAAATCCCCCCCGAGGATGATGCACTCGCCGCTGTCGATGGAGCTCAAGAGAGCGGACACTTCTTCAAAGAAGCGCGCTTGCAAAGCGCCGGGCCTGGGCGCGTACACGTTCACAAAGTGGAGCGGCACGCTACCCAGGCGAACGGCGAGGTGGAGCAAGCGGCCCGGCACTAGCTCCTTGACCCCCAAGATCTCCGGCTGAAAAGTCGGGGCCAACAAGATAGCCACCCCACTAGAAATAGGGGTGAGGTGACTCATGTAGACCCCACCCTGCCACTCCAGGAGCCAGGTGGCTTCGTCTCCCGGAACGGTGTGGGTTTCCTGCAGAAAGCTCACCGCGTATCTCCCTTCCCTAAGGACTGAGAGATTGTGAAATCTGCGGTGAGCCCCTCTGCTGCCGTTGATGTTGAGGCTGGCTATGGTTATCTTCATGTCAAAGGTACGTAAAACCCGTCACCAACAGCTCACTGTGAGGAGGGAGTGGAAGTGCACCTGGCCCTCCACTCCCCCAGCAACCCATTGAGGAACACATTAAAACGGCGCCTCTCAACCAGTTTCACGTCCGCGCGCTTGCCCGCTATCTTAAGGGCGGCACGGACGGACTGGATGATCAGCGCCAGATTCGACCAACGGTCGAGGGCCAGCTGAACTTTATTGCGGCAACCTCTGCAAGCCGCGAGGAAATCCCGGAGTTCCGCCGTGGGGATGAGAGGAGATTCGGTGGGAGGCACGAGGGACTCCACCACCTCACTGGCGATGGAATCAAGATCATCCTCCGTGCCCCGCACCGAATCCCCATCCTCCTCCGGGTCGTCACCGCCAGCGGCCGACACATCCACCACACACTGTGGGGCGGACGTCCCGGCCGCGCCAGCTGGTCCCGCCTCCGTCACGATCCCACCCCCAGGATCGATGGCGGAGGAGTCCTCTCTGGGTTCTATTGTGAAACTGGAGCCTGTAGGCACCAGCGGTTCAGGACCCCCCTCCACCTCCATCCCCAGGCCAATGACTGGTCCAGGGGAGACAGAAGTTCCGGACTCCGGGAAACCAGCCGGAGCCGAGACTGGAGGCGGCGAGAGGAGGCCATCTCCCGCTCCGCCAGCACCCACAGGCCCAGCAGATGGGGCAGCATTCTCAGTTATAACTGGGTCGGGTGTCTCCTGGTTGGTGGTGGACTCCGGCTGGGAGGCCCGACCCTCTGGGGCCTCGCCCTCCCCTTCATTCAGGACACCCGACCCAGTAGCAGTGGCGGAATGGGCGGTTTCCCCAGGCTCCCCCACCACAAGCAGGGCCCCACTTACTCCTTCAGGAGGGGCCTCACGTACCGGGGCCATCCCCTCCCCTCCATCCTGAGGAATAGGGAGCACCTGCCCGGACTTTGCAGCCTTGGTGGTGGCGGTAGGGGGCACCTGAGGACCAGAAACAGGAGGCAGCTCCCCTCCAACAGATGGGCCCTGCACCTCAGGGCCCTGTGTTATTTCTGTGGAGGGGTGCCTTCTCCTCTTTTTCGCACTTGGGCGTGGAGACTCAGAGACCTCCATGTCATCAGAGGCCTCCGCCTCCGCACCCTTTTTTCCTTTTTTAGTCACCCTGGGCCTGAGCCCAGCCCTGGGACAGGTGGATTCCATGGGAATGGGCTTTGGGCTGAGCTCAGGCTCGGGTTGAGTCAAAGTGTCCAGGGGACGCGCCTCACGATGTTTCTTTTTTCCCCGCGTCTTCCTTCCGCTCGGACGGACGCTCCCCTCCCCGCCAGAGGCTGTGAAAACCACAGCCTCCGGAACCGACTGAGCGGTGTCTGTTGGATGTGCGGGGGGAGTGGGAGGAGGTGCTGTGGAACCACTCTGGGCCGCCGAGGTGGAGCTGGCGGCCGGGAGGTTGGGGCAGTTCTTCCGAACATGCCCCACCCCCTTGCAGACGTGGCACCGCGCCCCGTCCGAGGTCCAAAAGACGCGGTAGGCCGTCCCCTGGAACTCCACATTAAATTGGCCCTCCGTGTCCTCCTCCCGCGCCAGCTGCATAAATAACTGGCGGCGGAAGGAGTAGACATGTTGGAGGCTGTGCTCCCGAAGACCAAGCCGGACTGGGGTGATCCCCGACCTCACCTCCCCCAGATGGTGTAGGTGGGGGAGGAGGAGCTCACTGGGAATGAAGGGTGGGACGTTGGACAACATTATCCGATGCGCAGTGGCCCCCAGAGGGTCCACTGGCAGGAAGGTCCCCCCCACAGTGAGCCCTTTACTCAGGGCCAGGGACACCGCCCGCTCGGTCTTCAAAAAGAACACAGCCTTCCCATACATTTTTGAGGCCGCAACAATGGCCGAGGGGCCGACAACCACGGCCATTGCCTTAACGCAGGCCTCAATAGACATGTTGGGGTGGGGATAGCTCTTCACCCCATGGCTGCATGTCAATAATTTAAAGGGTGACGGGGCCACGTGGGCAGCCACAGAAGCTGCAGCTGCGTAGGTAGTAGAGGGCCCCGCCACCGGTGATGAAGGGCTTGCCATGGGTCCAAGAGCTAAACCCACCCCAAATTGTGGACTTGCACACTAAATAACAGATTCACAGAAAAATTTGAAAAGACAAACAAACAAACAACAGGTTAGTGGAGAGGCTGAGGTAAGAGAGGAGAGGCAAAGGCAGGCTGGAAGGGATGACTTGCTTTCTGGAGGTGGTGCTCACAGTACACTTAAAACAAACAGTCTTTGAAGTTGGTCTTCCGGTCTTCTGGTTGGGGGAGTCGTCTTCACCTGGGTCAGCTGAAGCTGCCCAGGCACTATCTATCCCCTTCCGTCTGTTTAGCTGGGCAGCTTCAGCTGACCCAGGTTTGGCAATTGGGGTGGGGAGGGAGCTTCCCTGTGTGCTTTTGCAGCAGCACAGATTCCTGTTGAATTGGCAGCCCCACCCCTTGTTGTTCCAGCCACTTGTTCCTCCCCCAACAGTCCAAAGTAAATTACTGGTGTTCAGCACCCACCTCCAGACAAAGCCTTGTTTCCAACAAAAAAAAAAGAATGTCACTTTCTTCTCTTTTAAAGGTGATTGTTGTTGGAGTTTTCCTCTGCTTGTTTGTAGAAGCTCTCCCTTGCTCAGTGTAGCTCCTCTCTCCACCTCTGCAACCTCCAACTGCCACCAGCACTCTCAGCTGCACCTCGTTGATGCACTCAGGCTCCCAAATCAGTGGGCAGCCAATCCCAGTGCTGTACCTGTCCTGGGAGTGTTTGATGGGGACAGTGTAGAGGGAGCTTTACTCTGTATCTAACCCCGTGCTGTACCTGTCCTGGGAGTGTTTGATGAGACAGTGTAGAGGGAGCTTTACTCTGTATCTAACCCCGTGCTGTACCTGCACTGGGAGTGTTTGATGGGACAGTGTAGAGGGAGCTTTACTCTGTATCTAACCCCGTGCTGTACCTGCCCTGGGACTGTTTGATGAGACAGTGTAGAGGGAGCTTTACTCTGTATCTGAGTATTTGAAGCTAATACTGAGTATGAAAGAGTAGTGAAGTATCAACTAACCTTTAATACGCCCTTAATAGCTGCTTCCTTTTCTTCCAGGCATGAGCACTTACACCGATAAACTCTTCAAGTTCCGAAATGGAAGGTGGGAAGACGTCCTAAGTGACGAGATTAATGTGCACAGAGGGGTTGCTAACCGTTTTGCTGGCCGGTCCGTCGCATGTGTGGATCGGAAGGTAAAGGAACTGTCACAGCATTGAATTTCATTCCAGTTTGTGATGATCTCTTCCCGGCAGATATGTGAAAAGAGCAGAAATGGTGTTTGTTGTTCCCTCACCCTGTGTTATGCTATGACTTTACAGCAGCAAGAACAACTTGCATTTACATAGCAACTTTAACGTAGTGAAACATCATGAGATGCTTCACAGGAGCGTTATCAAACAAAATTTGGCGCCGAGTGATATTAGGTCAGATGACCAAACGCTTGGTCAAAGAGGTAGGTTTTAAGGAACATCTTAAAGAGGACAAGAGAGGTAGAGAGGCGGAGAGATTAAGGGAGGGAATTCCAGAGCTTAGGGCCCAGGCAGCTGAAGGCAATTAAAATTGCAGATGCGCAGATGAGAGCAGAATTGGAAGAGTGCAGAGATGTCGGACTTTACCAGAATGACAAGAAGCAGATTGAGTTGAGCATCAGCCTATCTCATTGTCAAATGGGTGTGGGAGTCTGTGAGAAAGCCTTAAGGCCACACCACACCTCAGCAAGGAAATATTGCTTTTGGAATGGGTGCAGCACAGGTTCATTAGAATGTTAGGGCTTAGGTGGTTAAATTGTGAGGACGCATGCATAAACCTGAGAGTAAATGGTGATCTGATCAAGGTCTTTAAGATGTTAAAAGGATTTGATAGTGTAGATATGGAGAACCTGTTTCTAGAGGTGAGAAAATTGAGTACAAGGAGGTACAATCTTAAAATTAGAGCCAGGCCATTTAGGGAGGAAATGAGGAAGCACTTTTCCACACAAATCCTAGCATCATAGAATGGTTACAGCACAGAAGGAGGCTGTTCGGCCCATCTTGTCCATGCCAGCTCTCTGCAAGAGTAACTCAGCTAATCCCACTCTCCCCCACCTTTTCCTCGTAGTCCTGCAAATTATTTCTCTTCAGATAATTATCCAATTCCCTTTTAAAAGCCATGATTGAACATGTTTCCACCACACTCTCAGGCAGTGCATTCCAGATCCTAACCACTCGCTGCGTAAAATTTTTTTTCCTCATGTCACCTCAGGTTCTTTTGCCAATCGCTTTAAATCTTTGTCCTCTGGTTCTCAACACTTCTGACTATGGGAACACCTTCTGCCTATCTACTCTGTGCAGACCCCTCATGATTTTGAATAAATCTGTGTTCCAAAAGGTGGTGGGACAATTAGACCTTTTAAGACTGAGATCTGTAGAATTTTATTGGATAAGGGTATTTTATTTTTTATTTGTTCATGGGATGTGGGCGTCGCTGGCCAGGCCAGCATTTATTGCCCATCCCTAATTGCCCTTGAGAAGGTGGTGGTACAACTGAGTGGCTTGCTAGACCATTTCAGAGGGCATGTAAGAGTCAACCACATTGTTGTGGGTCTGGAGTCACATGTAGGCCAGACCAGGCAAGGACAGCAGATTTCCTTCCCTAAAGGACATTAGTGAACCAGATCGGTTTTTACAACAATTGACAGTGGTTTCATGGCCATCATTAGACCAGATTTATTAATTGAATTCAAATTCCACCTTCTGCTGTGGTGGGATTCGAACCCCAGAGCAATACCCTGGGTCTCTGGGTTACTAGTCCAGTGACAATACCACTACGCCACCAACTCCCCATCAAGGGATATGAAGCAAAGGGAGAAAATGGAGTAAAAGTACAGACCAGCCATGATCTAATTGAATGGTAGAGCAGGCTTGACAGCTGAGAGACTTCCTTCTCTTGCTATGTTCTAAAGAGAAGGACTATGTGAACAATATGAGCATGTGGACTGTCTAAAGTTTACTTACCAACGTACTAGCTGCAATTTGCCGTAATCTAGTTAGTTTGACAGGAGGGTTTGGTAATTTTCCTGATCTCTTGTCTTTTAACCATTTACACATAACCTCAAGTCACAACAAAAGCCCTCACATAAGTTTTGCACCAGCTATAATCTTGAAAATCATTTTGAGATGAGTGCAAAAATTCTTCCTGGATATTTTGTTTCATAAATAAGAGGAATGCACACTTACAAAGTTCTAATGAAGGCAGTGCTGACACCTTTGATAAACACATTTCACAATTTTGCTTGAAGTCAACTTGACTCAGTTGCTAGCACCCATGGCTCTTGAGTATAAAGATCATGGGTGAAAATCCCGCCCTAGGTCTTGAGCACAAAACCTGGACTGACATTCCAGTGCAGCGCTCGGGGAGTCCTGCACAGTCAGAGGTACTGTCCTTCAGGTGAGACGTCAAACTGAGGGCCTATTCAGATGGCCATAAAAGATCTCCCAGCACTATTTGACGAAGTGGAGCTCTCTCGGTGTCCAGGCCAGCAGTCCTCTCTCAGCCAGTGGTACTAAAGACAGCTTAATGGATCATACACTTTTCTGCTTGTGGGATCTTGCTGTGCGCAAAATAGCTGCCACGTCGGCACTGCATTTAAAAGTGATTTTTTTGCATTTGAAGTGCTTTTAGATGTTCCTGGGAGCTGGGATAAGGCACAATGTCAAACCAAACCTTTCCTAACTCTCTTTTCCAGGGCTAAACACTCCTTACTTACTCCAGTCATACCTTAGTTTCCTCCCATGAGCTTTTAAAGCTCATGATTGTCATCGCCAATCACTAGTGCTTGTGTAATCTTGTCTATTTTTCTATTTGTAGTGGGATTTGGGTGTCATTTGGAGACAGAGTATTGTCCATCCCTGGTTGCCCTGACAATTGTTGTCAGTTGAGTGACTTTCGAAGCTATTTCAGTGAATGCTAAGATTCAACCACGTAGTATGGACTGGTCACTTGCAGCTCAGAGCCAGGTGAACATGGTCACTTCCCTGAACAACATTAGTGAGCCAGTGGGTTTTTAGCACTATCTGGCAACTTTAATGGTGATTTATTTTTCGAGTACGAGCCTATAAATTGCAGAGTTGATTGAATTTAGTGTTGCAACTTACCACAGTGACACTCACAGCCTCTGGCTTGCTCGTCCATTGGCATCGCAAGTACTATATTTTCTCTCCTATCACACTGTGCACTGTGCTTCTCCTTCTCATAAAGTCTGCTGCCCTTGGGTGTTCCTTCACTCTACCGCGGCAGAGTCCCCACATGATTAGCAACTCTAATAAATCAGGTTTTGGATGAGGCTGTTAGCAGTGTAGACTGCTTGCTGCTCTCAATCGGCTGTGCCAGTGTAAGTCTCCAGGTGGTGATCGGCTCGCTTGTAGATATTTCACATTTTGTTAATCACTTGTTGCAGAAAGCTGCTTGTGCCAGCTGTTTCCCTCTCAGAAACAGTTGTGGCTCTTCATCCTGAGGGAAGGAAGCATTTGATGGTTATTTCCAATTTGTCCTGTTTTGTTCTAAAAATGCAGCCATACCAAAAGGGTGAGGACTCCGTCTACAAGCAGCCTCATCTATTCAGTCCTGATGACCTCACCTGGCAGGGAGGACTGACTTGTTCTGCACTTCCGGGTGCCAACCTTGCGTCCCATTAGCAGTTGGTAAGCTTTGCAGTGCCCGGAGGAGATGACGACTCGACTAAAATGCATCTCGTACCATTTCAGAACAACCCTGGACTGTCTCCTGAATTACCTTTATTGATTTGTGAGGAGGACGCTGGCTCTTTGTCAACCAGTTGCTTTCCTTTTCCCAGTTGATTCTCCACACTGCATTCATTTTCTGTCCAGGGGGGGACGGAGATGATGGTGTAGTGGTAATGTCACTGAGCGAGTAATCCAGAGACCTAGGCTAATGCTGTGAGGGTACAGGTTCAAATCCCACCATGGCAGCAGCGGGAATCTAAATTCAATTCATAAAATATCTGGCATTGAAAGCTAGTCTCGGTAATTGTATCATGAAACTATCATCAATTGTTGTCAAAACCCACCTGGTTCACTAATGTCCTTTAGGGATGGAAATCCGCCCTCTTTACCTGGTCTGGCCTACATGTGACTGCAGACCCACAGCAATCAGCTTGACTCTTAACTGCCCTCTGAAATGGCCTAGCAAGCCACTCAGTTCAAGGGCAATTAGGGATGGGCAACAAATGCTGGCATTACCAGCAATGCCCACATCCCAATGAACAAATAAAAAACAAAATGACTCCTGACAACGCAGAGCATATGCAGAGCGATCGCAGCTGTCATCAATGCGTGAGAACATTTGCCAGCCTGCCAATATGAATGCGCGCACATGACATCACCATGAATGACAGTCCTCACCCTGCAATAGCCATCTCTATTCACCCAAACAGTACCCTGCTCCTTCCCACCATCCCTGCTTCAATCGCCACTTCACCCTGCTCGACCATGCGCTCCCCACCACGCCACTACCTTCCATCAGCCACTTGCTCCCTCAGCTACCCACTCCTTCCTCATTGGCTGCTCTCACCCCTCGGCTACTCGCTCCAGTCTTCTCCCCTCAGCC
The DNA here is from genome assembly GCF_036365525.1 of Heterodontus francisci. Taxonomy (NCBI): domain Eukaryota; kingdom Metazoa; phylum Chordata; class Chondrichthyes; order Heterodontiformes; family Heterodontidae; genus Heterodontus; species Heterodontus francisci. The sequence goes on from NC_090390.1 coordinate 81,210,396, forward strand.
CTCAACGCTTTCTCGCCCTCCCCACTGGCTGTTTCCCCCCCCCCCCCCCCACCAGCGACTTGCTCCAGACCTCGCCACTGCTCCCCCCACTCATCTGGGCCGATCGTTCCCCGCTCCTCGCTTCCCCCCCCACCACCCGCTCTCTGGCCACCTGCTCCCCACTTCCCCCCTCCACCCCACAGCTGCACAGCTTCCCTCCTCTCGGCCACTTGCTCCTACATCGCCCCGTCACCCCTTCCTCAGATGCAGCGGTGGAGAATGATTGAACATGGGTAAAAATGGCTAAGAGGAGGGAAACAGGGAGTGAGCAGGGGGAGGGGGGGGGGAGAGCAGGGAGGGGGGGTGGTAGCTGGGGAGGGGAAGCAGAGAGCGGGGGGGGGAAGGCAGGGAGCGGGGTGGGGGTGGGGAAGCAGGGACTGTGAAGTGGGGGGGGGAGAGGGAAGCAGTGAGTGAGGTGGGAGGAGTCGCAAGGCTGGAGTGAGTGGCTAAGGGAAAGCAGCGGGGATCCAGCAGTGAGAAGACAGGCACAGGAGGGAGCAGCAAAGAGAAACACAATGGCTGGGGTGGGGGGGGGGGGGCGGTGGGGAGCAGGGGACTGTTGGGGGTGGGATGAAGGCAGAGATGGCAGCTGTTAAGGGGATTTTTGGGTTGAAGTTGTTTTTCTGTGATAAATTGAGCAGCGGCATCTTTATTACTGGCAGCTGCATGAACATCGCAGACAGTGACATTTCAGTGGAAGAGGTTGCATTTGCGCATGTGCTAGTACTGCGCCACCTAGTGGCTGCATTGTCAGCAAACGCAGCCTAAAAAAAACTTCAACTCAGTAATATGACTTAAATCGGGAGCTTAGCAGCCATGGGGATGGTGGGTTTAAATAGTGTCCTGCCAATCTGTAGCTACGCGCATGAATATCTCAGTGCATTAACAGTGGAGCAGCTTTTAACATACAGTTGTTGGTGAATTCGATCTAAAGAAAAGCTAACTTGTTGCAATTGATAACAATAATCTGTAAATTATTCAAAATCTTTGGAGGGCTGGGATTCCTATTGACAAACCTTACTTCTTGTCTCCACTCCCAGTCAAACGTTCCCCGATTGTAAGTTCCAGTGTCAACATTTCCCATTTTATTTTGCTATGTCAACTGTCACGGTATAGTTGCCAGTTCTAGCCACTAGTTGGCACCAGCAGTTCCTGAAGTCTGCCTCCCAACATTGTCATCACCCTGTTTATAAAAAAAAGCATGGATAAATTATGGGCAGTAAATGTCTACATTTGAGCTATGTGCTGGTGGTGGACAAGGCTAAGCTATGAAAACGAGAAGGCTAATCTTAGCCAAACTCGCTTGGTGAGAAACTGAACAGGTTGGGTTGAAAGTGGGTTTTACTCCCCACCTGATTTTGCTCCAATCAGGTGGTGTGTAAAACTGATATCTGGTCAGTAGCCTGCCTGGGGGGTTAGCTTAAATAAAACACGCATCAATATTTCAGAGGGTGAGTGATCAATTTGTGGAATAGAGTCCCTAGGGAGACAGTGGAAGTATAGAATTACATAGAATTTACAGCAAAGAAACAGTTAATCTGCTCAATTGGTCTGTGCCGGCGTTTATGCTCTTTATGAGCTCCTTCCCATTCTACTTCATCACACTTGAGTCCATTATCTTGGCTGACATCCCAGTGCAGTACTGAGGGAGTTCTGCACTGTCGGAGGTGCCATCTTTTGGATGAGGCATTAAACCGAGGCCCCGTCTGCCCTCCTAGCTGGATGCAAAAAATCCCACGGCACTACTTCCACGAAGACCAGAGGAGGCCTTCCCGGTGTCCTGATCAATATTTATCCCTCAATCAATGTCAACAAAAACAGTTTATTTGGTCATTATCACATTGCTGTTTGTGGGATCTTGCTGTGTGCACATTGGTTGCAGTATTTCCTACATTACAACAGTGACTACACTTTAACAGTACTTCATTGGCTGTAAAGCACTTTGGGATGCCCTGATGTCGTGAAAAACTTTCACGTTGGGAACTTCCTTGTGGGAGGGAGTGGTGGGGGGGAGGTGTGGGGTTTGTGGGTTCTCCTGATTGGTTACGGTAACATTGGTGGAAATTCGGCTGTAAGACTGTTTGATCCACTGGATTCCTGGATAAACCGTCATCTTCCACTGAAGTGGTGGTGGCTGATTGGGGAAACCCTGAGAAAATTCCTCCATTGGTTTGCAACTTTGCAAGCAATATTGGTGGATATTCATTCATCCCCGGAACTGCTGTTGGCAACAGCAAACTAGCAATTGGGCAATGACTCAGAGCAGGGCTTTATATTTTGTATTGTGTTGTGAATAGCCAAATCAACCCGGAACTCATATGAATAATGGCAAGTTCTGGAAGGATTGTAACATTAATCAAGTTCAGATGGAGTTTCTGAATAAACGTTCTGAATTTAAATAGGATTATTTGAGTAAATACTTTTGGTAACACTAAAGTGCTGTTTGTGAAATGTTTGATAAAGAATAAAATTGCTGAAAATAGAGACGTGTTGTCGAAGCTTTTTGTCTTGCACTCATCAGGACAATCCACAAGAATAACCAATGTAAGGGAAAACAGCGACTCATAGTGCATGAGATGAGAGTGCTGATTGGTTGGCAAGTGAACAACTCTGTTCACTTGTCAACCAATCAGCACTCTCTTCTCATGCAGTGTAAGCCGTTGTTTTCCCTTACATTGGTTATTCTTGTGGATTGTCCTGATGAGTGCAAGACGAAAAGCTTCGACAACACGTCTCTATTTTCAGCAATACTCAAGTTCTGTATTACTAAACGACTATAAAGAAGAAAATATGCAAACAGTTTAATATTTTCTTAAGTTTTTTGAATGGATTTGTTGCCCATTGTTATAAGAATCCACATACTAGATAAATAGAGAGTAAGGTAATAAACAGTTACCTTTCCCTTCCACACCCCGTACTCAAGAGACATATTTAGATAGATAGGGTTGTGGAAAGGGACATACCAAGTTGCACCCAATGTCATTTTAGCAGCCAGGTAATTCGTGTCCCTGTGCTTCTTTCAACCTCCTCCTTAAAATAAGAGCTGAAGATAGGAAGCCCAAAGGATAGTGGAAATCTGGAACACTCTCTCTCCCCCAAAATGCTGTTGAGGCTGGGGGTCAATTGAAATTTTGAAACTGAGATTGATAGATTTTGGTAAGGCAACGGTATTAAGGAATATGGAACCACGGTAGGTAAATGCAGTTAAGATGCAGATCAGCCATGATCTAATTGAATGACAGAACAGGCTTGAGGGGCTGAATGGCCTCCTCTTGCTCCTATGTTCCTAACCTAGCGTGTATATTTAACAATATTAAATGTTTCTACCTCCGTAGAGGACTGCAATCCATCCATTGTTGTCATTAAGGTCGGAGGATAGGCAGGAGGGGGGAAGAGGAGGAAAATGATGTGACCGGGAGTGATTGCAATGCAACTCCAGGGCGGCAGTAACTTTGAGTGGTTAATCAGCCCTGGGACAACAGCTGCCGACATAACGGATCTGGCTGAATTACAGAGGAAGAGTCTGTTTTGACAAAGTTAAATGCAGTTATGACAAAACACAAAGATTATTCAACATTTTTTTTATCAACATTAATTTTTGAATAGACAAGAAAGGGATATTTTGAACAAAATAATATTCCCACTATATTTTCCAACCGCTTGAAAAGCTGTTAATGTGGTAATTAAAATACTACTTCACACAGTTATTGTAACTACATACTGTTTCATTATGATGCAAATTGGTATTGTCCTTGTAATTAGTATTAATGAAAATATAAAACGATTCTTCTTATTGCTTTGCTAATGCTCTGTAAATTAATTGGAATAAGATGTGTTATAATAGGAAATATCCGAGTGAATGCAATCAGTGTGTTGTAGAATGTTGGATAAAGGTACATTTGGACCCTTGTCCTAGCAGAGACCCTTTCCCGAGAGGAAATATATTTTCCCTTTCTGTTTCCATGGGAGTGCGGAAGTCTCATTCTGGACTCTTGTTTTCCAAGAGGAGTTGTTTCTCTGTGCAAAGCCACTTCCAGGGGTGGGGATGGAATAAATCTCCGCACTTAGACGTATATCCCAAAGGAGTCTCACTGCAGAGACCTTCCATTCAAGGAGGCTGTGTTGTTATAAATGCCCCTGCCATGTTGAGGCTTTGCCACGTATCATACATTACAACAGTGACTATGGGGATAATTTTATGCTCTCCCCCGCGGCAGGTTTGGAGGTGGGGAGAGCATAAAATTGGGGTGGATGGTGGCGGGGAATTGTTGGGGGGGGGGGGGGTTCCCACCACCATCCCGCCTCCGCCAAAATTTAGTCTGGGGTGAGAAGGCCTGTGAATGGCCTTCCTGCCCCCCCGTAATTGAATTCCTTAACTGGGCAGTTAACCCCCAATTAAGAGCCTCTTCTCGCTGCAGCCACAATTAGCCGTGCGGAGAGAGACCCTGTTCCAGTACGTGAAGCACGTATCTTTGATCTTCGATCCCGTGGAAGGCCTGCCACTGTCCACTTAAGTGCTTGTTTGGCAACTAAATTCAGTGGGCCTCCAGTAGAAGAGGCGACGCGGGGGTCTTGGTGGCAGTTTCTCCAGACGTCGAGACCTCTTTTACCAGGATAAAATTCTCCCCTACATTTCAAAAGTACTTTATTGGCCGTAAAGCACTTTAGGATGACCTGAGGTCATGAAAGGCGCTATAAGAATGTAAGTTTGTTCTTTCTTTTAGATTTTTCTCTTAAGTATGCCAAAGACCCTCCTTGTAAGTGAGCCCGCACTCCTTAGAACTGGCGTGCGCCTTGATAAACCAAGTAACAAGTAAAGAAGCAAAAGCATTTCTATAGCACCGTTCACGACCTCAGAACATTCCAAAGTGCTTTACAGCCAATGAAGTACTTTGTGAAGTGTATTCTCTGTTGTAATGTAGGAATGCAGAAGCCAATTTGCACACAGCAATCTCCGACAAACAACAACGTGCTAATGCGCAGATAATCTGTTTAGTGATGTTGGTTGAACAGGGCACCTCGGAGAACTATATAAGCCAACACAGCAGTCATTTTGCACATGGAAAGATCCCACAAACAGAAATGAGATGAATAGCCAGTTAATCTTTGTCTTTTTGATAGTATTGGGAGGAATGTTGTCCAAAAACTCCCTGCCCTTCTTTGAATAGTGTTACAGGATTTTTAACATCTCCACTGAAGACAGTGCACACTCCGCTATGCTACATTGGGGATATCAGCCTAGATTATGTGCTTAATTCCAACCTTCTGACTCAGAGAAAATGGGATACCAGCTGAGCTATACTGATAGGTTCAGTGGCCTATTGAAGGCAATAAGACTAGCTGGATATAAAACAATGTCACATTGGTGCAGTCAGGATACTGTACTGGAATTGAGGTCAAGGCAGAGGAGAGGGAACTGTACTCCGTGCTGGCTGTTGTTAGTCATGGGAGTCTCTCGATAGCAATGGCAGGTAAGGTAAAGATAGAAATATGTGACCCATTAACCAGCTCTGTAACCCTCATCTTGATAAAAAGAACTCCCTCCTTAAAACATTCAATATTTCAAAAGTGATCGATGTTATCTGAAAGTGAATGATTAGAGAAACTGGACACAAAGAAATCATGTTGACCAGCTCATCATTTAGGATATCCATAACCAAATCCCGATGCAATCCATAGGATAACCTGTGTGTCCTGGAAGCATCCATCCTGTCGGAGAGCGATATAGTTCATCAACAGAGCTGTCAGCATAAAAATGGAATTGATTCAAAGGAGAGCTTTGAGAATCATTCTTCTTGATTGCGATTTTGCACAGGCATTACAACAGCATAACAACCAGAAATTGGATGACAGATGTGCCTATCCCCGCAAATATTTTTTGTAGAGATTCAAGATCTGTCAAATTGCCTAACAGGGTGGTGAAGGATGTGAGGCACAGTTGCTTGGTGCCTTGAATGTGAGTCTCAAGTAATTAGTGCCACAATGTAATGGAGATACCAATGTGGTTTTCTTACACACTCTGCTGCTAGCACTCAAACCCCTCCCACCTCCCAGGCTCCTCAAAGACATTGCAACCCTTCCCTGACCCAGAGACTCCATGGTTGGTGGACAGCTTAAGCTTTCGTCAACAGTGGACGAGATCAGGGCTGAGGTGGGAGGGAGGTGGTGGTGGGTTGGTGGGGGGTTTGGTGATGGGGTCACCTGTCGCTGGGAGCATGACAATCCGTGAAAGACAGCAGGCCCAGTGAAAGCTTCACTCTACATCGCCCAGTAGAACTGCTTTCTGCCTCTTGCTTGGAAGCAGGAACTTGGGATCAGAGTAGGAGCTTGTGATATGATTGTGATTTTTCATCTTGTGTAATGTCACAGTTGCTGTAAAACCTCACGAGTTGGGCGTCTGAACATAAATGGTACGACTGCAGTGATTCAGTGGCCCATATGGTCACTTGTATCCATTAATTTCTGTGTCAGTGCCACTGAAGGCAATGATTCGTGCTGTAGTATGGTCCCCCTGGATATTGTAACCTCCTTATATCTGGCTGAAGTGGCCAGACGACCATATGACCATATGAATTAGGAGCAGAAGTAGGCCATTCAGCCCCTCGAGCCTGCTCTGCCATTCATTAAGATCATGGCTGATCTGTTTACATTCTTTATGTGAGTCTAGATAGCAGCTGTCAATAAGCTGTTGAACCTTGGGGCTACAGCATGACCTGTTGTGTCCTCTGACCTGATACACCTTCAGCAGTTCTGACACACTCAGTCCAATCTAATATAGAGCAGGGTTACTACATTGGGTTGTGGACAGGAAGGATATGTTGGCTTTGGAGTGGGTGCAGCACAGATTCACCAGGATGATACTGGGGTGAAAAGGGTTAAATTATGAGGACGAAGCTAAAATTCCATGAATATAGAAGATTAAGGGGTGATCTAATTGAGGTTTTTAAGATGATTAAAGGAGTTGATCGTGTAGATAGAGAGAAACTATTTCCTCTGCTGGGCAGGGTGTGGGGTGTGGGATGTTGGGAGGGGTGGGTGTCGCGGGGAGTACAGAACAGGAACCTTAAAATGAGAGCAAAATACTGCAGATGCTGAAAATCTGAAGTTAAAACAAAAAGTGCTGGAAATGTTTACCATGTCTGGCAGCATCTGTGAAGAGAGACAAAGTTAGCGTTGTGGATTTTATGCAGGCAGTGGGGGCCAGAAAGTTGAGGTGAACCTCACCTCGGCTGTTTTGGGGACCCCCGGTTACAGTTTACGGCGCTCAGGTAAGTTACCTGCCTGGTGCCAGGTAACCCGTCCGTTTCAGGGTGGGGAATCCGCCTCCAAGAGCTGTTGGTCAATCAGAGGACCAACAGCACAACATCCCAGCAGCGTCATACTGCTGCAGGCCTGGGGCCGAGCAGTGCTGGAGCCCCAGAATGCAGCTAAGTTGGGGGGGGGGGGGGGTAGGCTCACTGGGGCCAGTCAGGCAGGCCCCGGCAAGGGGTGAGGAGGGAGGGGGGAATGGTTGGGGAGTGTGGGCAGGGGGTATGTTTGCGCAGGGGCAGCCTTTGCTGCTGGGCACCCCTTACCCCCTCCCCCCTCCCCCCCCCCCCCCCCACAAACCCGCAGGGAGGCAGGCTGGTTTTAATGGGTGGTCTCCCCATGTGGTGGGGCTCCCACCAGCCGCTGGTAAAATTGGCCACTTAAGGGCCTCAATTGGCCACTGGGCGGGAAGGCCGTCCTCTGCCCCTGACAAAATTGAATGGCATCGGGAAGATGACAGGTATTCAACCACGCCCCCCCACCCCCCTGCCTTTCCCTCACCGTTATATGGGACCCCGCTGCCTCTCAGCCTGTCCCTAGAGGGCTAAAATACTTGGCCCAATGTTTCAGGTTGATGACCTTTCATCAGAAAGTTCTGACGCGAGGTCATCGAACTGAAACGTTAACTCTGTTCCTCTCTCCACAGATGCTGCCTGACCTGCTGAGTATTTCCAGCATTTCCTGTTTTTATTATCTTAAAATTAGAGCTAGACCATTCAGGGATGATGTCAGAAATCACATCATTGCACAAAGGGTGAAAAGTGAAAATCTAGAATTCTCTCCTCAAAAGATTGTGAATGATGGGGGTCAATTGAAACCTTTGAGACTGGAATCAAATAGATTTTTGTTGGGTAAGTATTTCGAGGGTTATCAAGCACAGGTGGAAGAATGAATTTTGGGATGCAGATCATTCGACATCTAATCGAATGGCAGTGTAGGCCCGAAGGGCTGAATGGCCTTCTTGTTTCAATGTTTTAGTTTAGTTTAGTTTAGAGATACAGCACTGAAACAGGCCCTTCGGCCCACCGAGTCTGTGACGACCATCAACCACCCATTTATACTAATCCTACACTAATTCCATATTCCTACCACATCCCCACCTGTCCCTATATTTCCCTACCACCTACCTATACTAGGGGCAATTGCTAATGGCCTATTTACCTATCAACCATGTTCCTGTGATTTAATGTGCATGTTGTGTAGAATCAGTGCTACGATTTGTGCTGATTGCAGTTGTGGTAGTCAGTTGGGGTGCGAAAGCAAGCCTCAGTTTTCAGGCTGGGGAGGGTATGTCTGTCCAGCATTTCCACTCCTCACTCAGTCACCTTTGCTACAAGGTGAAGGTACAGGCAGAGATCAAGACTGGCTGTGATACAGCCAGGGATAGGCACCAACATGTTGCACCAGGGACATTTGTCAAAATTATTGACTCAGCCGCTGTTACGAAAGTGCCTCTGTGTTTTGTTAAATATATTTTTTGAGGATTCATTTGTGCAAGGTTGAAGAAATGTTAAACCTTGGGGTTTTCAAAGAGGGGGTCATGCAAAGGCCACTTTGATTCCGAAAACAGTCCCTGGAAATGTTTTTAAAAGGGGCACTGAGAGGTTTTGTGAGGAAAACAAGCCTTTCCAGGAAACCACCTGACTTCCATCAACAACAACAAGCCTTTCCGCTAAACCACCTGACTTCCAGCTCAATAAACAACAGAGAGCTTTGGACACCTGGAGAAGTTGTTTACAAAGAAGTAACAGGTCAAGATTGATGGAGGTCAAAAGGTTGACCTTCTGTTGTCAGTTTCACTATTCAATTGTTTTGAGTTGAGGTAAAACTGTATAAAAAGGGAGAGAACTTCCAAGGACAGAAGAGAATTTCCAAGAAGAGAAGAGAATTCCTAAGGAAGGAGAGAAGACCACAACCCAGCTCAGTTTTCCAGCACCTCTCTAAAAGACCCTGAGGAGTCTACTGTGTCAATTCATCTTGTTTCCTGTCTTTGAAGAAAAGCCTGCTAAATTAATTCTCATTTCTACCTGAAAAGAACTGTTCTAAAAGATCCCAGTGACCTGTCTAGATGTACTTGGAGGCCAGACTATATACCAGTTTTGAAACACAACATATCGCATCTGCTGTTTCTTCAAGAGTGAGCAAGTATTCAGCCCAAGTGTTTGTTTTGTGTGTCTGTAATAGAGCTCTAAATACAAAAATCCCTTTAATTTTCCGGTTAACCGGTGGATGTGTGTGTGTGTGTGAGTGTGAAGGGCTAAGGTAAAAAGGGAACTTTAATATTTCAATCTGTGTGTTCATGCATTACTTCATTACTGGTTAAGACTTGTTTTGTAATAAACTGATAATGTTGTTGTTTATTAAAGAAACGTGGTTGGTGTGTTTTATTCTGGGATAAAAATAGAGTCTAGGATTGACCATATCGGAAAGTGGAGTGGAACTTGAATAAACAGTGCACTCCTCCCGTCTCGATCATAACACCACGGACATGGGGGCAATTAATCTGTATATAAAGTGGATAATGAACCTAATACCAATTGATATCCATGCTGAATCACAACAGGGAAAAATGGTCAACCACCCACCTAAACCTATCAGTAGTGTGAAAGTGGAAATATCAAGACCTCCACTTATTCATGTCATGTTAAATAATCTGCAAGAATTTAATACAGATCACAAAACCTTCAGCAACACAATTCATTTGCTTCATATAGAATAAAAAGGCTTTAATGATTTATATTGCAACATTATGCATAAATTATTCACTACTCAACTCCACGAAAATGTACTATTGGCCACATTAAAGACTTCAGAGTACATATTCTTGCTTTGTGTTGCTTCAGTGAGGTTAAATTTTTTGATCAAGATCTTTTTAAATATAGTCGTCCTAAACATTGCAGTCCAAAAATGCATTTTGCTGCAGCCCTTAAGCCTCAGTAGTGACTGAAAAATTCGGCTACATTTTCACAATACTGACAATTTAACCAAAACAATACTCAAAAGTAGTTGAATTATACATCAAGACACGGCTCTCCGACTGGCATGAGCTTTTTTCTGCAGAACTGACTGCAAAAATAATGGAGACTTCAAGAACTATGTCTGTGTGAACTGTGGAAAGAATTTGTCTTCGATGTGTAATTGGATTGTATGTTTTAGGGATAATCCCATTCCCTCACCTACATATCTGAGAAGGAAGCTTGCGGTGCCCATTCGGTGCCAGAGACATCTCCTCTGGCCGAGTGACGGTAGATGCCTGGCAGCACTCACTAATGGTCACCATTTGACTAGCTTTTATTTAAAATTGCAGATTTTTATTAATTGAATTCCAATTTCACCATCTGCCCTGGTGGGATTCAAACCCGTGTCCCCAGAGCACTAGCCTGGGCCTCTGCATTACTAGTCTAATGACCCTCACAGGAATGCTCACAACATTTAAGAAGTATTTAGATGAGCACTTGAAACGCCATAGCATACAAGGCTACGAGCCAAGTGCTGGAAAATGGGATTAGGATAGTTAGGTGCTTGATGGCCGGCATAGACACGATGGGCTGAAGGGCCTGTTTCTGTGCTGTATAACTCTATGACTCTATGACATTGTCACTATGCCACCGCCTGCCCCTCTGAAGGCTTCATAGCCTCCGAGAGCTCAGTAATCACAGGGGCAGGCAGGAAGACTGGTCCCTCAAGAGATACAAGAGAGATCCTAGTTCCTGTGCAACAGTAGGAGACAAGGGGGTGAGTTAGAATATTTCCTTCAGTGTCAGCTGTGCCTCAGAGGGTTGCACTCTTACCTCTGAGTCAGCAGGTTGTGGATTCAAGTCCCATTCCAGAGATTTGAGCACAAAATCTAGGCTGACACTCCAGTGCAGTACTGAGGGAGTGCCACACTGCCAGAGGTGCCATCTTTTGAATGAGATGTTAAACTGAGGCCCTCTCAAGTGGATGTAAAAGATCCCATATTACTATTTCAAAGAGCATAAACATTCTCTCTCCAGTGTCCTGCCCACAATCAACATCACTAAAACTGACTCTGTAGTCATTATCGAGTTGCTGTTTGTGGGAGCTTGCTGTGCGTAAATTGGCTGCCTTATTTCCTACATTACAACGGTGATTACACTTCAGATGAATGTCATTGGTTATAAAGTGCTTTGGGAGGTCCTAAGGCTGTAAAAGGTGCCATGGAAATGCAAGTCTTTTCTTTTGTATGACGGTTACAGGAATCTGCTCAATTAACATTGTTCCCCCCACCCCCCCCCCCCCCCACCAACCTCCTCCCCTCCCCTCCTCTCGCCCCAGCCCCCGGGTGACACTGTGACCTTTCTGCATGACACGTTAGCAGGAAGACAGATTGGGCAGCCCGGCAGCTGACACTTGCAGTTAAGATCCCCTACATATCTGACTAATTGGGTGAGCGCAGCATGCAGTGCACACTAATGGCCATTCATTATCCTCCCAGCCATCCATGTCTCTGGTACTGCATCCTCTCCATAGCTCAGGCTGTCAGCTCTGTCGCCTCTTCCTATCCAGCATGATTTCTCCAGGATGACACCTTCTCGATGGGAAATATATGAAGTGCTGAGCTATTACATTTCATTCGTGGCTGCAATTGTCATTCAGTTTTCAAAAAAAAAAGATCATCTCTGAATAAGGAAGGAGCAGATGTTCATTAAGTGCAGCGAAATTGTTATCAGAGATTAATGTGACGATCTAATTTTGGGTACACGTTTTTTGATTAGAAGATTCATCCTAATGCATAGTGACAGATGCAGTCTGCCTCCGACAGATGTATGATTACAGGCAGTGCTAGAAACTCAGTACATGTGCAAGTTTTCTCCAGATGTTAATTCAAATCAGTTGATTTTTGTGAACATGGGAGAGATGGATGAAGTCCGATTTACTTAATGTGTCTGTTATCTCTCGCTAACTACAGACACAAGTGTCTCTGCTTTGCACCTTTATCTTTAGTGGGACAATGTAGCATTCTTCCATGGCTCAGTTCCTTGAGTGTAAATGAGCTACACAGTTTAGGAAAGGTCCTGATTCATTGTCTATGCTCAGTTAGCTGATCTCAGCCTCCTCCTGAGGTGCCCACCATCACAGTCTTCAGCCAATTCGATTCACTCCACGTGATATCAAGGAACGGCTGAGCGTAATGGATACAGCACAGGCTGCAGCTTCCAACAGGATCCCAGTTGCAGTGCTGAAGTCCGCGCTGCAGAACTAGCAACGCCCTTAGTCAAGCTGTTCCAATACAGTGACAATACTGGCATCTACCCGCCAATGTGGAAAATTGACACGTTATGTCCTGTCCACAAAAAGCAGGACCAATCCAATACAGCCAATTACCGCCCCATTACTCGACTATGTTCAGAACCATTCGCAACTCCTCAGTTACTGAAGCAGTCCGTGTCAATATGCAGCGAGACCTGGTCAACATTCAGGCTTGGGCTGATATGTGGCAAGTAACATCTGTGCCACACAAGTGCCAAGTAAATACTGTGGCTACAAGAGCAGGTCAGAGGCTGGGAATTCTGTGGCAAGTAACCCACCTCCTGACTCCCCAAAGCCTGTCCACCATCTACAAGGCACAAGTCAGGAGTGTGATGGAATACTCTCCACTTGCCTGGATGGGTGCGGCTCTAACAACACTCAAGAAGCTCAACATCATCCAGGAAAAGCAGCCCGCTTGATTGGCACCCCATTCACCACCTTAAATATTCACTCCCTCCACCACCGATGCACAGTGGCAGCAGTGTGTACCATCTACAAGATGCACTGTGGCAACTCACCAAGGCTCCTTAGACAGCACCTTCCAAATCCGCAACCTCTTCCACCTAGAAAGACAAGGACAGCAGACGTGTGTTAACACCACCATCTGCAAGTTCCCCTCCAATTCACATACCATCCTGACTCAGAAATATATATAATGTATATATTATGTATAAAATATATATAATCTCAATGTGTACCCTGTCAATTCCCTTCAGAATCCTGAATGTTTCAATGCCTTGGTCCAAACATGGAACTAAGAGCTGAATTTCAGAGGTGAGGTTCGAGTGACTACCCTTGACATCAAGGCAGCCCTTGACTAAGTGTGCCATCAAGGACCCCGAGTAAAATTGAAGACAATGGGAATCGGGGGAAAACTCTTCACTGGTTGCGGTCTGTAACTCACTCCCGAGTATCTGTTATTCTATATATAAACCACCCGAACCCCTCGATTAGATTCCAGCCTGTAACTCACTCCTGGGTACCTGTTGTTCTGTGTTTCAATCACCTGAACCCCTCGATTAGATTCCAGTCTGTAAGTCACTCCATCATTAATTCCAAGAATGAGTGCATCTAATACTGGTGTTTCTAATGTTACCCGGCAGCAGCTGCTTGTTAAAGCTGGATAAAGCGAAACCTCCGAAAATACTGGTGTATTTGAACAATCTAGACTTCAGCACCTTCCCTACAGTGCAACTGCATTAATGTGACCTCCATTCAGTTTCATGGTGCTATATCCTATCCATCAGGTGAATGGCCCATAGCCACAGTGATGTCTCAATGGTATCATTGCTGTTCTCACTCGCACTTTCTCTGTTTCACAGGGCTCTGGGAAATATTCTGTTTATGTGGCCAACTATGCCAGTGGCAGCATTGGTCCTCACGCCCTTATAGAAATGGATGAAGCCGCCAGCAACCTGTCAATGGGAATTGTTGCCCTTTCCAACGTCGCAGCAGAGGCAGGTGTCGACAAGTACACGGGTAAGAGAATTCTTGAGATGGTTTAATGTCAGCACACATCATGAATGATTCTTACTGATGTGTTAATGCTTGTGGAGCCAGCAGATTGGAAGCAACTGTTTAAATCTGAGTTGGAACCTCCATTGTTTACAGCTTCCTTTGAAATCAGCTTGTTAACCTTTCATCTGTGCTTTGTCGTGGATTGGTCCATCCTAGATCTTTGGATATATTACCGTATTCTCCTCCTTTGAATTATCTCATAATTTTCCTGCAATGAGGTTGACCCCCCGAAATGCTGTCGATGGGGATAAATAGCTCTACAATCTTCAAGTGTGATCTGCAACACTGAGGCTCAATGTTCCTCTCTTGTGCACATGGATAGTGTTCTAAAAGGGCAGAAATCCACTGAGCCAAATCTCCACCCCTTTGTGTTGCCCCGGGATATCTACGCAGTTGGGTGGAATGCAATAGGCACGGTCAAAAGGAAGACCTGGTAACAAAGTGTGGGGAGGTGCATGCCCGGACTTTCTGCCTCCTTTTCCTTCAGATCTGCCTAAAAGCAGGAGCGTTAGAAGGAGCCAGCATTAGCCCTTGCTCCTGGACCCACCCAGCAGCTTCCTTTGGAAGCAGCAAAAAGTCAGATTTTCATTTATGTGGTGCCTTTCATGACCTCAAGGCATTCCAAAGTGTTTTACAACCAATGAAGTAACCAGTGTAGTCACTGTTGAAATGTAGGGAACACAGCAGCCAATTTACACACAAAAAGATCCCACGAACAGCAATGAAATAATGACTAGTGGTGTTTGTTCAGGGATAAATATTGGCCAGGACACTGCTTCGAATCATGCTGTGGGACCTATAATGTCCCCTGAGTGGGCAGATAGGAACTTTGGGGTCATTATCCTAAAGCCCCAGAAAGCACTTACATTTCAATAAATTTAGGCAACACCTATTTTCCCTCCTCGTTTGAATTGTTTGCAACAACTGCCCATTAATCCAGTACCCACTAACCTACGCTCACTAACCAACGCTCACTAACCTGCACTCTCTAACCCTGTGCTCACTAACCCAGTGCCTGCTAACCTGCACTCACTAACCAGTGCCCACTAATGAGTACTCACTAAGGAGTGCTGACTAAACAGTGCCCACTAGCCAGTGCCCACTAACCCAGTGCTGACTAACCAGTGCTCACTAACCAGTGCTCACTAACCCTGCTCTCACTAACCCAGTGCTCACTAATGAGTGCCCACTAACTCAGTGCTCACTAACCCAGTGCTCACTAATGAGTGCCCACTATCCCAGTGCTCACTAATGAGTGCCCACTAACCCAGTGCTCACTAACCCAGTGCTCACTAATGAGTGCCCACTAACCCAGTGCTCACTAACCAGTGCTCACTAATGAGTGCCCACTAACTCAGCGCTCACGAACTCAGTGCCCACTAATCCAGTGCCCACTAACTCAGTGCCCACTAACTCAGTGCTCACTAATGAGTGCCCACTAACTCAGTGCCCACTAACTCAGTGCCCACTAACTCAGTGTTCACTAACCCAGTGTTCACTAATGAGTGCCCACTAACTCAGCGCTCACTAATGAGTGCCCACTAACCCAGTGCTCACTAATGAGTGCCCACTAACCCAGTGCTCACTAATGACTGCCCACTAACCCAGTGCTCACTAATGACAGCCCACTAACCCAGTGCCCACTAACCCAGTGCTCACTAATGAGTGCTCACTAATGAGTGCCCACTAACTCAGTGCCCACTAACTCAGTGCCCACTAACTCAGTGCTCACTAACCCAGTGCTCACTAGCCAGTGCTCACTAATGAGTGCCCACTAACCCAGTGCTCACTAATGAGTGCCCACTAACTCAGTGCTCACTAACCAAGTGCTCACTAATGAGTGCCCACTAACACAGTGTTCACTAATCAGTGCCCACTAACTCAGTGTTCACTAACCCAGTGCTCACTAACCCAGTGCCCACTAACCCAGTGCGCACTAACTCAGTGCCCACTAACTCAGTGCCCACTAACCCAGTGCTCACTAATGAGTGCCCACTAACTCAGTGCTCACTAACTCAGTGCCCACTCACCCAGTGCTCACTAATGAGTGCTCACTAACTCAGTGCCCACTAATCCAGTACTCACTAATAAGTGCCCACTAACTCAGTGCTCACTAACTCAGTGCCCACTAACCCAGTGCTCACTAATGAGTGCCCACTAACCCAGTGCTCACTAACTCAGTGCCCACTAACCCAATGCTCACTAATGAGTGCCCACTAACTCAGTGCTCACTAACTCAGTGCCCACTAACCCAGTGCTCACTAATGACTGCCCACTAACTAACTCAGTGCTCACTAACTCAGTGCCCACTAACCCAGTGCTCAGTAATGAGTGCCCACTAACTCAGTGCCCACTAACTCAGTGCTCACTAACTCAGTGCCCACTAACCCAGTGCTCACTAATGAGTGCCCACTAACTAACTCAGTGCCCACTAACCCAGTGCCCACTAACCCAGTGCTCACTAACTCAGTGCTCACTAACCCAGTGCTCACTAACTCAGTGCTCACTAACTCAGTGCCCACTAACCCAGTGCCCACTAACCCAGTGCGCACTAACTCAGTGCCCACTAACTCAGTGCCCACTAACCCTGCTCTCACTAACCCAGTGCTCACTAATGACTGCCCATTAACCCAGTGCTCACTACCCAGTGCTCACTAATGAGTGCCCACTAACCCAGTGCTCACTAATGACTGCCCACTAACCCAGTGCTCACTAACCAGTGCTCGCTAATGAGTGCCCACTAACTCAGTGCTCACTAACTCAGTGCTCACTAATGACTGCCCACTAACCCAGTGCTCACTAACCAGTGCTCACTAATGAGTGCCCACTAACCCAGTGCCCACTAATTCAGTGCTCACTAATGAGTGCTCACTAACCCAGTGCTCACTAATGAGTGCCCACTAACTCAGTGCTCACTAACTCAGTGCCCATCAGTGTGCTGCTGAAGTGTGAGCGGGAGAAATTCTTCCAAATTGGAGCAATTGCAGTTCCAATGATGTTACACAAATTTCCCAGGGCCCATTTCTTGACAGAGGTCTGCCAATCCCTCATGGTGCATCACGTTAGAGAACAAGACTAAAATTAAAAATCAATTACAGCAAGAAATGATTTATAAACCAAGCTCAAAATACTGGGTCCCTGCAGCTAACGACTTGCCTAATCACTGCTGAATTTCAAGCCAAGAGTTGGTTCAGAGAAGAACCCCTCAGCTGTGAACAGAAGATTCATTCTGACCATAGTCTCTCTCCATCGATCGTGGGGGCTGAACTAGTTCTTATGTGTCCTACTCTGTGTGATGGTGATACTGTTGTGCTGGCTAATGACCTGTACTAGGGATGTGCGACAAAAAGGTTAACATGCCCTTGTTGGAAAAGTGAGACTTATTTTCTGGACAGAAGATGTTCTGGCTGCTTGAAGAAAGTCTCTAGATCTGGGCCAAGTGTATACTTGCTGTGCAGGAGTAATTCAATATTTGTGTGCCGTGGCTGAGATAGTTTTGCGCACAAGATACAGATGAAGATGATGATTTGGCTCATCCATCCTACCTCGTAGTGTCATAGAATTGTACAGCACAGAATGAGGCCATTTGGCCCATTGAGTCTGCCCTGGCTCTTTCCAAGAGTGATCCAGTTTGTCCCACTCCCCAGCTCTTTCCCCATATCCCTGCAATTTTGTTCTCCATCAAGTATTTATCCAATTCCCTTCTGCCAGCTCCTACTGAATCTGTTTTCACCAACGCACATTGCATAAAGTTTGTCCTCGCGGTCTCTGTTATTTTTCCCAATCACCTTAAATCTGAGCCGTCTGGTAATCAACCCTTCGGCCACTGGAAACAGTTTCTCTTTATTTACTTTATCCAAACTCTTCACCATTTTAAACACAGAGGTTTTTCCTGGATTACCACAACCAGGAGTCCATTCCATGTGTTGATCACTCATTGTGTGAAAAAGAACTTCCCAACATCACTCTTACAGTTGTCTTTTATGAATTTTAGACAGTCTGTACTACTGCCAGGTGATTGTTTGATGTAGTATTCCACACTTTTCCATACTGTTCAATATTGGTTTTTGCTGGTGTTAGCTGAGGGAAGATTATTGCCCAGGGCTGTCCTGCTCTTACTCAAGTTGTCTAATGGCATCTTTTATATCAATCTGTATAGGCACATTGGGGCCTCAGTTTAACATCTCATTTGGAAGACAGCACCTCCGACAATGTAGCACTCCCTCAGCACTGCGCTGCACCGTCTGTCTGGATTATGGGCTGAAGTCGGTAATGGGGTTCAAATCCATGACTCACATAAGAGCCTTACCAACCATGGCAAAGGAAATGGAGGTTTATGAATCTGTCACTGGGTTAAGGCTGTTGGTTATCGTAAAGTCAAGGCAGGCAGCTGGTTCTTCCACATATTGGGCTCTGCAGTGATGGGGGGGCTGAATTTTGTTCCCTTGTTGGAGGCGGGTCTGGTGGTGTTGGCGGGGCTGAGAATCTCCACAGAGCCGTCTGCCATGAAATCCGGCACCGTACCGCAGTGTAACTGATACTGACAGAAGTGGAGAAGTACTGTGGTGGGACTGACACCCCAACATGACAGCAATGTAATTTAAATGTTTGAAATGCTGCTTTAAATAAATTTGAATCTAATTCACTGCAATCCAGCGAAGGTTCCTCAATTTTGTGGTTGATGTGCTTCACTCACGTGCCTTCAGTTTTGCGACTTTGAAAAGCCGGCACCACCGAGGCGAGACTCCTCGGTGCCGAGGAAGGGAAGGTAACCTAACCAGAGTAACATAGGGGAAGTGGAGTTTACAACAGCCATTGCTGCTATGCTGAATGTCCGAGGGGCTTGGGTGTGAATGGGGGGGATCTCAGTAAGGGGCTTGTGTTTTAATGGAGGGATCTCGGTAAGGGGCTTGTGTGGATCGGGGGAACTCTGTAAGGGGCTTGTGTATGTTAATGGGGGATCTCTGTAAGGGACTTGTGTGCGAATGGGGGGAACTCTGTAAGGGGCTTGTGTGTGTTAATGGGGGATCTCTGTAAGGGGCTTGTGTGCGAATGGGGGGAACTCTGTAAGGGGCTTGTGTGTGTTAATGGGGGATCTCTGTAAGGGGCTTGTGTGTAACCAGGGGGAACTCTGTAAGGGGCTTGTGTGTTAATTGGGGGTGGAGATCTCTGTAAGGGGCTTGTGTGTAACCAGGGGGAGCTCTGTAAGGGGCTTGTGTGTTAATGGGAGGGGGGGGATCTCTGTAAGGGGCATGTGTGTACCAGGGGGAACTCTGTAAGGGGCTTGTTTGTGACCAGGGGAAGCTCTGTAAGGCACTTAGAGTCATAGAGTCATAGAACGCAGAAACAGGCCCTTCAGCCCATCGTGTCTGTGCCGGCCATCAAGCATCTACGTATTCTAATGCTATTCTCCAGCACTTGGCCTGTAGCCTTGTATGCTATGGCGTTTCAACTGCTCATCTAAATACTTCTTAAATGTTGTGTGAGTTCCTGCCTCTACCACCCCTTCAGGCAGTGTGTTCCAGATTCCAACCACCCTCTGGGTGAAAAAACTTTTCCTCAAATCTCAACTAAAAATCCTGCCCCTTACCTTAAATTGGGGGAACTCTGCAAGGGGCTTGTGTGTGAATTGGGGGAACATCAGGTGATGCCTTGAATGGCATCTCCATTACTGCCCCCACCACGTGACTGGGAGGGGGGCGGGGGGTGAAGGGCCATCGACATTATGCAAATTGACCACCTGCCATGTCATCGCAGTGTCAAGGCTTTTCACACCACAAGCGGGACTGCCACCACTGCTGGATGATAAATTCAGCACCCCGCCTGACTGGTTATGTTGCACCCCATGGTCAAATAGCAATGTGGAAGAGTAACACAGTAGAGTTTCCATTCCAGAGACCGGAAGCGACAGATGTTTGCCATTTCTGGATGATAGCTCAGGGAGGGAAGCCAGACAGCAAGGGTTACAGTCTGACCATGGAGTCTGCCTGATGTTGGATCCTTTTAAGGCGGTGGATTGAAAATTTAAGGCTCCCTGTCATGGACATGTGACCCACATTGGCATGCTTCCACCAACCCCCCCCCCCCCCCCCCCCACCCCCGTCTCCCGCCCCTGTCCCCCAGCGACTCCACCCAAACGATCCAATGCATGGAGCTGCTTTGATGGGAAAATCTGACCTGAATACTTTTAATGAGAAATACCAAAAAGTCATGCTTAAAAAGAAGGAACACTAATTAAAACCAGAGCTCTGTATGTCTGAGGATTCCTCTTATTATCAATGGGAGACCTGTGCAGCAGGTGACTGTACATTTGACCCCAAGAGCCATGAGATTTATACTAAGGAGTGGAGAGTCCACAGAAGTTGGGTTTGTTCTCCGTAGAGCAGAGACTGTTAATGGGAGATTTACTAGATGTATTCAAAGTTATGAAGGGTTCTGATACAGTAGGTAGGGAGAAACTGTTTTCTACTGGTGGGGGGTTTGATAACCAGAGGGCACAGATTCAAGATAATTGGCAAAAGAACCAGTGGGGAGATAAGGAGAATTTTTTTTCACGCAACTAGTTGTTGTGATCTGGAATGCATTGCCTGAAAGGGTAACTTTCGGAAAGGGAATTGGATACATACAGAATTACAAAGAATTGTACAGCATGAAACAGGCAATTTGGCTGGTGTTACTGATCCACAGAAGCCTCCTCCTCCTTCACCTAAATCTATCACCAAAGCTTTCTATTCCTTTCTCTCATGCAGTTATCGGTCTTCCTGTTAAATGCATTGAATATATAAAGGATAAGTTTTCAGGGTTATGGGGAAAGAGCAAGGGTGGAGTAGTGGGACTAATTGGATAGCTCTTTCAAAGAGCCAGCACAAACGTGAGGGGATGAATGGCCACTCTTGTGCTTTATGATTCTATGAGTGCAGCTGGTAGGAAGGGAGCTGGATGTTTGCTGCTGTGTTGTACCAAACCCATTGCCAGTGCAAATGAAAGGGATCCATCTACATTCTCTAGAGTTTAGAAGAGGGGGCTTGACAGAGTAGACACTGAGGGGGTGTTCCCCTGGCTGGAGAGTCTCGATCTAGGGGTCACAGTTTCAGGATAGGGGATCGGCCATTTGGGACAGAGATGAGGAGAAATATCTTCACTCCGAGGGTTGTGAACCTTTGGAATTCACTGTTATAGTTTGTTTCACTGTGGGAATATAAAATATGTATAAAAGGCTCACTCGTGGAGCCTTTAATTTTCAATTTGTTATGGGGCTGATTGGAATTGAAAGTCTTGCTTGTCTGCTTCCTGGCAGGGTTCTGAATGAAATGGGATCTTTTGTCACGAGGAGATAGCGGCTACAGCACAAAGCTTCCCGTTGTTTGATACTCAGTTGGTAGATGCTGTGTGGCTGATTCCTCTGGCTGGAGAGTCTAGACTAGGGATCACAGTCTCGGGATAAGCAGTTGGCCATTTAGGACTGAGATGAGGAGGAATTTCTTCACTTACAGGGTTGTGAATCTTTGGAATTCTCTACCCCAGAGAGCTGCGGATGCTCAATCACTGAGTATATTCAAGACTGAGATGGATAGATTTTTGGACACTCAGGGAATCAAGGCATATGGGGATCGGGCGGGAAAGTGGACTTGATATAGAAATTCACCCATGATCTGATTGAATATCGGAGCAGACACTAGGGGCCGAATGGCCGACTCCTGCTCCTATTTATGTTATCAGGTCTGTCAGTAACTCCACAATGAATGCACTTCCAACGCTTGTACAGTAACTGACTCTAGAAGTGACACACTCGCCTCCTGGCTCCTGACTGACAGGACCTGGGAGCTTTGCCTGCAGCTGTTCTCGAGCCTCCTCCTCGTGATAGCAGCCTGCCACCGTCTGTTGCTGCACCATCTGAGATGGAGCCAAAGTATCACCACCTACCAAAGCTGTGCACGCCACAGAGATATTGATGTAGCTCAACATGTAAAGCTTTCAGTTTGCATTGCAGCAAGCTCCTGTCCAAACCTAGTGCTGTGTGTGTGTGTGTGTCTGCACTTCAGGTGGCACAACCTGACTTTGCCTTCGCAAGTTCCTCTTCCCCTCTCCTCACGTCCACCCCAACCCACCTTCAACAGTTGCTGAACGGAATCAAGTTGTTCTGGGGGCCGGGCCTGGAATTATGGAAGGGGATGAGCCGGAAGTAAATTGCTGTCATCCCTAAAGGGAAGGGGAGGGGCGATTGGAAGGCCAGCTGTTTGATCATGGGGGGCATCACTGTCAAGCTAGAATCACAATCTAACTCGTGTAAACAACCCCTCCCCCGCCTACACACACACAGGATAGGAAGCAAGATTGGCTGAACTAACTTAACCTGCGAGTTCAGGGATGTTCAATCCAATTATAGAGCTTCCCTTCACCCCCCTACCCCCCACTCCCCCACTACCCCACTAGCTCTCCTGGCTGAGATCACACTCAGAAGAGACCGGGGATTGAAGATGGGACTCGACGGGTGTAGATCTCACCTACACTGCCTGGGCACTAATCAGGCGGCACGGATTGTCTACCCATTCTGGTACCCGGCCAATTTTTTCCCCACTCCTCTCAATGAGATGAGGATCTCGTGGGTTCTGTAATGGTGGGGGTCAGGGGTCAATTAGTTTCGTCGGATTACAGCCCAGGCCGTGTGGGGGGAGCTCTTCCGCTACATATTCACAAGACATTGAGGATTAATCTTTGCCAATCCGCCCTCCGCACTCTCTGCCCCACGTCGAAGCTTCACGCCTCGCTGGTAAATTCCTCCTTCAGAGATGTCTTCCAGCTGTCGTTATGCAGCACGGAAGCTCAGTTCCCTTACAGGACAGACCCCCAATGGCACAGGATCATCCCACGTAAAGCATCCCACCCACAGCTAATTGCATTAAAAAGCAGCTGCAGTCAATGAAACGTGTCTAATGTCAGACAGCCATGAATAATAATAGAGATTCACTGCTCTGCTGAAGATTTACACACGCGCTCTGGAGAGTTTAATCAAGGCTTCCTGATTTATGGAAACCCATTACAGTCAGACGGGAGCGCCAGAACGTAAACCCAATGTCAGAATTCCTCATCCGTCAGCTAATTTTTCTCTTCCTCTTGTCTTCAAAGTCAAAAAAGCAAGGACGACAGTGCTATATTTTTGCTCTGCCTCATTAGATAGTCACAAAAGTCAATTACTCAAGAAATCTCTCCCTTGTTTCTTTCTCTGGCATGGTTTCAAAGCAAAATCAGTGTCTGATTGGAATAGAGAAGATCATCTTGATCTTTGCTGCCTATCATAGGGGAGGCCAGAGGAGGCAACGTCTTTACAGGGGAGTTCGAGAGAGTGAGGTGGGGAGTGGACAGGAGGAGGGATCTAGCCTTGCTCCTGCTTTCCACATGATGTAGTAACAGGAAGAGGCCATTCAGCCCCTCTGGCTTGTTTCACTGTTCAATTAGATCATGTCTGATTTGTACCCCAACCCTGGCTTAGCTGTACAGGGGGGGCAGGAGGAAGATTGGGAAAGTAATCGTGATAGGGGAGTCTATAGTTAGGGGAACAGACAGGGATTTCTGTGGCCGCAGACCTGAATCTAGGATGGCATGTTACATACATACAAACATACAAATTAGGAGCAGGAGTAGGCCACTCGGCCCCACTCCGCTATTCAACACGATCATGGCTGATCTGATTGCAACCTCAACGCCATATTCACGTCTATCCCTGATAACCTCTCATCTCCTTGCTTATCAAGAATCTATCTACCTCTGCCTTAAAAATATTCAAAAACTCTGCTTCCACCGCCTTTTGAGGAAGAAAATTCCAAAGACTCACGACCCTCTGAGAGAAACAATTTCTCCTCATCTCTGTCTTAAATGGGTGACCCCTTATTTTTAAACAGTGACCCCTAGTTCTAGATTCTCCCACAAGGGGAAACATCCTTTTCCACATTCACCCTGTCAAGATGCCTCAGGATCTTATATGTTTCAATCAAGTCGCCTCTTACTCTTCTAAACTCCAGCGAAAACAAGCCTAGCCTGTCCAACATTACCACAAAAGACAACCCGCCCATTCCTGATATTAGTCTAATAAACCTTCTCTGTACTGCTTCCAATGCATTTACATCCTTCCTTGAATAAGGAGACCAGTGCTGTACACAGTACTCCAGATGTGGTCTCACCAATGCCTGTATAGCTAAAGCATAACCTTCCTGCTTTTGTATTCAATTCCCCTTGCAATAATTCTATTAGCTTTCCTAATTACATGCGGGACCTGCATACTAACCTTTTGCAATTCATGCACTAGGACACCCAGATCCCTCTGCATCTCAGAGCTCTGCAATCTCTCTCCATTTAGATAATAAGCTTCCTTTTTATTCTTCCTGCCAAAATAGACAATTTCCCACTTTCCCACATTATACTCTATTTGCCAGATCTTTGCCCACTCACTTAACCTACCTATATCCCTTTGTAGCCTCCTTATGTCCTCTTCACAACCTACTTTCCTACCTATCTTTGTGTCATCAGCAAATTTAGCAACCATACCTTCGGTCCCTTCATCCAAGTCATTTATATAGATCGTAAAAGGTTAAGGCCCTGGCACTGATCCCAGTGGCGCACCACTTGTTACATCTTGCCAACCAGAAAAAAGACCCATTTATGCCTACTCTCTGTTTCCTGTTAGCTGACCAATCTTCTATCCAGGCCAATATGTTGCCCCCTACACCATGAGCTTTTATTTTCTGCAATAACCTTTGATGTAGCACCCTGTCAAATGCCTTCTGTAAATCTATGTACAATACATGCACTGGTTCCCCTTTATCCACCTGGTGCTGGGGTCATGATGATATGGAGTGGCTGCAGAGAACCCTGAGGGGGGAGGCCAGCAGTCGTGGTTCATATCGGTACTAACAACAAAGGTAGAAAGAGGGATGAGGTCCTGCAGGCAGATTTTAGGAAACTAGGAAAGAAACTAGCAAGCAGGATCTCATATGTAGTAATCTCTAGATTACTCCCGGTACCACGTGCTCGTGAGTATAGAAATAGGAGGATAGAGCAGATGAATGAATTGCTGGAGAGATGGTGCAGGAGGGAGGGCTTTAGATTCCTGGGACATTGGGACTGGCTCTGGGGGAGATGTGACCTGTACAGGCCAGACTGGTTTTATCTGAACAAAGCTGTCTTTGTGGCGCCGCTTGTTACAGCTTTTGGGGAGGGTTTAAACTAACTTAGCGGGGGGATGGGAACGACGAGATAACATAAGAGAGGAAAAGTAAGATGAACAAAGAATTGGGAAGTAGCACTAGAGTGATAAATAGTAATGGTGGGGTCAGAGTAAGAGGGAATGCAATAAAGTTCACATTAGGTTTACTGTGCGTGTATGTGAATGCGCAGAGTGTGGTAAGTAAGATTGGTGAGTTGCAGGCACAGCTAGCCATGTGGGAATATGATGTTGTGGCGATAACAGAGACCTAGCTCAAAAAAGGGCAGTACCGGATACTAAGTATTCCTGCATACAAGGTGTTCAGGAAAAGTAGGGAAGGAAAGAAAGAAGGAGGGGTGGCAGTATTGATTAAGAATGATATTGCAGTGCTGGAGAGAAAGGATGTCCTAGGCGGATCAAGAACACAATCTATTTGGTTAGAGCTAAGAAACAATAGAGGTACCATAACATTACTGGGTGTATTCTATAGGCCACCAACTAGTGAGAAAGCTATAGAGGGGAGACGGTGGTGTCGTGCTAATGTAATTGAGCTAGCAATCCAGAGGTCCAGGCTAATGCCCTGGCGACAAGGGTTGAAATCCCACCACAGCAGCTGGTGGAATTTAAATTCAATTAATTAATAAAAATCTGGAATTGAAAGCTAGTCTCAGTAATGGTGCCATGAAACTATCATCAATTGTCACAAAAAACCCATCCAGTTCACTAATGTCCTTGAGGGAAGGAAATCTGCTGTCTTTACCTGGTCTGGCCTACATGTGACTCCAGATCCACATCAATGTGGTTGACTCTTAACTGTCCTCCGAAATGGCCTAGCAAGCCACTCAATTGTCAAAGACAATTAGGGATGGGCAACAAATGATGGCTTTGCCAGTGACGCCCACATCCCATGAAAGAATTTTTTTAAAAATTGCAAGGAAATTACAGACGGATGCAAAAACTATAGAGCAGCTGAGTAGATATAATGGGGGACTTTAATTATCCTAATATTGACTGGGATATTAATAGTGTAAAGGGCAGAAAGAGGCAAAAGTTTCTAAAGTGTGTTCAGGAGAATTTTCTACATCAGTATGTTTCCAGTACCAAAGGATGGAGGCATTGCTGGAACTGGTTCTGGGGAATGAGGTGGGACAAGTGGATCAAGTATCAGTAGAGGAACATTTAGGGGACAGTGGTCATAGTTGTGAGAGAACTCTCCAAGCCTGTTTGAGGAGAAGACACTGAGACTAGGATGCTTTGGTGGTGATTGTTTCTTGCTCATCAGAGTTTACTTCTGCTTTCCAAACAATACCACCAGCTAGTGCTGGCTGGCTCTTCTTTATATATGCACACTTGAATACAATTAACTAATTAACACACAACATCTGTTCACCCTATTATCTTGAACTACCAGGTATTTATCATCCATTAACAGAACTTCAGACCCTAACAATAGTATCATAAAGTTGAGGTTGGCGATGGAAAAGGACAAGGGGCAATCCAGAGTAAAAATAGTTAAGTGGAGGAGGGCCGACTTCAATAGGGTGAGAATGGATCCAGCCCAGGTAAATTGTAATCAAAGATTGGCAGGCAAAACTGCAAATGCCTTTAAAGTGAAGACAGTTTGGGTGCATTCACGATACATTTCCACAAGGGGAAAGGTAGGGCAAACAAAGCCAGAGCTCCCTGGATGGCAAAAGAGAGAGACAGTATGATGAGGCAGAAAAAGGGTGCATATGGCAGGTATCAGGATGATAACACAATGAGAACCAGGCTGAAAATAGAAAGTTCAGAGGGGAAGTGAAAAAAGAAATGAGCAGCCAAAAGAGAGTATGAGAAGAGATTGGCAGCCAACATAAAAGGGAATCCAAAAGTCTTCCATAGGCATATAAATAGTAAAAGGTTGGTAAAAGGAGGAGTAGGGCTGATTAGGGACCCAAAAGGGGACTTATGCGTGGAGGCAGAGGGCATGGCAGAGGTACTAAATGAGTACTTTGCATCTGTCTTTATCAAGGAAGAAGATGCTGCCCAAGATGTAGTGAATGAGGAGGTCGTCAAGACACTGGATGGGCTAAAAATTGATAAAGAGGAGTATTAAAAAGGCTGGCTTAAAGTTGATAAGTCACCAGGGCTAGATGTGATGCATCCGAGTATACTGAGGAAAATGAGAGTGAAAATGTGGAGGCACTGGCCATAATCTTCCAATCCTCCTTAGGTACAGATGCCAGAGGACTGGAGAATTGCAAATGTTATACCTTTGTTCAAAAAGTTGTGTCAGGATAAGCCTAGCAACTACAGGCCAGTCAGCTTAACCTCGGGGGTGGGAAAGCTTTTAGAAATGATAATCCAGCACTAAATTAACCGTCACTTGGATGAAAATAGATTAATTAAGGAAAGCCAGCATAGATTTGTTAAGGGGAAATCATGTTTAATGAATTTGCTTGAGTTTTCTGATGAGGTAACAGAAAGGGTTAATGAGGGTAATGTGGTTGATGTGGTGTACATGGACTTCCAAAAGGCGTTTGATAAAGTGCCACATAACAGGCTTGTCAGCAGAATTGAAGCCCATAGAATAAAAGGAAAGTGGCAGCATGGATACGAAGTTGGCTGAGTGACAGGAAAAGAGAGTGATGAGAGTGGTGAATGGTTGTTTTTCAGACTGGAGGACTGTATAGAGTGGGGTTCCCCAGGGATCGGTGTTAAGACTACTGCTTTCTTGATCTTTATTAATGACTTAGACTTGGGTGTGCAGGGCACAATTTCAAAATTTGTAGATGACACAAAACAGAAATATTGTGAACTATGAGGAGGATAGCAACAGACTTCAAGAGGACATAGTCAGGCTCGTGGAGTGGGTGGATATGTGGCAGATGAGATTTAATGCAGAGAAGTGTGAACTGATACATTTTGTTAGGAAGACGAGGAAAGGCAATATATAATAAAGGATACTAACGGGGTGCAGGAGCACAGGGACCTGGGAGTATATGTGACAAATCATTGAAGGTGGCAGGGAAGGTTGAGAAAGCAGTTAATAAGGCATAACGGGATCCTGGGCTTTATAAATAGAGGTATAGAGTACAAAAGTAAGGTGGTTATGATGAACCTTTATAAGACACTAGTTCAGCCTCAACTGTATTATTGTGTCCAATTCTGGGCACCAAACTTTAGGAAGGATGTGAAGGCATTGGAGAGAGTATAGAAAAGATTTATGAGAATGGTTGCAGAGATGAGAGACTTTAGTTGCATGGATAGATTGGTGAAGCTGGGATTATTCTTAGAGAAGGGAAGGTAGAGAGGAGATTAGATAGAAGTGTTAAAAATCATGAAGGGTCTGAACAGAGTAGATAGAGAGAAACTGTTGCCATTGGTGGAAGGGTCGAGAACCAGAGGTCATCAATTTAAGGCGAATGGCAAAAGGTCCAGAGGCGACACTCAGCACCTGACCTCATTACAGTCTTGGTCCAAACATGGACAAAAGAGCTGAACTCAAGAGGTGAGGTGAGAGTGACTGCCCTAGACATCAAGGCAGCATTTGACTGAATATGGCATCAAGGAGCCCGAGCAAAACTGAAGTCAATGGAAATCAGGGGGGAAATTCTCCGCTGGTCATACCTAGCACAAAGGAAGATGGTTGTGGTTGTTGGAGGTCAATCATCTCAGTCCCAGGACATCACTGCAGGAGTTCCTCAGGGTAGTGTCCCAGGCCCAACCATCTTTAACTGCTTCATCAATGACCTTCCCTCCATCATAAGGTCAGAAGTGGGGATGTTTGCTGATGACTGTACAAAGTTCAGCACCATTTACAACTCCTCAGATAGTGAAGCAGCCCGTGTCCATATGCAGCAGGACCCGAACAACATTCAGGCTTGAGTTGATAAGTGGCAAGTAACATTTGCACCACACAAGTGCCAGGCAATGACCATCTCTAACAAGAGAGAATCTAACCATTTCTCCTTGACGTGCAGTGGCATAATCATCGCTGAATTCCCCACTATCATCATCCTGGAGGTTACCATTGACCAGAAACTGAACTGGACCAGCCACATAAATGCTGTGGCAACAAGAGCAGGTCAGCGGCTGGAAATTCTGCAGTGAGTATCTCAACTCCTGTCTCCCCAAAACCTGTCCACCCTCTACAAGGCACAAGTCAGGAGTGTGATGGAATACTCTCCACTTGCCTGGATGGGTGCAGCTCCAACAACGCTCAAGAAGCTTGACACCATCCAGGGCAAAGCAGCTGGGTTGATTGGCACACCATCTACAAACATCCACTCCCTCCACCACCAACGCACAGTGGCAGCAGTGTGTACCATATACAAGATGCACTGCAGCAACTCACCAAGGCTCCTTCGGCAGTACCTTCCAAACCCACGACCTCTACCACCTAGAAGGACAAGGGCAGCCAATGCATGGGAACACCACCACCTGCAAGTTCCCCTCCAAGCCACACACCATCCTGACTTGGAACTATATCATCGTTCCTTCACTGTCGCTGGGTCAAAGTCCTGGAACTCCCTTCCAAACAGCACTGTGGGTGTACCTACCCCACATGGACTGCAGCAGTTCAAGAGGGCAGCTCACCACCACCTTCTCAAGGGCAATTAGGGATGGGCAATGGGCGATGGCCTAGCCAGCGGTTCCCACGTTCCCCAAACGAAAAAAAAGGTAAAACATTTTTATGCAGCAAGTAGTTAGGATCTGGAATGCATTGCTTGTGAGTGTGGTGGAGGCAGATTCAATCATGGCTTTCAAAGGGGAATTGGATAATTATCTGAAATGAAAAGAATTGCAGGACTATGGGGAAAAGGCGTGGGAGTGGGACTAGGTGAGTTGCTCTTACAGAGTGCCAGCATGGACATGATGGGCCAAATGGCCTCCTTCTGTGCTGTAACCATTCTATGATTCTATATGCCCAACTTTGGCTCATATCCCTTCATGCCTTTACCTATCTAGTTTGCCTTCTACCATCCTGACACAATGATTATGGAATTATTGACTAATAAGCAATTGATCTCTATCAGTTAGTCTAGAAGAAACTCAGACATAAGGTGAGGAAAACCCCCACAGGTGGAGAGCTTTGTGAACTGTAGGTCCAAAATCACCTGTCCCTTCTAAGCATTGCTACACTCATCACATATAATGGCTGGAATTCTATTGGCATGGCAAGTAGTAGTGAGTTGTAAAGGCAGATCCCTGGTCTAGGCTGATACATAAGTGGACGTTTGGGCCAGGATTTGGGCCACACCTCTGCTGGTATCACTTACTGTCTTGAGGAGCGGAGAGCAGAAAAGGGGAAGAAATTGGAGGAGATGTGGGGCCTACAGGAATGATGGTAAGTGTTAGTGGGCTATTCCCCTGGGTGAGTATCACAATTAACCCTGATCCCACCCTCACCCAACACCCACACTTTCCAGAAGTCACGAGATAGTGCTCATGACCGAAAACACTGACCCTTTCCCCTTCCCTATCCAGGCGACACCAGCCAATACTGGAATCTCCACCGGCAGTCTGTTACAACTAACTTGGCATTTGCCCAGTAACCAACGAGCAGATTATTTCATTAATCTGAAGACTAACATGCCTTGTCCGTGTCCAGATTTATCTATACCCCTTAGAATCTTCAGTACCCCAGTAAGATCACCCTTGAACATGTTGTATATGTTCTATATATTGATTAATTAGGTAGGAGAAATTCTGGAGAAGGATAGTACACACCTGGTGTAAAACCAACTGGTTTACTTAATGTCCTTTTAGGGAACGAAACCTGCCGTCCTTAACCAGTCTGGTCTACATGTGACTCCATCCCCAGACCAACCTAGTTGACTCTTAACTGCCCTCTGAAGTGACCTAGCAAGCCCTTCAGTTGTATCGAAAACCACACTACTGGCAGTTCATGACACAGGTTCACCTGCTCAGGTCAACCAAGGGATGGGCAATAAATGACGGCCGTGTCAGTGATGTCCACATCCAAAGGATTAATAATTTTTTTAATGCCGTTTGCAGCAGTTTGGTTATAAGAGAAAATGAAAATTGACTCAATTGAGGAATGCACCACACATTGTGTTACTGGGGTGAGATTTTAACCCACTCAAAACCCATCGACTTGCACAGGGATAAAATCGGGCTCCACGGAGTGTTATTCTCAATACCCAGTTGGTGTGGAATTAGCTGATTTCAGCTAGTGCTGATTGGCATGACACAGACAAGATCATTGCTCCTGGGCTAGTGAGAGAAGGAAATAAAAAATCAAACAGGGCTCCTGATCATTATTTGCAGGGTTATGGGGAAAGAGCAAGGGAGCTGGACTAATTGGATCTCTTTTTCCAGAGAAAGAGTGTGTGTGACAGTTTGGACACAAGGTGAGAACAGGGCTTGAATTTTATGCCACCACAGGAGCGGGCTGGTGGTAGGGGGTGGGGCATAAATTGAGTGGGAGGCAGGGGGTCATTCCTGACGCCTTCCTGCCCCCGCTCCAATTTTACCAGGGGTGACGGTGATGAGAAACGGCCTGCCCACCCCAGGCCAATCAATGCCCTTAAGTGGCCAATTATTTGCCATTTCAGGGCCTCCTCCCACTGTTGTTGGTATTTTACCAGCAGCTGGTAGGCGCCTTAGGCCCCATAGAAGGCCACCAAGTTTGTCTCCTTGCAGGCTGGTGGTGGCCTTCCTGATCAGGCACCCTGTG
Organism: Heterodontus francisci; assembly: GCF_036365525.1. Classification (NCBI taxonomy): domain Eukaryota; kingdom Metazoa; phylum Chordata; class Chondrichthyes; order Heterodontiformes; family Heterodontidae; genus Heterodontus; species Heterodontus francisci. The sequence continues at coordinate 81,242,414 of NC_090390.1, forward strand.
CCCCACAGAGACCCTCCCCCGAAGCCCCAACAACCCCCACTGAAATGAAGTCCCACCCGACCCCACCTCCCATCTGACCCCTCCCTTGCCTCACCGGGGCCCGGCTGATTGTCCCTGGCGAGGCCCCAAAATGTACCCTTCTTTCGGGACCGACATCCCTCTTGCTGCTGTTGGCTGGGTGCAGTCCCAGCAGTGGCCACTGCTGCTGGTGGTGCTGCTGGGACTAGGAGCTGCTGGGACTGCAACTGCTGATTGGCTGGCAGCTCTTGGAAGTGGTAGTCCCGCCCATATCCATTTAAGGGCCTGGGGAGTGTAAAATCCCAGCATGCCTCCCCAGGCCTGGCAGAGGGGGGCTGACCTCTGACTTTATAGCTGGTGGGCGGGGCTTCCCAACCAATGTAAAATTACAGCCCAGGGTTGGGGTTTTGATTTGATAAACCACGCCTGGGTCAAATAGACTGCTGACATAGGAACAAAGGAACATAGGAACATAGGAGCAGGAGTAGGCTATTCAGCCCATCAAGCCTGTCCCACCATTCAATATGATCATGGCCGATCATCCAGTTCAATGCCTTTTTCCAACACTATCCCTTTTATGTCATTTATATTTAGAAATCTGTCAATCTCTGCTTTAAACATACTCAGTGACTGAGCTTCCACAGCCCTCTAGAATTCCAAAGATTCACAACCCTCTGAGTAAAGAAATTACTCCTCATCTCTGTCCTAAGTGGCTTCCACCTTATTTTGAAATTGTGACTGCTGGTTCTAGACTCCTCAACTAGGGGAAACATATTACCTGCATCTACCCTGTCTATCCCTTTAAATATTTTGTAGGTTTCAATGAGATCACCTCTCATTCTTCGAAACTCCAGAGAATACAGGCCCAGTTTCCCCAATCTCTCTTCTTAGGACAGTCCCGCCATCCCGGGAACAAGTCCGGTGAATCTTCGTTGCATTCCCTCTATGGCAATAATATCCTTCCTAAGGTAAGGGGACCAAAACTGCACACAATATTCCAAGTGCGGTCTAACCAAGGTTCTATACAATTGAAGCAAGACTTCACTACTCCTGTACTCAAATCCTCTTGCGATAAAGGCTAACATACCATTAGCCTTCCTAATTGCTTGCTGCACCTGCATGTTAGCTTTTAATGACTTATTAACGAGGACACCCAGGTCCCTTTGTACATCTACACTTTCTAATCTCTTACCATTTAAGAAATACTGTGCACATCTATTCCTCCTACCAAAGTGGATAACCTCACATTTTTCCACATTATAGTCCATCTACCACATTCTTGTCCACTCACTAAGTCTGTCTAAATCCACTTGAAACCATTTTGCATCTTCCTCACCATACACATTCCCACCTAGTTTTGTATCATCCGCGAACATTCATTCTCCAGCCTTACAAAAGTTCCCTCGGGTGATGGCCACAACTGCTTGTGTACCTATTCCCCAAACATGAGTCAGCCCCTTCAGCTGTGAAGGGAAGGAAAAGGAAAAGGACTAAAAAAGGAAAAACATATTTCTAAACACCCCAGAGAATAATTTAAACGTTTGCTCCATTATTACTGAATGATTACTTCCTAAAATTGGTTTGAAACATCAATTATCTGATATTAAATGCTATTTATACTTCCCTACTCCAATTACACTGTTTTAAATTTTATATTTGACTGGGTTAATGCCATAAAAATGCAAAACTAATTGTGAGATTAATGAAAAATGAGCAGACATCTCACAGAATTGGAACAAGGCTACAGTAAAGAAAGTCTTTGAATGCCGCAGTGTTGCGAGATAGACAGCAGGGTCTATGTCACAACCTTGTTTTCTATAATGCAAAACTTTTTTTTACTTTGCTAGGGGTTAATGTCTGATTTCTTGTTCTGGATTTCTGGAAATTACCATCAGTACAACTATCAAGCTTCCCCATTCACTCCACATTAAGTGCGTTCGCAATAACTGTGCAAAGACAGAGTTTAACTGGCAATGCACTCACTTCTTCTGTAAATATGTTGTGCAAGGATGCCCCATGGCATCTGTGGCTCAGTGGGTAGCAGTCTGGCCTCTAGTACGGAAGTTTGTGGGTTCAAGACCCACTCCATGGGGGCAGGCAGGTGTGAAAATTAACACTGCCAGCTAGTGTGCCAGTTTCCCGGCACCATCCTGCCCCCAGGTCATTTCCTGGAAGATGGGATGCAGGCCAGTAGGGCTACCCACCTGAAAGTGACAAGTAGCCAATTCAGCTTTTGCACTCAATACCTCTATTTATGAAGCCCAAGATTCCATTTGCATTGCTATAACTACTCTCTCAATATGACCTTTAAAGATCGATGTACACGCACCCCCAGGTCCCTCTGTCCCTGCACACTCTTTACAACTCTGCCATTAAGTATGTATTGCCTCACCCTATCCCTTCTGCCAAAATACATCACCTCACACTTATCTGTATTAAATTCCATTTGTCACTTCTCGGCCCAGTCTGTTAACCTTGCTATGTCCCGTTGCAGTCAATTGGCACACCTCCAGCCTCGAACTGTCAAACTTCTGACTCGGAGGCAAAAGTGTCTCTAACTGTAATGTAATGATACGTTGCTGGTAATTGACCTCAGTGAAGCCAAATTGTGTATTTGGCATTTTCACGTTGGCAGGCAGAATATAGTGGAGCACCGCAAGGATCAGTGCTAGGGCCTCAGCTATTTACAATCTATATTAATGACTTAGATTAAGAGACAGAGAGTAATATATCTAAGTTTGCTGATGATACAAAGGTAGGTGGAAAGGTAAGCTGTGGGGGAGGATGTAGAGAGGCTGCAAAGAGATATGCCTGCAAAGGTTGAGTGAGTGGGCAACAAGATGGCAGATGGAGTATAATGTGGGGAAGAAGTGTGAAGTTCTGCACTTTGGTTATAAGAATAGAAAAGCAGAATATTTTTTAAAAGGTGTGAAATTTGTAAGTGTTGCTGTTCAAAGAGACTTGAGTGTGCTTGTACAAGGATCGCAGAAAGATAACATGCAGGTACTGCAAGCAATTAGGAAGGCAATGACAAGTTGGCCTTTATTGCAAGGGGATTGGAGTACAGGGATAAGGAAGTATTGCTGCAATTGTACAGGGTTTTGGTGAGATCACATCTGGAGTACTATGTACAGTCTTGGTTTCCGTATTTAAGAAAGGATATACTTGCATTGGAGGCAAGGCAGCGAATGTTGACTAGATTGGTCCCTGGGATGAGGGGATTGTCCTATGATGAGAGACTAAATAAATTGGGTCTGTATTCTCTGGAGTTCAGAAGAATGAGAGGCGATCTCATTGAAACATATAAGATTCTAAAGAGGCTGGATAGGGTAGACACTGAGAGATTGTTTCCGCTGGTCGGGGAATCTAAAACACAGGAGCACAGTCTCAGGATAAGGGGCCGATCATTCAGGACTGAGATGAGGAGAAATTACTTCACTCAAAGGGTTGTGAACCTTTGGAATTCTCTACCCCAGAGGGTTGTGGATGCTCCATCATGGAATACATTTAAGCCTGGGATAGACAGATTTTAGTCTCTCAGGGAATTAAGGGGTATGGTGAGTGGGCGGGAAAGTGGAGTTGAATCTTAAGATCAGCCGTGATCATTATGAATGGCGGAGCAGGCTCGATGGGCCATATGGTCTACTCCTGCTCCTATTTCTTGTGTTCTTGTGTTTTTATACAGAATGGGCAGCCGATTGGCATATGCCAGTTTACTGCCTGCATCAAAATTGAATACTGCTCCCATTGGCTGAGATATTGTGTAGGTAGCGGGGCTCCTTGCACCGGGCCGAAAGGGTGAGGGGAATCCCAACTTGGCTTGTTAGCGACTCCACAACTGCACCGCCCCCCCCCCCCCCCCCCCGCCGCCCCAACTACCGGCACGATCCTCTTTTGTTCCAGAGGCAAAGTTTCTGACACCAGGATCTCCGTCCCTTTAATGACGGGGATCCCGCCTCTAAGAACTGCCGGCCAATGAGAGGGCAGGCAGCTCAGTAGTATCAGCAGTGCCACTGGGCCACTGCCTGCACTGCAGAAGCCTTGGACCCAGGCCCCGTGTTGGAACCCGGACCTCATGTAAGTGAGGCCGGGTCACTGGGGTCAGTCCGGAAGGCCCCGGTGAGGTGGGGTGGAGGACTGGGCGTGGTCCAGGGAGAGTGGCTCCGTGGAGGTGGAGATTTTGCCAGCGGGGGTCCTCCGCAGGCCACAGATTGCCCATGGAGGAGGGACCTCCCCCTCAAGCCCTCAGGGAGTGTGCCTCTCCCCACATGGCAGAGTTACACCCTGCCTCTGATCACATCCCAGCAGCAGTGGGAAGAGGCCCTTAATTGGCCGTTAATAGGCCACTTAAGGGCCTCAATTAGCCTCTGGGTGGGAAGGCTGTCATTGGCCTAACCTGCCCCAGCAAAATCGCTTGGCAACAGGGCGGTGATAAGCCCACGGCACCACCCCACCCCCCCAACACCTACCCGTCACGATTCTATGGACCTTCCTTTCTCCCACCCCACCTCAGGGGGGGCCTGTAAAATCCAGCTAATTGTGTGTTATACACTCACACGTTTAACACAGCCACCTGGAAGTTCACCCGTCTAGGCGCTAAGGTCTGGAATTCCCTTCCTAAATATCTCTGCCTTTCTGTCTTCTCTTAAGATGCTCCTTAAAACCTATCTCTTTGACCAAATGTTTTGGTCACCAATCCTGAATTTAGCTATCCTTCTATGGCTTTGGTGTCAATTTTTGTCTGACTTACACTCCTGTGAAGGGCCCTGGGATCTTTTATTACATTAAAGACGCTATATGAATGCAGGTTTTGTTTGTTGTCCAAGTCTTGTGATCTGTTATCAATCGCAGTTCAAATGCTACAAAACTGGCGACAGACTGTTCAAGGCCTACCACACTCAACATCTGTACTAGGTTGGCATTTGGCTGTGCCATTTGATTTATTGAAGGGGTTGCTATTTTCCGACAACCTGCTTAATTGATTTTTGCAGCATCATCGACTTGACAAAATCACTGAGTAGCAAGCAGATATTTTAAAGCACATTCAACTGAATCTTGTGTCTGAAGGTGGTGGTGGGGTGGAGACAGAGTGAGAGAGAGAAAGCGAGGGAGGGAGAGAAAGAGAGAGAAGGAACAAAAAATAGAGGAAGGAAAGTCATGGATACTGACGTACAATGCAGCGTATCTATTAGAAGAAGCCAGTCATGATGTGCAAATTCAAATATGCTTGATGCAAACAGGCCCCGGGAATGTTCTTCTACTTGCAGCAGGAATCAGCCGATATCATTATTTACTGAGGTCCCCAGGAGTACGTTGATAGGTTTGCAGTGAGAGTGTGTGAATTTTAACAAGGCTGCCTTGGAGACCATTTGTTCCTGGGAATGAGTCAATGTTGGTAATGAATCCTTGAGACCACATTGATATTTGCACTGAATCTCTGGTAGTAGGTTGATCTTTCACTGGGTGTCCTTCCGAAAATATCTGTACTTACAGGGATCCTCAAGAGTGTGTCAGTATTACAGGGGGTCGCCGGGAGTGTGTCAGTATTACAGGGAGTCGCCGGGAGTGGGTCAGTATTAACAGGGGGTCCCCAAGAGTGTGTCAGTATTTACAGGGAGACCCTGGAAGTGTGTCAGTATTTACAGGGGGTCGCCGGGAGTGTGTCAGTATTACAGGGAGACCCTGGGAGTGGGTCAGTATTAACAGGGGGTCCCCAAGAGTGTGTCAGTATTACAGGGAGACCCTGGGAGTGTGTCAGTATTTACAGGGGGTCGCCGGGAGTGTGTCAGTATTTACAGGGAGTCCCCAGGAGTGTGTCAGTATTAACAGGGGGGGCACCGGGATGTATGTCTGTATTTACAGGGGGTCCCCAGGAATGTGTCATGCTTTACAGGGAGCCCCCGGGCGTGTGTCAGTATTTACAGGGAGACCCTGGGAGTGTGTCAGTATTTACAGGGAGTCGCCGGGAGTGTGTCAGTATTACAGGGGGTCGCCGGGAATGTGTCATGTTTTACAGGGAGTCCCCGGGCGTGTGTCAGTATTTACGGGGAATCCCCAAGAGTGTGTCAGTATTTACAGGGAGTCCCCAGGAGTGTGTCAGTATTTACAGGGGATCACTGGGAGTGTGTCAGTATTTACAGGGGGTCCCCAGTGTGTGTCAGTATGTACAGGGGGCCCCGGGGAGTGTGTCAGTATTTACAGGGAGTATCCGGGAGTGTGTCAGTATTTACAGGGGGTCCCCGGGAGTGTGTCAGTATTTACAGGGAGTCCCCGGGTTTGTGTCAGTATTTACAGGGTGTCCCCGGGAGTATGTCAGTATTTACAGGGGGTCCCCGGTAGTGTGTCAATATTTACAGGGGGTCCCCGGGGAGTGTGTCAGTATTTACAGGGCGTCCCCGGGAGTATGTCAGTATTTACAGGGGGTCCCCGGAAGTGTGTCAATATTTACAGGGCGGTCACCGGGAGTGTGTCATTATTTACAGGGAGTCCGCGGGAGTGTGTCATTATGTACAGGGAGTCCCCGGGAGTGTGTCAGTAATTACAGGGAGTCCCTGGGAATGTGTCAGTATTTACGGGGAATCCGCAAGAGTGTGTCAATATTTACAGGGAGTCCCCAGGAGTGTGTCAGTATTTACAGGGGATCACTGGGAGTGTGTCAGTATTTACAGGGGGTCCCCAGTGTGTGTCAGTATGTACAGGGGGCCCCGGGGAGTGTGTCAGTATTTACAGGGAGTATCTGGGAGTGTGTCAGTATTCACAGGGGGTCCCCGGGAGTGTGTCAATATTTACAGGGAGTCCCCGGGTTTGTGTCAGTATTTACAGGGAGTCCGCAGGAGTGTGTCAGTATTTACAGGGAGTCCCCGGGAGTGTGTCAGTATTTACAGGGCGTCCCCGGGAGTATGTCAGTATTTACAGGGCGTCCCCGGGAGTATGTCAGTATTTACAGGTTGTCCCCGGAAGTGTGTCAATATTTACAGGGCGGTCACCGGGAGTGTGTCAGTATTTACAGGGGGTCCCCAGTGTGTGTCAGTATTTACAGGGGGACCCTGGGAATGTATTTGTAGGGGGTCCCCAGTGTGTGTCAATAATTACAGGGGGACCCGGGGAATGTATTTACAGGGAGTCCCCGGGAGTGTGTCAGTATGTACAGGGAGTCCCCGGGAGTGTGTCAGTATTTACAGGGAGTCCCCAGGAGTGTGTCAGTATTAACAGGGAGGGCACCGGGATGTATGTCTGTATTTACAGGGGGTCCCCAGAAGTGTGTCAGTATTTACAGGGGGTCCCCAGGAATGTGTCATGTTTTACAGGGAGTCCCCGGGCATGTGTCATTATTTACAGGGAGTCCCTGGGAGTGTGTCAGTATTTACAGGGAGTTCCCGGGAGTGTGTCAGTATGTACAGGGAGTCCCTGGGAGTGTGTCAGTATTTATGGGGAATCCCCAAGAGTGTGTCAGTATTTACAGGGAGCCACCAGGAGTGTGTCAGTATTTACAGAGAGTCCCCGGGAGTGTGTCAGTATTTACAGGGAATCACCAAGAGTGTGTCAGTATGTACAGGGAGACACCAGGAGTGTGTCAGTATTTACAGGGAGTCCCCGTGAGTGTGTCAGTATGTACAGGGAGTCCCCGGGAGTGTGTTAGTATTTACAGGGAGTCCCTGGGAATGTGTCAGTATTTACGGGGAATCCCCAAGAGTGTGTCAGTATTTACAGGGAGTACCCGGGAGTGTGTCAGTATTTACAGGGAGTACCCGGGAGTGTGTCAGTATTTACAGGGGGCCCCGAGGAGTGTGTCAGTATTTACAGGGCGTCCCCGGGAGTGTGTCAGTATTTACAGGGGGTCCCCAGTGTGTGTCAGTATTTACAGAGGGATCCCAGGAATGTATTTACAGGGGGTCCCCAGTGTGTGTCAATATTTACAGGGGGACCCCGGGAATGTATTTACAGGGGGTCCCCAGTGTGTGTCAGTATTTACAGGTGGACCCCGGGAGTGTGTCAGTATTTACAGATGGACCCCGGGAATGTGTCAGTATTTACAGGTGGACCCCGGGAATGTGTCAGTATTTACAGGTGGTCCCCGGGAATGTGTCAGTATTTACAGGGTGTCCCGGGGAGTGTGTCAGTATTTACAGGGGGTCCCGGGGAGTATGTCAGTATTTACAGGGGTCGCCGGGAGTGTGTCAGTATTTACAGAGGGTCACTGGGAGTGTGTCAGTATTTACAGTTGTTCCTGGGAGTGTGTCAGTATTTACAGCTGTTCCTGGGAGTGTGTCAGTATTTACAGGGGGTCCCCAAGAATGTGTCAGCATTTACAGGGAGTCCCCAGGAGTGTGTCAGTATTTACAGGTGGACCCGGGAGTGTGTCAATATTTACAGCGGGACCCCGGGAGTATGTAAGTATTTACAGGGGAACTCTGGAAATTTGTCAGTATTTACAGGGGGACCCCAGGGAGTGTGTCAATATTTACAGGGTGACCCCAGGGAGTGTGTCAATATTTACAGGGGGACCCTGGGAATGTGTCAGTATTTACAGGGGGATCCCGGGGAGTGTGTCAATATTTACAGGGGGACCCTGGGAATGTGTCAGTATTTACAGGGGGACTCTGGGAGTGTGTCAGTATTTACAGGGGGACCCCAGGAATGTGTCAGTATTTACAGGGGGACCCCGGATATGTGTCAGTATTTGCAGGAGAACTCTGGAAATGTGTAAGTATTTACAGGGTGACCCCAGGGAGTGTGTCAATATTTACAGGGGGACCCTGGGAATGTGTCAGTATTTACAGGGGGACCCCGGGAATGTATCAGTATTTACAGGGGGATCCCGGGGAGTGTGTCAATATTTACAGGGGGACCCTGGGAATGTGTCAGTATTTACAGGGGGACCCCGGGGAGTGTGTCAATATTTACAGGTGGACCCCGGGGAGTATGTCAATATTTACAGGTGGACCCCGGGGAGTATGTCAATATTTACAGGTGGACCCCGGGGAGTGTGTCAATATTTACAGGTGGACCCCGGGAGTGTGTCAATATTTACAGGTGGATCCCGGGAGTGTGTCAATAGTTACAGGGGGACCCCGGGAATGTATCAGTATTTACAGGGGGATCCCGGGGAGTGTGTCAATATTTACAGGTGGATCCCGGGAGTGTGTCAATATTTACAGGTGGACCCCGGGAGTGTTTCCATATTTACAGGGGGTCATCAGGAAATGAGGCAGTGAGGAGCAAAAAAAAGGAGGGACAGCAAAGTATGAGCGGGAGGGAGAGGATAGGGAGAAGGAGAATGGAGAGAGAAGGAGAAGGAGGGGGGGAAACTATGGAAAGGAAGAAAGAATGGAAAAAAGAGGGAAAGAGAGAATAGAGAGACAAACAGGAAGGGAATGGAGTGGGAGCGAGAAAGAGAGGGAGAGATTAGAGAGGAGGGAGAGGGAGAGAATGAGAGAGGGGAAGAGGAGAGATGCACCGGCTGATATAGTGCCAAATTAACCACTTTTTAACCTGGCAGATATAACTGGTGACTGAAAGTCCCAGCCCTAGGATTGGTCTGGTGTGGCAACGCTGCATAAAATGGGGGCTGTAAATGTTATTCTGGGTCTTACGGTAGCTCTCTGTGCTCTGAGAGTCTCTCAGCTTGTCTCCTGGTGTAAGTGCTAAACGTCTCTCTTCATCCACCCTCTCACAATTTGCATCGATTTCAATCATTGATTTTTTTTTTCTTTTTCTTTTTTTACAAACTGGCCCCCTAATAAAAACTAAATGGAATATTTGATTCAAAGGAAAATTTCAGCAGGCCAATTCGTCATTTAATGGCATTTGTTCCAATAGCTGCCTTTAATTCATTTTCATTTGTTTCTCTCTCTTTCTTCACTTGCGAGCTGCATAGCGTATGTGACTGCAGTCAGAGGTCTATAAACAGTGGACGTCAGGAACGTGTTATATATGAGAGTGCACATATCCCAGTAAATGTGTAGAACGTTTCAAGTGCTATTTGGACACCTAAAGTCCCAGCCCCAAAATGGTGAGCAGAATGTGTGTGCACACCCTCCCAGCTGGAACTGTGGTGACTGCCATATTGGGTAAGGACAAACAAGAGGCATCCTTTACTCACACCTGATACATAAACTGACCTGCCGGTCTCCCTCATTCCCTCTGGCCCTGATACCCCCCACTCTCCCTCACTCCCCTTGACTCGACTCCCGATCTTCCACCCTCCTGGCCCCCTAACTTCTGACCATGACATTCCTGCCCTTCCCTCATCTCCTTCACCATGCCCCTGTGACTCTGGGAATCCCCTGACCTAATCCCGAATGCTGACCCAGTGTTGTCTCATCCCTTGACCCAAACACCTGGACCCAATAACCTGAGTGTCGCTGTGAAGCCAGCAGTGGCCTACTTTTATCTCCAGTCCTCCCCAGCTTTGATGGAATGGAAGTCTAACAATTCGGGAGCGTCGGTCCAAGGGATGGTGAGTGGGAAAGTATATCAGGCGGAGTCTCTTCAATTAAAAGCAAAATAGGGCAGATGCTGGAAATCTGAAATAAAAACATGAAATGCTGGAAATATTCAGCAGGTCTGGCAGCATCTGTGGAGAGAGAAGCAGAGTTAACGTTTCAGGTCAGTGACCCTTCCTCAGAACTGCAGTCTCTTTAATTGCCTGTTTTACAACGCCCCTGATATCCAATGCTATTGAAGTCAATGCCTTCACCTGGTCTGGCCTGTGTGTGACTTCAAACCCACAGCAATGTGGTTGACTCTAAACTGCCTTGTGAAATGGCCTAGCAAGCTGCGCAGTCATATTCAAGAAGGCAGTTCACCACCACCTTCTCAAGGGCAAGTAGGGTTGGACAATAAATGCTGACCTAGCCAGCGACGCCAAAATCCCATGAATGAATAAAACAAAATGTTCCTGCACTAAAGCCGACTCTGTTACAGATGCTACAGTCTGTTAAAATATCACAGTAATCCAAACTGTTTGGGGACCGGGGCAGATGTAACAGAAGCTGCTGGTCACATTGCTTCAGTACCCACAAGACATGCACTGAAGTTCATGGACTGTCATCACTTATATTTTTAAAAAAATCAGAAGTGGGCCTTGAAAATAAAACGCCTCGCTCCAAAGCGAGAACATAAAATTGCTGTTGAAGAACCATTGTTGTCAATTATTATTATTTCTGTTCTCGTACCGTCCACTGTTTTATCAGAGTTGGAAACTGAGTAAATAACCTGGCTAATGCATTCCCTCCCATCTGTTAATACAGGACTGCAAAGAGAAGTATCAGGCTGTGTGAATATGATGAGGCTGAGCACAGAACATTTACCTCCTAAGAAAGTTTGCTGTGATTAGGGCGGAATTTCATGGCCCCCTAATTAGCATCTACCACTTCATGAGTGATTAGTTAGTGAACAATAATCATCATTGGTTAATTACGCATTCTGTGGTCTGTGTCAGATGTGACTCTGTTATAGATCACGAAGGGGAGTTTGTGTCTTTGACTGCTTGGCAAGTATGTGGCAGTTGACAAACAAGAAATTACACCATGGGATACGGGCACGCTGACAATAAATCATGGAATCCTACAACACAGAAGGAGGCCATTCAGCCCGTTGTGCCTGTGCTGGCTCTTTGAAAGAGCTATCCAATTAGTTGCACCCCCTGCTTTTCCCCCATAGCCCTGAAAATTTTTCTTTGCAAGTATTTATCCAATTCCTGTTGAAAGTTACTATTGAATCTGCTTCCACCGCCCTTTCATGCAGCACGTTCCAGATCACAACAACTCACTGAGTAAAAAAAATTCTCTTCACGGTGTCAGGATCCCGTTAGAGCCCAGTCACATTTTTTTTAAAGAAATATGAACTCCCAGTTATTAGTGAAAGAATTACGCCACAAGATTCCACATTTTAAACAAAAAAACTTTACTGTATAAGCGTTAAACAAAGCAAAACACGACTAACAAGACTATAATTTGAAATCACTTATACTTTAAACTTAAAACCTCAGTAGAAATTGAAGACGTATCATTAAACTCTAAGGCCGGGATTTGATGGGCCCCCGGGAGGGGGTTCAGTGGCAGGAGGGCATGGAGTATCATGGCAGGGATGGAGGTCCCATCGCCAAGCGATTGTCCCAGGGGCAGGATAGGCCAATGATGGCCTTCCCGCCCAGTGACCAATTGAGGCCCTTAAGTGGCCAAACAACGGCCAATTAAGTGCCTCTTCCTGCCACCACTGGGATTTTACCCATGTGGTACATGTGAGATGTCCCAGATAGCAATTTTAGCTTATTACCTCTAACTCCAAAACAACTCTTTGATTTTTGCTACCTACACGATTAGTTGATACTACTAACAATGATAGGACAATTCTTTCCAGACATTCTGGTTCCAGTTCCCAAACTAAATGAGCCCACCTGCTGCTTTATGGCTCTCATCGCTCTAACTTTGTCCTTGTAAGCACGCATGGAAAGATTTTTAAAATAAAAACTCTTGTGTGATTCTGCTACCTTTTTAAATCCTGGAATTTCAATTACCTTACAGCTGCACATTTAATTTTCCCCAAACTAAAGTGACCTCTAAAATATTAATATAAAGCATGGACTAGATGATCATAACAACGCCCCCTCCGTTTTTTTTGCCAGTTCCCTTAAGTCCATGTCTTCTGATTACTGACTGGCCCATAGAAACAGTTTCTCCTGATTAACTCTTTTCAAAAACCTTCATCACTTTGAACACCTCAATTAAATCTCCCCTTAACCCTCTCTGCTCTAAGGAGAACAATCCCAGCTTCTCCACTCTCTCCACGTAGCTGAAGTCCCTCATCCTTGGTACCGTCCCAGTAAAACTCCTCTGCACCCTCTCCAAGGTCTTGACATCCTTCCTAAAGTGTGCTGCCCAGAATTAGACACTCCAGCTGAGGTTAAATCATCATTTTATTATGGTTTTGCATAAATGTCTTGCTCTATTTATAGATTCAAGGATCCCATGCACTTTTTTTAACAGTCTGATTGATCTGCTACCTTCAACGAATTAGTCTGAAATTCCTCCCCAGATTTTTAACCCTTTATTGTACTAATAATTTCAGGCCCCAACTATCTTATCCATGTCTAATTTCTGTAAGAATCTGTCTCTTGTGTGTCAGTTTCCCCAGCAGTGGCAGCACTGTAGCCTCTGCATCAGAGGGTCATTGTTGCAACCTCCATTCCAGAAACTTGAGCACATAATCTAGATTGACACTTATGTGCAGTACACTTTTGGAGGTGACTGGGGAGGCGGTGATGTAATGGTAATGTCACTAGACTAGTAATCCAGAGACCTAGGCTAATGCTCTGGGGACGTGGGTTCGAATCCCACCATGGCAGGTGGTGAAATTTCAATTCCATTTTAAATCTGGAATAAAAAGCTAGTCAAATGATGACCATGAAACCATTGTCGATTGTGGTTAAAACCCTATCTGGTTCACTAATGTCCTTTAGGGAAGAAAATCTGCTGTCCTTACCTGGCCTGGCCTACATGTGACTCCAGACCCACAGCAATGTGCTTGACTCTTAAATGTCCTCTGAAATAATCTAGTAAGCCACGCAGTTGCATCAAACCACTATAAAGTCTAATAAAAGGAATGAAACCAGACGGACCACCCAGCATCGATCTAGGCACTGGAAACAACAGCAAACCCAGCCCTGTCGGCCCTGCAAAGTCCTCCTTTCTAACATCTGGGGGCTTGTGCCAAAATTGGGAGAGCTGTCCCACAGACTAGTCAAGCAGCAGCCTGACATAGACATACTCACGAAATCATACCTTACAGACAATATCCCTGACACCACCATCACCGTCCCTGGATATGCCGTGTCCCACCACCAGAGGTGGTGGCACAGTGGTATACAGTTGGGAGGGAGTTACCCTGGGAGTCCTCAACATTGACTCCGGACCTCATGAAGTCTCATGCATCTGGGCAAGGAAACCTCCTGCTGATTACCACCTACCACTCCCCCTTGGCTGATGAATCAGTGCTTTTCCATGTTGAACACCAATTGGAGGAAGCACGGAGGGTGGCAAGGGCACAGAATGTACTCTGATGGTGGACCTCATTGTCCATCACCAAGAGTAGCTCGGTAGCAGCACGACTGATCGAGCTGGCGGAGTCCTAAAGGACATAGCTGTAACAGTAGGTCTGCGGCAGGAGGTGAGGTAATCAATAAGAGGGAAACACCTACTTAACCTTGTTCTCATCAATCTATCTGTTGCAGATGCATCTGTCCATGACAATATTGGTAGGAGTGACCACCACACAGTTCTTGATGAAGTCCTTCTTCACATTGAGGATACCCTCCATTGTGTTGTGTGGCACTATCACCGTGCTAAATGGGATAGATTTCAAACAGATCTAGCAACTCAAAACTGGGCATCCGTGAGGCGCTGTGGGCCATCAGCAGCAGCCGAATTGTATTCAACCACAATCTGTAACCTCATGGCCCAGCATATCCCCCACTCTACCATTACCATCAAGCCAGGGGACCAACCCTGGTTCAATGAAGAGTGCAGGAGGTCATACCAGGAGCAGCACCAGGCATACCTTAAAATGAGGTGTCAGCCTGGTGAAGTTACAACACAGGACTACTTGCATGCCAAACAGCAGAAGCAGCATGCAATAGACAGAGCTAAGTGATCCCACAACCAACGGATCAGATCTAAGCTCTGCAGTCCTGCCACATCCAATCGTGAATGGTCTTGGACAATTAAACAACTAACAGGAGGAGGTGGCTCCACAAATATCCCCATCCTCAATGATGGGGGAACCCAGCGCATCAGTGCAAAAGACAAGGCTGAAGCACTTGTATCTATCTTCAGCCAGAAGTGCCGAGTGGATGATCCATCTCAGCCTCCTCCTGAGGTTCCCAGCATCACCAATGTCAGTCTTCAGCCAATCCAATTCACTTCCTGTGATATCAAGAAACGGCTGAAGGCACTGGATACTACAAAGGCTAAGGGCCCTGACAACATTCCAGCAGTAGTACTGAAGACTTGTGCTCCAGAACTAGCTGTGCCCCTAGCCAAGCTGTTCCAGTACAGCTACAACACTGTAATCAATGTGGAAAATTGCCCAACTATGTCCTGTACACAAAAAGTAGAGCAATCCAACCCGGCCAATTACTGCCCCATCAGTCTACTCTCAATCATCAGCAAAGTGATGGAAGGGGTCGTCGACACTGCTATCAAGTGGCATTTGCTCACTGACGCTCAGTTTGGGTTCCGCCAGGGCCACTCAGCTCCTGATCTCATTACAACCTTTGTCCAAACATGGACAAAAGAGCTGAAGTCAAGAGGTGAGGTGAAAGTGACTACCCTAAACATCAAGGTACCATTTGGCCGAGTATGGCATCAAGGAGCCCGAGCAAAACTGGAGTCAATGGAAACCGGGCGAAAACTCTCCGCTGGCTGAAGTCATACTTAGCAGAAAAAAAGATGGTTGTGGCTGTTGGAGATCAATCATCTCAGCTCCAGGACATCACTGCAGGAGTTCCTCAGGGTAGTATCCTAGGCCCAACCATCTTCAGCTGCTTCATCAATGACCTTCTCTACATCATAAGGTCAGAAGTGGGGATGTTCGCTGATGATTGCACAATGTTCAGCATCATTCGTGACTCCTCAAATACTGATTCAGCCCATGTCCAGTTGCAGCAAGACCTGGACCACTTTCAGGCTTGGGCTGATAAGTGGCAAGTAACATTCGTGCCACGCAAGTGCGAGGCAATGACCATCTGCAGCAAGAGAGAATCCAACCATCTCCCCTTCACATTCAATGGCATTACCATCGCGGAATCCCCCACTATCAACATCCTGGGGGCTACCATTGACCAGAAACTGAACTGCACCAGCCACATAAATACTGTGGCTACAAGAGCAGGTCAGAGGCTAGGATTCCTGCAGCGAGTAACTCACCTCCTGACTCCCCAAAGCCTGTGCACCATCTACAAGCCACAAGTCAGGAATGTGATGGAATTCTCTCCACTTGCCTGGATGGGTGCAGCTCCAACAACACTCAAGAAGCTCGACACCATCCAGGACACAGCAACCCGCTTGATTGGCACACCATTTACAAACATTCACTCCCTCCACCACCGACGCACAGTGGCAGCAGTGTGTACCATCTACAAGATGCACTGCAGCAACTCACCAAGGCTCCTTAGACAGCACCTTCCAAACCCGCGACCTCGACCAACTAGAAGGACAAGGGCAGCAAATGCATGGGAACACCACCACCTGCAAGTTTCCCTCCAAGCCGCACCCCATCCTGACTTGGAATTAAATCGGCCGTTCCTTCACTGTCACTGGGTCAAAATCCTGGAACTCCCTTCCTAACAGCACTGTTGGTGTACCTAACCCGAAGAGCTGCAGCGGTTCCAGAAGGCAGCTCACCACCACCTTCTCAAGGGCAATTAGGGATGGCCCACATCTCATGAATGAATTAAAAAAAAAGAGGCCCCCGTTTCCCCTTTCAACTGGATATGAAAAATCCCATGACACTATTTTGAAGGGTTCCCCCAGTGTCCTCTCAACCAGTGTAAATAAAAAGATTAGTGGTGATTTATCTCGTTGCTGTTGTGGGAGTATGAAATCGGTTGCCGTGTTTACCTACATTTCAATAGTGACTGTGCTTCAAAAGTATTTAATTGGCTGTAAAGCATGTTCGTACATCCTGAGGTCTTGAAAGTCACAATATAAATGTAAGTTCCTTCTTTCTTTCATTTCTGCCATTTTAACGAGTCTTGTCTATAATGAGCTAGGTTGGCAAAGCAGGGTGCCTGGCCCTCTGATTTTCATCTCCCTCTTTATAAGAAAGAGCCTGGCTTTTGGTTTCTGCTTCCTGCTTCACATCCTCAATCAACCAAAACTGGAAATTCTCTGCATACAACAATCAACATCAGCCACTATAATGTGACTGATCATACTAGAACATAGGGATTGCTAGATGTTAAAGGACCAAGGTCCATCTAGTTTGCCTTTTACTCACCTGATAATCTCATGATACAATGATAATGGAGTTATTGACTAATCACAGCAATCAATCTCTATCAATAAGTCTACAACAGGCCCAGACATGAGGTGAGGAAAACGCCCAGTGATGGAGAGCTTTGGGAACCAGAGGTCCAAAGTCCCCCGTTCCTCTCAAGCATCGCTGCACTTACCACACGTCACATCTCAAATTAATCAGATAATGTATCCCAAAATGTTATTTTCTGAAAGAAATCTAATGTGCATTTTAATGAATCAATATTATCTGCTTCAACCATCTCCCTCGGCAGCCTGTTTGACGGATTGACCACTCGTTCACTGAAATATGTTTCCCACAGATCAGTTTTGAATGTAGCCCCTCTTCAAGTGCAGGCCCTCTGGTTCTAGTGTTCCGGACATGGTGAAGCACCTTATCCGAGAAAGTGTGCATGTTGAGTTTGATTTGCAACTGCACCCAGTTACAGCAGTGGTTTCTCAGTAAACAGTTGACGCTCCCATTTAGCCGTCTGTGTTTTATCTCTTTCCTCTCTGTTCCAGGTGGCCGTGGAGTCGTTGTTGGCCCCATCGTGAGCTCCGGCAGCTCCGACATATTCTGCGACAATGAGAACGGGCCTAACTTCCTGTTCAAGAACAATGGAGATGGCACCTTCACAGATATAGCAGCCCAGGCCGGTAAGTGAATTGACAAATTCACATTGAAAGAACTGAGAAAGGGATAGTTTTAAAAAAAGAGGAGTCCAATCAATACTCAAGACACCACATCGACTATCATGGTGTCAGCAATGAGTCAGAAGGTTGTGGGTTTGGGTCCACTCCAGAGATTTGTGTACAAATTCTCGGTTGACACTCCCAGTGCCAGTACTGAGGGAGTGCTGCACTGTCAGAGGTGTTGTCTTTCAAATAAGATGTTAAACTGAAGCCCCATCTGCCCTCTTAGGTGGGCTTGAAAAATCCCATGGAACTAATCGAAGAAGAGCAGTGGTGTTTTCTCTGGTGTCCTGACTAATATTTTACACTCAACCAGCATCATTAAAATAGATTATCTGGTCATTATCTGATTGCTGTTTGTGGGAGGTTGCTGTGTGCAAATTGGCTGCCCCATTTCCTACATTACGACAGTGACCGCATTTCAAAAGAACTTCATTGGCGGTGGAGCACTTTGCCATGTCCTGAGGTCATGAAAGGCACTATATAAATGCAAGTTCTCTACTTTGATAGCATTTGGAAATAGCAGACAAAGCTACTTACAAAACATACCAAGATACACATTAAAAATTAAATAGAGTAAAATTAATAAATTCGCAGGAGTGGGAATTCTTTTGGGGCTACTTTTAGGTCTGAAATGGATGAGAGTTGGGCAGCTTGCCTCACTGACAGCACCCCGAAGGAAAGTTGCGGCAGCCTCAAAGTTGGGAGTGCCTATGCGAGGGTATTATAGGTCTGGTGGAGTATATGTACTCCTGTTGGCTCCACAGGGATGATCCTGAGCAAAACAGGCCTGGCTCCTATTCCTGCTCCAACTCCAGCTCCAGCTCTACCTCTGTTCATCATTATCAAATTTGCTAGAGGGGTTGTAGAACAGTCAGTAGGCCTCACGTTTACATATTAGGCAGCTGCCCATATTAGGCCAGATGTTTTTCCAGCTTCCTTTGGGCAAGAGTTGCTGGTTCCCGAAATTCTCCCTAATTCCACCAGTTTTACACCCATAAAATGGGAGCAACAAGGACCAATTTCTGCTTCCCGCAGATGATGGGAGGCTGTTAGTGTAAGTGTTAATATGGGTCAAACTGGTTGATGTAAGACAGGTGGGCATCATTAACTCCTCAACTAAACTGGGTGGTACATCTCAGATTTCAAAAGAAGACTGGATGGGCACTCGAGAGAAATAAACTTGCAGGACTACGGGGATAGAGCGGGGCAATGGGACTGACTGGATTGCTCGACAGAGAGTCAGCATGGACTCAATGGGCCGAATGGCCTCCATCTGTGCTGTGGGGACTCTATAACTCTATGGTTAAACCACTTTTTCAGCCTTAAATAGCTCCCTTATTTTGGCATGATCAAAACTAAAGGCAAAAGGGGGCCATTTCCAACTTAATATATAGTGCGTTCACCTAAGTAACAAGAGAGACCGGACTGCAAAAAAAAAACAATTCAAGGCGCAAAGTGCTTTGAAATATCTAAATGCAATAACGATGTGTGTGTGAATACAAAATTAAGTCTTAAGTGCAGAGTTGGCATTTGATTGATTTTGGATCATGGTGTCCCTGCTGGACAATTAGTCCGTGATCCTCACTAGGTTCAATTTGACGGCGATTTCTTTCCCCATATTTTCCCGAGTAGCCCAAATTTTCCTGGAAAACAAAGTGCGATGAGCCTCCGCCCCCAGAGGTGAGTTAATTCCTCAGCCCTGTACCATGCTGGGTTGTTTCTTACAGCCTGAGCCCACCCCGTACAGCTGTTTGCAATAACTTGTACGTATATTAATTATACGGATCCACTCAAACACTTCATAAATATTAAGATTTCATTTAAGTAATATGCCTGCACTCTGCTCTGATCTATGTCAGCTTAGAGACCTTTCTGTCTGCCAGCCATGTCATATATTGGCACCAATCTCCAATTAGTCTGCTCGTTTGTTCTCCTGGGATGATGTAAGTACGAACCAACTGCCATCTGGGGACTTGATGGGATCAGAAACTGCATCCCAAACATTCCCAGTGTCACTTAGTAGTGACTGGTGTGAGTATTAGTTAGCATGGCATTGTACTGTAAAACTCAGTATAACAATTCAAATGTCAGAAAAAGTCATCCTTCTCGCCTTGGGCTGATTCTATTCATGCCAGATGGTGTATGTCTAAACTATGGCGCAATGTTTTCCGGCTCCGTATGTACAAAGGATGTCAGAGCATTCTGGAATGTAGCGATAAACAGACAAGATTTCCTCTGTCATAACTGCATTTCTTTATATAAAGCTATACACTGTGGCCGTAATGGAAATGATCCTCAGTTGCCAGGGTGACCTGATACTTAATGACATAAGCAGAGAAAATAATGGAAATACCGAGGCAGCCTTTTGTTAGCACTCTCGCCTCTTAGCTAGAATGTCAAGGGTTCAAGTCCCACTCCAGAGACTTGAGCACATATTCTAGGCTGACACTCCCAGTGCAGTACTGAGGGGGTGCTGCATTGTCAGAGATGATCAGATGCTAAACCTCGGCTCCGTCTGCCCTGCCAAGTGGCTGTAAAGAATACCATGGGACTTTTTGGAAGAAAAGCAGGGTAATTCTCCCCGACAATATTTATCTCTCAAGCAACATCACTAAAGTGGATTATGTGGCCGTTATCCCATTGTTGTTTGTGGGAGCTTATTGTGCGTAAATTGGCTGCTGCAGTTCCTACATTACAATAGTGACTACACTTCAACTGTACTTCATTGGCTTCCTGAGGGTGTGAAAGGCTTTCTTTCTTTAAGTATCTGTTTGAGAGTGGGATTGCAATTTACAGGGAATGTTGGAGATAGTGACGAAATCCACAGAACACCATAACTCCTAAACTGCTAGGAGCAAGGAAGGTATCATCCAAGGAAAGCAGCCTGTCTGTAGTGAAGATGTGGGATGGGTTGGATGTTCTCAAATTTTGCTTGATTACTTTTGGGGAACCAATGACAATATTTGCAGAACTTTCAAGAGATTAAATGAGTAACGTAGACCTACAACAAGATGGATAATCTGTGGAAGGCGTGAGCCAATTGGACCAAACGTCTTCTTCGCGACCCTTATTTTATAAAGTTATTAAAAATACCACTGCAAATGGTGAAACCTTCAAAAAAGGTTCTTAAGACTACCTAGGCAATATCAAAAGTTCACTTCACACCGACTCCTTTTAAGAAAGAAAGACGCAAGCACATAGGAACAGGAGGAGGCTATTGAGCCCCTCGAGGCTGTTCTATCATTCAATAAAATCATGGCTTATCTGTATCCTAACTCCATCCAGCTGCCTTGGCTCCATATCCCTTAATACCCTCGACTAGTCAAAAATCTATCAGTTTTAGATGTAAAATTATTGAGCCAGCATCTACTGCTCTTTGTGGGAGAGACCTCCACACTTCTACCACCCTTTGCAGGAAGAAGTGCTTCCTAGCTTCTCTCCTGAATGGCCTGGCTCTGATTTTAAGGTTACGTCCTCCTGTCCTAGACTCCCCCACCAGCAGAAATAGTTTCTCTATCTATTCTACAATATCAGTTGCTTTCAAAATCCTAAACAGCTCAACCAAAAATATCTGCTTAACTTTCTACTTGAATTAACATAACATCTTATTGCACTTGTAACTGATAAAACACTTTATCACACCTCTTCGAAACATCTAAAAGGGCCATACATACATCACTTTGAAGCACCATTGTTGTCATGGAGACAAATATGGGAGCCAACTTGTAGACACAAGGTGCAAACAAACAGCAATGAAATGAATAACCAGATGCTTAAATGTTCTGGTGGTTCTGGTTGAGAGCGGAACATTGTACAGAACACCAGGAGAACTCTGTGCACTTCTTCAAGTAGTGCCTTCAGTTAGGATCTTTGACTGGCAGTGGCTCCTTGGTTTATGTAGGAATGTAGGACTGTGCAAGACTGGGAAAGATCATCACAATCCATTTGGCCCATGCCACTGTAAATTTTAACGAAAGGATGGAATTTTCAACAAGGTCTTGCATTCAGGACCTGGAATTTACATTGGAACTGGTGTAGGGTGATAAGGAAGTAACTATTCAGTGATGATGGTATATAGCTTGCTGGAATTTGATTCGTCAAACGTCACTTCAAGCTGCAGTGCATAACCGCATGAATTTGCAGTTGAAGTATCTTCCCATTAAGACTCACTGAGCAGTGCGATCGACCTGTTGCAGAATTTATTGCTGTACCGTCCTCCTAATAAGGAATTCATGAAAGCATTCAAAAAGGAAATGCACAGATTCTTAAATCAATAAATACAAGGAGGCCACACTCGCAGCAGGGAAAGGAAGGACAAGAGATTGAATGAAGATGTCAGGGTGAGCTGGATGGCCTGAATTGCTTGTCTTCTGATATTGAACTTTTTTCTCTATCCACCCTCTGATTTTCCTTTCTCGCTCTCTTGTCCTTGTGTCTAGGGTAGGAGGAAGCACCAGCATATACCAGCTGGGCTGAATGGCCTGTGCTGTAAATTCTATGTAATTCTATGCAATGTCCTACTCAAACTCAAGCTCTCCTCAGGGCCGTAGAGCTCCTGGCCTCTCCCAGTTTCCCTTTCTTCATACAATATGTAAGCTTTCGAAACTCAAATGTTGCTGTATCTCATCACTAATTCTTGACTGATCATCTCTCCTGCTTTTTTCAACGAAGGTAATATCCTCAGGTGAGGGTCTCGGACCTTCATATAAACTAGTTTTCCTGTATATCAGTTCTAAAATTAGTCAAAATACATTGTGAAGTACAGCACAGTGAAAGCTGCAAAACATTCTGAGGATAGATTGAAGACCCTAATGAGTGCGCAGTGCTCCTTTCGACAAAGCTCAGGAGCAAAATCAGGCACTGTCAGTTCAACTCATTGACATAGTCTATCAATGGCCTGCCTAAGAGAAACCATCCATTTCTTACAAAGCGAATAACAGGACCTCAGTGCCTTAATCACCTGGCTTTGAGCCAACAGCCTAGCGATATCTCTCTGTAAGTCACCCACTCAAGCATCATTTACTGTGCAGCAATTCCATCAACACCTCCTCCTCTTGAGTTTTGATTAAATGAAGAAACGGAGTGAAGGGTGGAGCTGCTCCCTCTGACCTTCGACTGACATGATTTGTGTACCAATCAGCCAGTGGGTTTTTTGGAGAGCAGATGTCTGATTTTGCTCCTCTCTTCTTTAATCACATTTCAACACTTCATTAGTAGCCATCTGTTACTGCTTATTCCCTAAAAAACACTGTGTTTTTTTTGCACTATGTGCAACAGCCTCTTATTCCCCACTTCTCTATTCTGAAGTACAGCACAGCATGTAATTAGAAAGATGAAGAATGCAAGAAGGGATTTATACATTATTGACAAGTATAATGTTTTAGGAAGATTCAGCCGAGGTTTCTGTTGCAGAAAACGAGCCCTGTTCAGGGACTTTTCTACAGTAGAGCCAAACTCCCTGAACATTAGATTGGTTCATGCCGTAATTTAAAGATCATTAACTCCTAGAGCTTACAACTGATAAATGGCACCCCATGTAGAATTGAAATGATGACCCTGCACAGTCGCTGAGTTTGTTTTTTTTTAAATTGAGGAAAAGCACAAAATGAACAAATTTAGTCTGCCACAGGCTGAAGGTAGACTAGGGTAGCTAAGTGGTTCTGATGTTTTCATAAATTACACTTGTGTATAGAAGATTTAGGGTTGATGTGCTTAAAATGTATTAAGATTTTAATAGGGTAGTTGCCGGGAAACTGTTTCCTCTGGTAGGGGGGAATCCAGAACAAGGGGGCACAATTGTAAAATTAAAACAAGGCCATTCAGGAGAGGAATTGGAAAGCACTTCTTAACACAAAGGATAGTAAAAATCTGTAATCTTCTCCCCCTAGAGGCTGTGGTTGCTGGGGGGATCAATTGCGGTTCTGAAGACTGAGATTTTTCTTAGGTAAGGGTATCAAGGGATGTGGGATTAAGGCGGGTGAATGGAGTGGAGGTACAGATCAGCCATGATCTAACTGAATGGCGGAATGGGCTTGAGGGGCCGAATGGCCTCACCCTGTTCATATGTTCGCCTTATGTACGTTTGAGGTTTCTACATGAAGTCAAATATAGGTGGCTGATTCTCAGCACTCTGGTGTAGTTGAATGAAAGTAGGCAGGTGTCCAAGACAGTTTCATTGTCCATCCCAGCGATTACATGGGGAGAGGTGCAAGCATCGAGATTGAGGAGAGTCTGATGTGAAGCAAATCCAGATGTTCAGTTCAAAGACGAGCACAGGACTGGGAGTTCTTGAGGGAGGGAAAAAATAATGATAAAAATGGTTTCAGATGGTTCATATTAAGAACGTTCATACATAAAATAATGGATACCCAAGAGTGAGTTACAGGCTGGAATCTAATTGAAGTATTCGGATGGTTTATATATAGAATAACGGATACCTGGGTGTGAGTTACAGACTGGAATCTAATCGAGGGGTTAGGGTGGTTTATATATAGAATAACAGATACCTGGGAGTGAGTTACAGGCTGGAATCTAATCGAGGGGTTAGGGTGGTTTATATATAGAATAACGGATACCTGGGTGTGAGTTACAGATTGGAATCTAATCGAGGGGTTAGGGTGGTTTATATATAGAATAACAGATACCCGGGAGTGAGTTACAGACTGGAATCTAATCGAGGGGTTTGGGGGGTTTATATATAGAATAACAGATACCTGGGAGTGAGTTACAGACTGGAATCTAATCGAGGGGTTAGGGTGGTTTATATATAGAATAACAGATACCTGGGAGTGAGTTACAGATTGGAATCTAATCGAGGGGTTAGGGTGGTTTATATATAGAATAACAGATACCCGGGAGTGAGTTACAGACTGGAATCTAATCGAGGGGTTTGGGGGGTTTATATATAGAATAACAGATACCTGGGAGTGAGTTACAGACTGGAATCTAATCGAGGGGTTAGGGTGGTTTATATATAGAATAACAGATACCTGGGAGTGAGTTACAGACTGGAATCTAATCGAGGGGTTAGGGTGGTTTATATATAGAATAACAGATACCTGAGAGTGAGTTACAGACTGGAATCTAATCGAGGGGTTAGGGTGGTTTATATATAGAATAACAGATACCTGGGAGTGAGTTACAGACTGGAATCTAATCGAGGGGTTAGGGTGGTTTATATATAGAATAACAGATACCTGGGAGTGAGTTACAGACTGGAATCTAATCGAGGGGTTCGGGTGGTTTATATATAGAATAACAGATACCTGGGAGTGAGTTACAGACTGGAATCTAATCGAGGGGTTTGGGGGTTTATACATAGAATAACAGATACCTGAGAGTGAGTTACAGACTGGAATCTAATGGAGGGGTTAGGGTGGTTTATATATAGAATAACAGATACCTGGGAGTGAGTTACAGATTGGAATCTAATCGAGGGGTTTGGGGGTTTATACATAGAATAACAGATACCTGAGAGTGAGTTACAGACTGGAATCTAATCGAGGGGTTAGGGTGGTTTATATATAGAATAACAGATACCTGGGAGTGAGTTACAGACTGGAATCTAATCGAGGGGTTAGGGTGGTTTATATATAGAATAACAGATACCTGGGAGTGAGTTACAGACTGGAATCTAATCGAGGGGTTAGGGTGGTTTATATATAGAATAACAGATACCTGGGAGTGAGTTACAGACTGGAATCTAATCGAGGGGTTAGGGTGGTTTATATATAGAATAACAGATACCTGGGAGTGAGTTACAGACTGGAATCTAATCGAGGGGTTAGGGTGGTTTATATATAGAATAACAGATACCTGGGAGTGAGTTACAGACTGGAATCTAATCGAGGGGTTCGGGTGGTTTATATATAGAATAACAGATACCTGGGAGTGAGTTACAGACTGGAATCTAATCGAGGGGTTTGGGGGTTTATACATAGAATAACAGATACCTGAGAGTGAGTTACAGACTGGAATCTAATGGAGGGGTTAGGGTGGTTTATATATAGAATAACAGATACCTGGGAGTGAGTTACAGGCTGGAATCTAATTGCGGGGTTAGGGTGGTTTATATATAGAATAACAGATACCTGGGAGTGAGTTACAGACTGGAATCTAATCGAGGGGTTTGGGGGTTTATACATAGAATAACAGATACCTGAGAGTGAGTTACAGACTGGAATCTAATGGAGGGGTTAGGGTGGTTTATATATAGAATAACAGATACCTGGGAGTGAGTTACAGATTGGAATCTAATCGAGGGGTTTGGGGGTTTATACATAGAATAACAGATACCTGAGAGTGAGTTACAGGCTGGAATCTAATTGAGGGGTTTGGGGGTTTATACATAGAATAACAGATACCTGAGAGTGAGTTACAGACTGGAATCTAATGGAGGGGTTAGGGTGGTTTATATATAGAATAACAGATACCTGGGAGTGAGTTACAGATTGGAATCTAATCGAGGGGTTTGGGGGTTTATACATAGAATAACAGATACCTGAGAGTGAGTTACAGGCTGGAATCTAATTGAGGGGTTAGGGCGGTTTATATATAGAATAACAGATATCTGAGAGTGAGTTATAGGCTGGAATCTAATCGAGGGGTTTGGGGGTTTATACATAGAATAACAGAAACCCGATAGTGAGTTACAGGCAGGAATCTAATTGACGGGTTTGGGTGGTTTATATATAGAATAACAGATACCCGGGAGTGAGTTACAGGCTGGAATCTAATTGACGGGTTTGGGTGGTTTATATATAGAATAACAGATACCTGGGAGTGAGTTACAGACTGGAATCTAATTGAGGTGTTTTGGAAGGGTTTATATATAGAATAATGGATACCCGGGAGTGAGTTACAGGCTGGATCGGGTGGTTTCTATATCGAGAATAAGAGATACTTGCTGCCTGCTACTTTTCTTGCTGTTGTTTCCTGAACTTCCTCATGCTTTTCCTAGTTTTGGGAACTGGAATGGATCATGGAGTTCAGGAGACTCAGGAAAAAATGGTTGTGAAAATCTTTTGCAATCTCCAATGGTTGTGTGCAAGACCTCACAGACCCTCGTAAACTCTACCCTATAAAGTATGATTGAAGTAATGCAAGCAGCAGAGATGGAGCAAGAGGGGAAGACACGTTCGCTGGTTTATTTTCAGTATTTTTTAAGCTTAATATAGATGTCATAAAACTGCTGCTGACACCTAAACAGCTCTTTCAATAAAATGTTATAGTTTGTTTCAGTATCCCACTGTGGGAATATAAAATATGTATAAAAGGCTCACTCGTGGAGCCTTTAATTTTCAATTTGTTATGGGGCTGATTGGAATTGAAAGTCTTGCTTGTCTGCTGCCTGGCAGGGTTCTGAATGAAATGGGATCTTTTGTCACGAGGAGATAGCGGCCACAGCACAAAGCTTCCCGTTGTTTGATACTCAGTTGGTAGATGCTGTGTGGCTGATTCCTCTGGCTGGAGAGTCTAGACTAGGGATCACAGTCTCGGGATAAGCAGTTGGCCATTTAGGACTGAAATGAGGAGGAATTTCTTCACTTACAGGGTTGTGAATCTTTGGAATTCTCTACCCCAGAGAGCTGTGGATGCTCAGTCACTGAGTATATTCAAGACTGAGATGGATAGATTTTTGGACACTAAGGGAATCAAGGCATATGGGGATAGGGCGGGAAAGTGGACTTGAGATAGAAATTCACCCATGATTGCATGGCAGAGCACACTCGAGGGCTGTATGGTCTACTCCTGCTCCTATTTCTTATATTCTTATGTAACCCACACGTGCAGTGTAATTGTGAGCACGTACTTTGTGGGAAACCTTGAGTTTGACTCTGCCCGTTACCTGTGTTGTGAATTTTTGTCAAGGCACTGCGTTGCTCCCTAAATCTCTCTGGCTCTCCACCTCTCTCTCCTCCTTTAAGATGCTCCTTAAAACCTACCCCTTTCTGGCTCAAAAATATAATGGTCTAAATATTCCTGGATACAAGGTGTTCGGGAAAGATATGGAAGGAAAGAAAGGAGGAGGGGTAGCTGTAATTGTTAAAGAGAATATTAGACTTCCAAAAGGCATTTGATAAACTGCCACATAATAGACATGGCAACAAAGTTGAAGCCCATGGTATAAAAGGGACAGTGGCAGCATGGATATGAAGTTGGCTGAGTAATAAGAAACAGAGAATAGTGGAGAATGGTTGTTTTTTTGGACTGGAGAAAGGTATATAGTGGGGTTCCCCAGGGGTTGGTGTTGGGACCACTGCTTTTCTTGATATATATTAATGACCTAGACTTGGGTGTACAGGGCACAATTTCAAAATTTGTAGGTAACACAAAGCTTGGAAGTGTTGTGAACTGTAAGGAGGATAGTGATAAACTACAAGAGGACATAGACAGGCTGGTGGAATGGGCGGACACGTGGCAGATGAAATTTAATGCAGAGAAGTGTGAAGTGGTAGATTTTGGTAGGAAGAATAATGAGAGGCAATATAAAATAAAGGATACAATTCTAAAGGGGGTGCAGGAGCAGAGGGGCCTGGGGGTATATGTGCACAAAGCATTGAAGGTAGCAGGGCAGGCTGAGAAAGTGATGATAAAGCATATGGAATCCTGGGCTTTATAAATAGAGGTGACCACCTCCAGGCGCGTATCCATTGTCTCTCGAGATAAGGAGGCCCAAAAGAAAAAAAAAGATAAATAGAGGCAAAGAGTACAAAAACAAGGAAGTTATGATGAACCTTTATAAAACACTGGTCCGGCCTCAACGAGAGTAATGTGTCCAATTCTGGGCACCATACTTTAGGAAGGGTGAGAAGGCATTAGAGAGGGTGCAGAAAAGATTTACGAGAATGGTTCCAGGGATAGATTACGTGGATAGATTGGAGAAGCTGGGGCTGTTCTCCTTATAGCAAAGAAGGTTGAGAGGAGATTTGATAGAGATGTTAAAAATCATGAGGGGTCTGGACAGAGTAGAAAGGGAGAAACTGTTCCCATTGGCAGACAGGTCGAGAACCAGAGTACACTGATTTCAGGTGATTGGCAAATGAACCAGAGGCGACAGAAGGAAAAAACTTTTTATGCAGCGAGTGGTAAGGATCTGGAATGCACTGCCTGGGATTGTAATGGAAGCAGATTTAATAGTGGCTTTCAAAGGGGAATTGGATAAGCAGTTGAGGGAATAACATTTGCAGGACTACGAGGAAAAGGGAGGAGGAGCGGGACTAGCTGAGTTGCTCTTGCAAAGAGCTGGAATGGACATGATGGGCTGAATGGCCTCCTTCTGTGCTGTAACCATTCTATGATTCTCTTTGACTAAGCTTTTGGCCATTTGTCCTAATATCTCCTCATGTGGCTCAGTGCCAGATTTTCCATGAAAAGGCTCCTGTGAAGTGCTTTGGGATGTCTTATTACGTTAAAGGTGCTATATAAATGCAAGTTCTTCCTGTTGAGGTGGAGTAAAGGAAGCTCTAAATAAGGTTATAACTTGTACTTATATTGAGCCTTGCATGTCCACGGAGAGACCATAGCCCTTCACAGCCAATAACTTACTCATAAAGGTGTGGTCACTGTTGTAATGTAGGCAGTAAATGGCCTCCAGTTAGCACCAAGCAAGCTCCCTGACAGCAAATAAGGTAAATGACCAGTTAATCTACTTTGTTGGTGTTGGTTGAGGGATACATGTTGCCCAGGATACCAGTAGATCTCTACCGCTCTTTGAATAATGCCATGGATGGCTCGTGTACAGCATAAACACTGACATGGACTAGATGGGTCAAATAGCCTGTTTCTTTGCTGTACATTCTATGTCATTCTACGGTCTGAATTTTATGCCCCCCTGGGAGCAGGGGGTTGTGGGGGGGGCGGTGGTGAACAATTGAGTGGGAATTGAAGAGTGCTGTTCCCATCGCTTACCCACCCCTACTGCCATTTTATCAGCAGTGGGGGTAGGTGGCAAATGGCTTGCCCACCCCAGGCCAATTAAGGCCCATAAGTGACCAATTAATTGCCACTTAAAGGCCTCCTCCCACCGCCGCTGCTGGCGGCCTCCTTGTGGGCTCGTGGCAAAGGCCCTCCTGATCGGGCACCTTGTGTCCCACTGAGGGCAGACCCCAGCAGCAAAAGCCACCCCCACTGGAGGACCTCCCCACCCTGCCCCCCTCGCCGGGGCCTAGCCGATTGTCCCTGGTGAGACCCGAAATCCCATAACTTTTTCAGGGCTGCTCATGTTGGGTGCAGTCCCAGCAGTGGCCCCCGCACCTGGTAGCACTGCCGGGACTGAAGATCTGGCAAGCCCAGCATTTGTTGCCCATCCCTAATTGCCCTTGACAACTGAGTCGCTTGCTAGGCCATTTCAGATGTCAATTAAGAGTCCACCACGTTGCTGTGGGTTTGAAGTCACATGTAGGCCAGACCAGATAAGGATGGCAGATTTCCTTCCCTATCTGGAACCAGATTGTTTTTATGGCAATTGATGATAGTTTCATGGCACCATTACTGAGACCAGCTTTCAATTCCAGATTTTTTTATTAACTAATTGAATTTAAATTCCACCGGTTGCCATGTGAGATTAAAACCTGTATCCCCATTGGCATTAACCTGGGCTCCTAGTTTAGTGATATTACCACTATGCCACCATCTCCCCATGGAAGGTTTTGATAGAGTAGACACAGAGAGAATGTTTCCCTCATGGCAAAGAGCATAACTGGAGGCCATCAATATAAGATAGGCATCAAGAAATCGAATAGGGAATTCAGAAGAAAGTTCATTACTCAGAGAATGATGGGAATGTGGATCTCGCTACCACAGGGAGTGGCTGAGGCTAATGGAATAGCTACATTTATGGGGAACTAGAGAAGTTCATGAAGGAGAAGGGAATAGAGGGTTATTCTGATAGAGTTAGATGAGGAAGGATTGGATGAGGCTCAAGTGAAGCATTAATGCCAGAATGGACTAGTTGGGTCGAATGGCTTGTTTCGTTGCTGTATATTCTAGCTCATCCCATAGAAGCCTTCGCAGACCAAATTTCGGGCTCACCTCAGTCCTCCTGGTTTAAACAAACACACTATTAGTTTTGCACTCATACATTTGTTTAGAGTTGAGATCACGCCACTAGGGGTATTCTATGGGTCTCCAAATAGTGAGAGAAAGATAGAGGAGCAAATCTGCAAGGAAATCACAAAGATGTGCAAGAACTATAGAGTGGTGATATTAGGGGACTTTAATTACCCAAATATAAGTTGGGATCATGTTAGAGTGAAGGGAAAGGAGGGGGAGCAATTTCTGGATTGTGTTCAGGAGAACTTCCTTGATCAGTGTGTTCTCAGTCCAACTAGAAAGGAGGCATTGCTGGATCTGGTGCTGGGAAATGAGGTGGGCCAAGTGGACCAAGTGTCTGTGAGGCAACGCTTGGGTAAAAGTAATCATTGTATCATAATGTTCAGACTCGTAATGCAGAAAAGCAAGGAACGATATAAGGTAGAACGGCTAGATTGGAAGAGGGCTAATTTCAATGCAATGAGAAGGGATCCAGCCAGGGTAAACCGCAACCAAAGACTGACAGGAAAAACTGTAACAGAACAATGGGTTATTGGGTTATCTTTAAGGAGGGGATGCTTCAGGTACAGGCTAAGAACATTCCAACTAGGGCGAAAGGTAGGGGAACCAAAAACAGGGCTTCTTGGATGATGAGGGAGATGGAGATTATGATGAAACAAAAAAAGAGGGTGAATGATGCATGTCAGGTAAATTCTTCAAGTGAGAATCAGGCAAATACAATAAGTTGAGAGGGAAGGTGAAGAGGAAAATAAGAATGGCAAGGAGAGAATATGAGAATAGAATGGCAGTCAACATAAAAGGGAACCCAAAAATCTTCTACTGGCAGGTAAATACTAAGTGGGTAGTAAGAGGTGGAGTGGGGCCTATCAGGGACAAAGAGGGTAATAACAGAGGCACAGGGCAAAGCTAGAATATTTAATGAGTACTTTGTATCAGTGTTTTTGAGAAAATATTGTTAGAAGTGGAGAGAGCAGAGGTAATGGACAGGGTAAAAATTGAGAGGGAGGAGGTACTTAAAAGGCTGGCTATGCTTAGCATGGATAAGTCGCCTGGTCCAGATGGCTTGCATCCCAGGTTGCTAAAGGAAGTGGGGGTGGAGTTAGCGGAAGAGCTTGCCATAATCTTCCAATCTGCCCTAGATACGGGGGAGGTGCCAGAGGATTGGAGAGTGGCAAATGTGACACCCTTATTCAAGAAAGGGTGTATGGACAGTCCTAGCAACTGCAGAGCAGTTAGTTTAACATCATTGGTTGGGAAGGTTTTGGAAACAATAATCAGGGCAAACAGCAACGGGCACTTGGAGACATTTGAGTTAATTAAGGATAGCCAACACAGATTTTTAAAAGGCAGATCATACTTGACTAATCTAATTGAACTTTTTGATGAAGATTGATGAAGGAAATTTGGTGGATGTTGTCTATCTGGATTTTAAAAAAGCATTCGACAAAGTACCACATCAAAGGCTGGTGAATAAAATAGAGGCTCATGTAATAGGAAGGTCAGTGTCCAATTGGATTTAAAAAATGGCTGAAGGACAGAAAACAGTGAGTCGTGGTAAATGGTTGTTTTTCAGACTGGAGGATGGTAGACAGTGGTGTTCCCCAAGAGTCAGTGCGAGGACCACTGTTGTTTTGCTATATATAAATGACTTGAATCTTGGAATACAGAGTAGAATTTCAAAATTTGCTAATGATACCAAACTTGGAGGAGCGGCAAGCAGTGAAGATGATACAAACCACCTGCGAGAGAAGGTGATAGGCTAGCAGAATAGGCAGACAGGTGGCAGACGGATTTAATACTGACAGGTGCGAGATGATGCATTTTGGCAGAAGGAATAGGGGGAAGCAATATAGACATAATAGCACAGTTCTAAAGAATGTACAGGAACAGAGGGACTTGAGGGTGCATGTCCATCGATCTTTGAAGGTGGCAGGACATATTGAGAGAGTGGTTAGCAAAACATATAGGATCTTGGGCTTCATAAATAGAGACATAGAGTACACAAGGAGGGAAGTTATGCTGTACCTTTATAAAGCTCTGGTTAGGCTCTAATGAGAGTATTGTGTCCAGTTCTGGTCACCACACTTGAGGAAGGATGTGAAGGTCCTTGAGAGGGTGCAGAGGAGATTTACCAGAATTTTTTTTTTTTTATTCGTTCCTGGGTTGTGGGCGTCGCTGGCTAGGCCAGCATTTATTGCCCATCCCTAATTGCCCTTGAGAAGGTGGTGGTGAGCTGCCTTCTTGAGCCGCTGCAGTCCATGTGGTGCAGGTACACCCACAGTGCTGTTAGAAAGGGAGTTCCATGACTTTGACCCAGCGACAGTGAAGGAATGGTGATATAGTTCCAAGTCAGGATGGTGTGTGGCTTGGAGGGGAACTTGCAGGTGGTGGTGTTCCCATGCATCTGCTGCCCTTGTCCTTCTAGGTGGTAGAGGTCATGGGTTTGGAAGGTGCTGTCTAAGGAGCCTTGGTGCATTACTGCAGTGCATCTTGTAGAAGGTACACACTGCTGCCACTGTGCGTCGGTGGTGGAGGGAGTGAATGTTTGTGGATGGTGTGCCAATCAAGCAGGCTGCTTTGTCCTGGATGGTGTCGAGCTTCTTGAGTGTTGTTGGAGCTACACCCATCCAGGCAAGTGGAGAGTATTCCATCACACTGCTGACTTGTGCCTTGTAGATGGTGGACAGGCTTTGGGGAGTCAGGAGGTGAGTTCCTCACTGCAGGATTCCCAGCCTCTGACCTGCTCTTGTAGCCACAGTATTTATATGGCTACTCCAGTTCAGTTTCTGGTCAATGGTAGCCCCTAGGATGTTGATAGTGGGGGATTCAGCGAAGGTATTGCCATTGAATATCAAAGGGAGATGGTTAGATTTTCTCTTGTTTGAGATGGTCATTTTCTGACACTTGTGTGGCACGAATGTAACTTGCCACTTATCATCCCAAGCCTGGATATTGTTCAAGTCTTGCTGCATTTCTACACAACTGCTTCAGTATCTGAGGAGTCGTGAATGGTGCTGAACATTGTGCAATCATCAGCGAACATCCTCACTTCTGATCTTAATACTGAAGGAAGGTCATTGATGAAGCAGCTGAAGATGTTTGGGCCGAGGACACTACCCTGAGGAACACCTGCAGTGATGTCCTGGAGTTCAGAAGATTGACTTCCAACAACCATATCCATCTTCCTTTGCACTAGGTATGACTCCAACCAGTGGAGAGATTTCCCCCTGATTCCCATTGACTCCAGTTTTGCTTGGGTTCCTTGATGTCCTACTCGGTCAAATGCTGCCTTGATGTTTAGGGCAGTCACTCTTACCTCACCTCTTGAGTTCAGCTCTTCTGTCCATGTTGGAACTAAGGTTGAAATGAGGTTCCAAGGATGGGGGATTTTAGTTGCAAGGTTAGGTTGGAGAAGCTGGGGTTGTTCCCTCTGGAGCAAAGGAGTTTGAGGGGAGATTTGGTAGAGGTGTACAAGATTATGACAGATTTAGATAAGTTAGACAAGGAAAAACTGTTCCCATGAACTGATGACACCAGGATTCGGGGACAGAGATTCAAGGTTTTGGGCAAGAGATGTAGGGGGAATATGTGGAAGAACTTTTTTATGCAGCGAGTGGTAATGATTTGGAACTCGCTGCCCACAAGGGTGGTGGAAGCAGAGACAATCAATGACTTTGCGAGGAAGTTGGATGGGCACTTTAAGGAAAAGTACTTACAGGGCTCCAAGGATCGAGCGGGGGAATGGGACTGACTGCATTGTTCCGCAGAGAGCCGGCATAGACTTGATGGGCCGAATGGCCTCCTTCTATGCCGTAAATGACTCCATGTCTCGAAAAAGGGCCGTAATAGGTTTGGCCCTGTTATCTTTAAGTCATGCAAAGTGACCCACTGATGCAGTGAAATGTGGCGTCATCATTATTTTGTATTATTATAAAATATGTTGCACTGATTGAACTAAGTGAGTCTGAACATTACCTTAGCTTTAATAATAAAAACAGAAAGTGCTGGAAATACTCAGCAGGTCTGGCAGCATCTCTGGAGAGAGAAACAGAGTTAACGTTTCAGTTGATGACCTTTTATCAGAACCTGAACCGTTACCAACTTGAAACATTAACTCTGTTTCTCTCTCCACAGACGCTGCCTGACCTGTTGAGAATTTCCCGCATTTTCTGTTTTTGCTTGAAGTTTCCAGCATCTGCCGAATCTTTTGTATGACTTTAACTTTGTTCACTTGCTGTCTGTGAAATAAAGCAGCTTATTTATTCATATCTGGCCTCCCCTTGCGAAGTGTTCTCTTGGTCCACCTATGAAAAGATTAGAAAGGCAGACATGGGGGTGCATGTGAAAGAACAGAATACCCATTTCAGATCACAAGAGGGTCCGTCTTGCTATTACACCATTGGGTGAGACCATCATACAGTTAGATATTGGACAGTGGAGCACAGCCTTAAAGGCAGACATCCAGACCACTGACCGGAGTGACCAGCACCATTGTAGCTGAGAGATGGTAACACCTGTGTTTAAAGAGAAAATACACATTAAGGATGCCAAGTATAAGGTGGAAGCTGTGATAGACAAAAAGCTCTCCATTAAAAACAGTAAATCTTTCTCAGGTGTAATGTATTAGATGCAGGAAAACCTTCTCCTGTATATTTTTCTCCTATTCAGGGTGTCAAGGAATTAATTGGACTGTCTGGTTGTAATGTATTGCTCCATACACTGCCACAAACTCAGGAAACCAAATTGACTTTTGCTGTAAAGTGAATTTGGCCAATCTGGAACTTTCCGAAACTTTCTTTGATTGTTGAAGGTGAGTTGATTGGTGCTAATGTAGGGTCAGCATATTTGGAAGGCTGCACAAAGAGCAGGCTGAGTGTCAGCCTCCTTATTTATAAGCGCAAGCTTTTGATGTTTGTTATTGTCTCTCCCACCTCTTATCAGGCCTAAGCAGAATCGAGGCCATCGACAAAACTGATTTACGATTGACACAAGTTATGTGGCTTCGATTGGAGGATCTAATAGCAGAAAGGTTCTCTCTATCTGTGGCCCTCATGCTCTTTATCTCTCGCTCTCAACCAGCATTTGTCAGTTTTGGGTGCATTACTATTTCCAATTTTTATAAACAACCTAGACTTGAGCAGCATTATAAAGTTTG
Source organism: Heterodontus francisci (assembly GCF_036365525.1). Taxonomy (NCBI): domain Eukaryota; kingdom Metazoa; phylum Chordata; class Chondrichthyes; order Heterodontiformes; family Heterodontidae; genus Heterodontus; species Heterodontus francisci. Next base: position 81,278,351 of record NC_090390.1, read on the forward strand.
TAGATGAAACGAAACTTGACAACATAGTAGATAGTGATGAGGATAATTGTAGACTTTAGGATGATATAGGCAGGATGGTTAAATGAGCAGAAGCATGACAGGTGGATTTTTTTTATTCGTTCATGGGATGTGGGCGTCGCTGGCTAGGCCAGCATTTATTGCCCATCCCTAATTGCCCTTGAGAAGGTGGTGGTGAGCTGCCTTCTTGAACCGCTGCAGTCCGTGTGGTGTAGGTACACCCACAGGGCTGTTCAGTGCAGAAACATGTGAATTAATATGGAAAGACAGTATACCATAAATGGCACAAATTAGAAAAGTGTAGATGAGCAAAGAGACCTTGGTGTCCATATACCGAGGGGAGGCGGTGGCGTAGTGGTATTATCACTGGACTAGTAACCCAGAGACCCAGGGTATTTCTCTGGGGACATGGGTTTGAATCCCACCACAGCAGAAGGTGGAATTTGAATTTAATTAATAAATCTGGAATTAAAAGCCAGTTGTCGATTGTTATAAAAACCCATCTGGTTCACTAATGTCCTTTAGGGGAGCAAATCTGCTGTCCTTACCTGGTCTGTCCTACATGTGACTCCAGACCCACAGCAATGTGGTTAACTCTTACATGCCCTCTGAAATGGCCAAGCAAGCCACTCAGTTGTAACTAACCGCTACGAAGTCAATAAAAAGAAATGAAACTGGACGCACCACCCGGCATTGACCTAGGCACCGGAAACAACAACGGCAAACCCAGCCCTGTCGATCCTGCAAAATCCTCCTTACTAACATCTGGGGGCTTGTACCTAAGTTGGGAGAGCTGTCCCACAGACTAGTCAAGCAACAGCCTGACATAGTCATACTCAAGGAATCATACCTTACAGACAATGCCCCAGACACTGCCATCATCATCCCCGGGTATGTCCTGTCACACTGGCAGGACAGACCGAGCAGAGGTGGTGGCACAGTGGTATACAGTAGGGAGGGAGTTGCCCTGGGAGTCCTCAACATCGACTCCGGACCCCATGAAGTCTCATGGCACCAGGTCAAACATGGGCAAGGTAACCTCCTACTGATTACCACCTACCGCCCTCCCTCAGCTGATGACTCAGTACTCCTCCATGTTGAACACCACTTGGAGGAAGCACTGAGGGTGGCAAGGGCACAAAATGTACACTGGGTGGAGGACTTCAATGTCCATCACCATGAGTGGCTCCATAGCACCACCACTGACCGAGCTTGCCGAGTCCTAAAGGACATATCTGCTGGACTGGGTCTGCGGCAGGTGGTGGGGGAACCAACACGAGGGAAAAACATACTTAACCTCATCCTCACCAATCTGCAGGCGCAGACGCTTCTGTCCATGACAGTATTGGTAGGAGTGACCACCGCACAGTCCTTGTGGAGACGAAGTCCCGCCTTCACATTGAGGATACCGTCCATCGTGTTGTGTGGCACTATCACCGTGCTAAATGGGATAGATTTCGAACAGATCTAGCAATGCAAAACTGGGCATCCATGAGGCGCTGTGGGCCATCAGCAGCAGCAGAATTGTACTCATCCACAATCTGTAACCTCATGGCCCGGCATATCCCCCACTCTACCATTACCATCAAGCCAGGAGACCAACCCTGGTTCAATGAAGAGTGCAGGAGGGCATGCCAGGAGCAGCGGCAGGCATACCTCAAAATGAGTTGTCAAGTTGGTGAAGCTACAACCCAGGACAACTTGCATGCTGAACTGCATAAGCAGCATGCAACAGACAGAGCTAAGCGATCCCATAACCAATGGATCAGATCTAAGCTCTGCAGTCCTGCCACATCCAGCCGTGAGTGGTGGTGGACAATTAAACAACTAACTGGAGGAGGTGGTTCCACAAATATCCCCATCCTCAATGATGGGGGAGCCCAGCACATCAGTGCGAAAGATAAGGCTGAAGCATTTGCAACAATCTTCAGCCAGAAGTGCCGAGTTGATGATCCATCTCGGCCTCCACCTGAAGGCCCCAGTTCACAGATGCCAGACTTCGGCCAATTCGATTCACTCCGCGTGATATCAAGAAATGACTGAAGGCACTGGATACTGCAAAAGCTATGGGCCCTGACAATATTCCAGCAATAGTACTGAAGACCTGTGCTCCAGAACTTGCTGTGCCCCTAGCCAAGCTGTTCCAGTACAGCTACAACACTGGCATCTACCCTGCAATGTGGAAAAATGCCCAGGTATGTCCTGTACACAAAAAGCAGGACAAGTCCAACCCGGCCAATTACCGCCCCATCAGCCTACTCTCAATCATCAGTAAAGTGATGGAAGGTGTCATCAACAGTGCCATCAAGTGGCACTTGCTTAGCAATAACCTGCTCAGTGATGCTCAGTTTGGGTTCCTCCAGGGCCAATCAGCTCCTGACCTCATTACAGTCTTGGTTCAGACATGGACAAAAGAGCTAAACTCAAGAGGTGAGGTGAGAGTGACTGCCCTTGACATCAAGGCAGCATTTGACCGAGTATGGCATCAAGGAGTCCTTGCAAAACTGAAGTCGATGGGAATCAGGGTGAAAACCCTCCGCTGGCTGGAGTCATACCTAGCACAAAGGAAGATGGTTGTGGTTGTTGGAGGTCAATCATCTGAGCTCCAGGACATCACTGCAGGTGTTTCTCAGGGTCGTATCCTAGGCCCAACCATCTTCAGCTGCTTCATCAATGACCATCCTTCAATCATAAGGTCAGAATTGGGGATGTTTGCTGATGATTGCACAATGTTCAGCACCATTCGCGACTCCTCAGATACTGAAGCAGTCCATGTAGAATTGCAGCAAGACCTGGACAATATCCAGGCTTGGGCTGATAAGTGGCAAGTAACATTCGTGCCACACAGGTGCCAGGCAATGACCATCTCCAACAAGTGAGAATCTAACCATCTCCCCTTGACATTCAACGGCATTACCATCGCTGAATCCCCCACTATCAACATCCTAGGGGCTACCATTGACCAGAAACTGAACTGGAGTAGCCATATAAATGCCGTGGCTACAAGAGCAGGTCAGAGGCTAGGAATCCTGAGGCGGGTAACTCACCTCCTGACTCCCAAAGCCTGTCCACCTTCTACAAGGCACAAGTCAGCAGTGTGATGGAATACTCTCCACTTGCCTGGATGGATGCAGCTCCAACAACACTCAAGAAGCTCGACACCATCCAGGACAAAGCAGCCCGCTTGATTGGCACCCCATCTACAAACATTCACTTCCTCCACCATCTACAAGATGCACTGCAGCAATGCACCGAGGATCCTTGGACAGCACCTTCCAAACCCATGACCTCTACCAACTAGAAGGACAAGGGCAGCAGATACATGGAAACACCACCACCTGCAAGTTCCCCTCCAAGTCACACACCATCCTGACTTGGAACTATATCGCCGTTCCTTCACTGTCGCTGGGTCAAAATCCTGGAACTCCCTTCCTAACAGCACTATGGGTGTACCTACCCACCATGGACTGCAGCGGTTCAAGAAGGCAGCTCACCACCACCTTCTCAAGGGCAATTAGGGATGGGCAATAAATGCTGGCCTGGCCAGTGACGCCTACATCCCATGAATGAATTTTAAAAATACATAAATACGTAAAGATGGCAGGGCAAGTTAATGAAGTGGTTAGAAAAACATATGGGTGACTTATGTTTATAAATAAAGGCATAGAATATAAAAACAAGAGGTCATGCCAGAACTTTATAAATGACTGGTTAGGCCTCAGCTGTGGACAGCTTTGGGCTCCACATTTCAGGAAAGATGTAAAGGCCTTAGAATGTGTACAGTGAAGGTTTACCTGGCTGTTACCGAGGATGAGGGACCTCAGTTATGAAGAAAAGTTGGAAAAGTTAGGATGTTTTCAGAACAGTGAAGGTTAAAAGGAGATCTAACAGAGGTTTTCAAGATGAGGGGTTTTGATAGAGTAGAGAGAGAAAAACTATTCCCTCTGGCGAGTGGGTCAATAACCAGAGATCGTAGATTTAAAATAATTGGCAGAAGATATAGAGGGGGGATGAGGAGAAATGTTTTCACTCGGAATTGTCAGCATCTGGAACGCTCGACCTGAAAAGGTGGCAGAAGCTGATTCCATAAGTAATTTGAAAAGGGAGTTGGACAGGTATTTCAGGATGAGGAACTTTTCGCATTTCGGAAAGAAACAGCGGTGCGGAACGAAGTATGACTGCTCTTTCATAGAGCCAGCACAGGCACGATGGGCTGAACGGCCTCCTCCTGTGCTGTAAGTTTCTATGATACCATGAACATCGCCAGAGTCGGATCATCTGGGCTCATTTGCAAATTAGCTACTGCATTTTCCTACAGGAAAACCTGGAATCCCACAAATGGGCTGCACTAATCTCTGTAACTCTTACCTGCAGTCATTCCTATATTGCGAGCATTGGAGTTTTGCAATTGTGGAGCTATGATGAGTTGAAAAAGATAATTTACATTTATACAATAATTTAACACATCCCCAGGACTTCCAAAAAGCATTTCACACCGTGCAAATTATTTTTGAAGTGTGGTTGCTGTAATTTTATAATGCACAATATGAGTCAATTGCAGGTGTGAATGTCTGTGTACGTCTAAAAACTGAAATAGAAAAGGTGAATCACCCTTCTTATCGGAAATAGCAGGATGGTGTAGCAGGAGCAAGAGGAGTAGGATTGGGGCTTTTCAACAATATAGTTTCAAAACAGTCGGGCAGTGGAATCATTGTGATGAAGTTTTGTTCTCCAAAAATGACAATGCTCCTTTGTGGCGGCATTAGAAAGAGGAAAGAATTTGGAGGAAAATGTAAAAGACATTTGGATTTTGGTGGGGAAAAAGGAAAGAGTGCTTTGAATAGGCTGTGTTGGAGAAGGTGGGTGAGACATGAGGTAATGGATGATGGTCTGTTGATTTCAGGGATTGATGATCCGCACCAACACGGCCGTGGACTGGCTCTGGCAGACTTTAACAGAGATGGGAAAGTAGATGTAGTGTACGGCAACTGGATGGGACCACACCGATTCTACCTGCAGACCAGCGTGAATGGAAGAGTCCGATTTAGGGTAAGAATCTGTGGTTATCTTCACTTATTTCATGAGGTGTTTTATCTCTGAGATAAAACCAAGTTCAGTGGGGCCATTGCTATTCGGTCGTACACTTCGTAGAAGTGTTGGGTAGCTAGTTGAGCGATGTATTGGTAATCGGATGATCGCAAGATAAATATGGATGGGGAAGGTTATCTTAGTTTGTCCATCCCAAAAAAAATCAACAAATGCTGCCATTACAACATTCGACTGTTTATTAAATGACCCCAGTGCTTCAGTTTTTACTGTTTTAGCCAGAAATCCATTCCATTTTAATCACCCTTTATATTGTTACCACCAGCTGAGAAAGGGGTCTAGGGTTCCCTCTCAGCCTTCACCTGGTCTGACCATAACAGGGTTTAATTTTAAACACACCGTGTTTTTAGCTCCCCCTTGGTGAATTCTTATCCACCGCTTTCCAATTATAAGGCAAAGAAACCAGCACAACAGGTTTTCTTAGGTTTAAAGAAGAAAGGTTGAAAGTTATTAAACTTAAAACTTCAGCTCTAATTTGATTAATGCCTACAGATACACCCAAGCTAGCATGTATACGCAATGCACACATGCAGATAGAGACAGAAAAGAGCAGAAGAAACGTAAAGTGGAAAAGTTTGAGGCAATCTCTGAAGAGGGTTTTTGTTTATGGTTCTTCGAGCTCACTGTAGAGTCCTTGATTGTAGGTAGTTCTTGCTCTTCGTTGGGGCCCAGTATTCTTCTTAAACCTTGTTCGCTGTAGGAGACCTTTCTCTCTCGGGGTTTCATGCGTCTTCAGTGGATTTGGAGCTCCATGAGAAAGAGATGGAAGCAGACAGACAGGAGGCCATGGTGAGCCAGCCAGGAGAAGTCTTTTCAGTCCAGGAGCAAACAGACACTCCGAGTTCAAACTGTTTGTACAATTCAGAAAAATCCAGGTTGCCAAGCAGGTTAGTCATGTGACTAGCTGGTCTGACCACATCTGTTTGTGGATTCCCTGGTCTTAGCCGACCCTGGAATGTCTCTTCTTACACACAATATCTGGTGCTCAAAGTCCATTGCGGGTTAAATTGGAGCATGGAATAACCCCTTTGTCCTTCCAATCACTGGCTGTTGGTATGCAAAAATGTTTTTCCAGCCAAGGGCCTGGTGATTTTTTTAACAAGTCCACTTCAGAAACAGTTTGAAATTTAATGTCCATTTGGCCAAATTAATATGCCTCATTCTTGGCAAGTGGGGGTCTAGCATGACAATATAAAGTAAAACTTCCTTATATCAGTCCCACAATTGTCTTCTATTATCTTTGAACCTGTGTCTCTTATATACTTTCACAGTAAAACTCTTGACTCTGATCTATTGTTTTGACAATGTAGATCATTGTACTGGCTTTGTTGATTTTCAGCACTTGGACATGTTGAACATTGAAACTCCTAACCTTCATGGGTATCGTAGCACAGTGGTTATGTTGGTGTGCTGGTAATCCCAAGGCCTGGATGAGTGATTTGGAGATGTGAGCTCAAAGATTAATTAAATAAATCTGGAATTTTAGTAATGGTGACTATGAAACTACTGGGTTGTTGTAAGAACCCATTAGGTTCACTAATGCCCTTCAGGGAAGGAAATCTACTATTCTTGTCTGGTCTGGTCTATATGTGACTCTGGACCCACAGCAATGCCCTCTGAAATAGTCTTGCAAGCCAGTCAGTTGTATTTAAGAAGGTGGCTTGCCACCACCTCCTCAAGGACAATTAATGCTGGGAAGTGATGTCTACATCCTGTAAATAAATTTTAAAAAATCTTTCAAGTTCTGGCTAGTTAGAAGTTATTCATGGGGTACTTATATCGCCCTGTGCCACACAGTAGTAACAAGCCATTGCCATCAAAGAAATGAGGAAGGACATGGAATGTAGCAAGTGGATGACTGACAGAAGAAGGATAGGGATGTGCAATCAACGTGATTTTGGTCCATTTCTAAAACATATAGGAGCAACATGCTCCCTTGTAGTAATATGAGTTGATGCTGTAGGCCAGGCATGTTGACTTGTTGGCCTACTTTAGTGTGACTAAGAAGCTTTGTAGAATACATTAATGGTAGATTTTACAATATAGCATCCCTATTGCAGAGCTCTGTGTGTCAGGAATCCTAATCAGAATGGCAGTCATGAGCATTCGCACATCTATCTTGTGGCCTTCCCAATTTGGGAATCCATTGAGGAGCTAACTTCCCGAGACTGGCAGTAAACTGATGGGATTGGATCAGAGCCTGTAATACCCTCTGCCCTATTTTTTTTTCCAAGTTGAAATGTATGTACAGAAAATTGGATGGGTTGCGAACCATGTGTAAGGAAAGTGTGAATTAAACTTTTACCAAGCATTTGGTCACCTATCCTAATATATCCTTCTTTGACATGTTGTCAGCATTTGTCTGATTACACACCTGTGAAGTGCCTTGGGATATTTTACGATGTTAATGGTGCTATATAACAACACCTTGCATTTATATAGTGCCTTTAATGTAGTAAAATGTCCCAAGGTGTTCACAGTAACATGTTCAAGTGCAATTTGACACTGAGCCATACAAGGAGATGTTAGGACAAGTGTCAAAGAGGTAGGTTTTAAGGAGCATATTAAAGGAGGAGAGGGAGGCAGAGGGGTTTATGGAGGGAATTCCAGAGCTTAGGGCCCAGGCAGCAGAAGGCATGGCCGACAGTGGTGGAGCAATTAAAATCAGGGATGTGCAAGAGGTAAGAATTGGAGGAACACAGAGATCTCAGAAGGTTGTCCGGCTGGAGGAGCTTACAGAGATAGAGAGGGGCTATGTAAATGAAAGTTGTCACGGTTGTTGTGTGCTATAGTTTGGACAGACCTGCTGTAGGTCAAGCTTCTGCACAGCATAACATAATGTACATAATGAAGGGATGGCACATTTCTCTTCCATCGCTCTGTATTGTAGATTCATACTTGCCATTGTCACGAAGGGGTGAATCCGTGCTCCCAGCTGTGAATGGCATTCAAAGAGCACACAGCTGGGAGAAAGGGTAGCAGTAGTATTGTGCCACAGATAGCTTTACCAGTCGCTGAAGGTAAGCATGCAGGTGCAACAGGCGGTAAAAAAGGCAAATGGTATGTTGGCCTTCATAGCGAGAGGATTCGAGTACAGGAGCAGGGATGTCTTACTGCAATTATACAGGGCCTTGGTGAGGCCACACCTGGAATATTTTGTGCAGTTTTGGTCTCCTTATCTGAGGAAGGATGTTCTTGCTTTAGAGGGAATGCAGCGAAGGTTTACCAGACGGATTCCTGGGATGGCGGGACTGACGTATGAGGAGAGAGTGAGTCAGTTAGGATTATATTCGCTGGTGTTCAGAAGAGTGAGCGGGGATCTCATAAAAACCTATAAAATTCTAACAGGACTTGACAGGGTAGATGCAGGAAGGATGTTCCTGATGGTGGGGGAGTCCAGAACCAGGGTCATAGTCTAAGGATATGGGGTAAAACTTTCAGGACTGAGATGAGGAGAAATTTCTTCACCCAGAGAGTGGTGAACCTGTGGAGCAGTTGAGGCCAAACCATTGTATGTTTTCGAGAAGGAGTTAGATATGGCTCTTGGGTCTAAAGGGATCAAAGGGTATGGGGCGAAAGCGGGAACAGGTTACTGAGTTGGATGATCAGCCGTGATCATAATGAATGGCGGAGCAGGCTCGAGGGGTCGAATGGCCTATTCCTGCTCCTATTTTCTATGTTTCTATGCTTCTAGCGCCATTACCCTCGAGCACCACACAGCAAAAATAACCACTTGGTGAGGTACCGACGGGCCACAGATGTCCTTGAAAAACACATCCCTACCATGTGGTTGCATAAACTAGGCTTGTATTTCCTTGAGTATTGAAGATTAAAGGGAGATCAAATTGAGTTGTTTAAGATGATTAAAGGAATTGGGAGGGTAGATAGAGAGAAACTAATTCCTCTGATGGGTGAGTCTAGAACAAGGGGCCATAACCTGAAAATTAGAGCTGAACCATTCAGGGTGCTGTCAATAAGCATTTCTTCACACATAGGGTAGAGGCAATCTGGAACTCTCTCACCCAAAAAAGCTGGGGGTCAATTCAAAATGTGAAAACTGAGATTGATAGACTTTTGTTAGACAAGGGTATTATGGATTATGGAACCAAGGCAGGTAAATGAAGTTAAGATACAGATCAGTCATGATCTAATTGAATGGTGGAACAGGATCAAGGAGCTGAATGGCCTTTACTTGTTTCTATGTTCCTTTAAGTTATAAAGTTCAGTAGATAGTTGTAATAGGGTTCACGGACAATAAGAAGACATGCAAAGTTTGTGTTATTGAACTCTGTTGACACATCAATGCTTTACTGAGTCATGTTGTGTTCAGCTCAGGATGACATTAAATTACTGATTAAAATAACTGCTTTCAAGTCTTTGTACCAAAGTCAGCTTTTTCAATCATTTCGTAATCCTCTCTGGTGTCATGCAGCAGGAAACGTTCAACAAACACAGGGGCGAATGGTAATTCAGTTCCTAAACGGTGCTATCTCAAATTGAAAATTGGTGGTCGGTTAACTCAGGCCATTATCGGGAGTATTAAAAATAGATAATTGCAGGTATTTTAAGCCTGAATTACTTTAAGTGCAGATCAAAACAATAGGCTACACTCAGTGGGCTGAGCAACTATTTCCATTCCCAGCTTTTCACGTTTAAATGTCCTACATTAAAATCAAGAGTTCTGTACCAAGGGAGAGTGGTGTAATCCATTGTAATTCTGTACAATGGGACAGAATGAGTCATAGGCATGGAATCATTTACGACACAAGAGGAGGCCAGTTGGCCCATCGAGTCCATGCCGGCTCTCCACGGAGCAACCAGTCAGTCCCATTCTCCCATGCGATCCCCGTAGCCCTGCAAGTTTATTTCCTTCAAGTGCCCATCCAATTTCCTTTTGAAGTCATTGATTGTCTCCACTTCCGTCACCCTCGTAGGCAGCAAGTTCCAGGTCATTACCACTAACTGTGTAAAAAGTTCTTCCTCATATTTCCCCTGCATCTCTCACCTAAAACCTTCAATCTGTGTCCTCGGGTCCTTGTACCATCAATTACTGGGAACAGTTTATCCTTGTCTACCATATCTTAGCCTGTCATAATTTTTTACACCTCTATCAAATGTCCCCTCAATCTCATTTTCTCCAGGGAGAACAACCCCAGTTTTTCCTACCGAGCCTTGTAATCACCCATCCCTGGAACCATTCTGGTAAATCTCCTCTGCACCCTCTCAAGGACCCTCACGTCCTTCCTAAAGTGTGGTGATCAGAACTGGATGCAATACTCCATTTGGGGCCTAACCAGAGCTTTATAAAGGTTCGGCATAACTTCCCTGCTTTTGTATTCAATGCCTCTATTCATGAAGCTCAAGATCCCATATGCTTTGCTAACCGCTCTCTCAATATGTCCTGCCACCTTCAAAGTCCGATGCACATGCACCCCCCCGATCCCTCTGTTCCTGCACAATCTTTTGCATCACCTCACATCTCTCCGTATTAAATTCCATCTGCCATTTGTTTGCCCATTCTGCTAGCCTATCACTGTCCTGTTGCAGGCGATTTGTACCATCCTGACTGTTTGCCACTCCTCCAAGTTTGGTATCATCGGCAAGTTTTGTGGGGGATTGGCGGTATGGGAGCAGGATCTGTGCCTGTCCTCTTAGCTGCAGTTGTCAAGCCAAGTAGATGAAGAAAAAGGCATTAATACCGACTAAAAAAGGGATGAGAACATTCCGTTATCTTCAGAAAAAACGATTAACATAAACTACTGCAGAATTGATGGAAGGGATTTAATCAGTTCTGAATACTGAGGAAGGTGATGGTTCATCTGGGGAGTGCAGCCAGAGCCAAGGCCATGGCACCATGGGTGGCTCAGCTGCACAGGGGGGCACAAGGAAGACTGGAGGAGCGATAGTGATAGGAAATTTGATAGTCAGGGGAACAGACAGGCGTTTCTCTGGCCGTAGACTTGAATCCAGGATGGCATGTTGCCTCCCTGGTGCCAGGGTCAAGGATGTCACTGAGCGGCTGCAGAGCATCCTGAAGGGGGAGGGTGAACAGCCAGCTGTTGTGGTCCACATTGGTGCCAATGACATAGGTAGAAAGAGGGATGTGGTCCTGCAGAAAGGGTTTACTGAGCTAGGTGAGAAATTAACAAGCAGGACCGCAAAAGTAGTAATCTCCAGATTACTCCCAGTGCCACGTGCAAGTGAGTACAGAAATTGAAGGATAAGACAGATGAAATGTGGCTGGAAAGTTGGTGCAGGAGGGAGAGCTTCAGATTCCTGGGACATTGTCACTGGCTCTGGGGGAGATGGGACCTGTACAGGCCTGATGGGTTGCACCTGAACAGAGCCAGGACTGAGTTCCGGCGGGGCGTTTTGCTAGTGCTGTTGGGGAGGGTTTAAATTAGTTTGGCAGGGAGATGGGGACCTGAGAGTAGACTCAGTTGGGACAAAATCAGAAATGAAAATGGAAGGCAGAACATTAATGGATGAGTCTGGAAGACAGGGGAAACAAAGGTTAAAAAATAAAAAAAATAGTTTGGCAGTGCTCAAGGGTATCTATTTCAATGCAAGGAGTATAGCAAATAAAGCAGATGAGCTTAGGGCACAGATAGACATGTGGCAGCATGATATCATGGCTATTACAGAAACATGGCTAAAAGAGGGACAGGAATGGCAGCTCAACGTTCCTGGTTACAAGGTTCTCAGACGCGATAGGGAGGGGGATAAGAAAGGAGGGGGAGTGGCAATTTTGGTCAAAGAAACAATTACAGCTGTGAGGAGGGATGATATATTGGAAGGTTCATCAAATGAGGCCATATGTATTGAGCTAGGGAACAAAAAAGGGGCAATCGGACTGCTGGAAGTGTACTGTAGACCCCCAAACAGTCAGAGGGAGATAGAAGAGCAGATATGTAGGCAAATCTCTGAGAAGTGCAAAAACAATAGAGCAATAATAAGGATTTTAACTACCCCAATATTAATTGGATAGTTCTAGTGTGAAAGGAATTGAGGGAGTAGAATTCTTGAGGTGCATTCAGGGGAACTTTTTGGGCCAGTATGCAGCAAGTCCAATAAGAGAGGGTACAGTTTCAGACTTAGTTTTAGGAAATGAAGTTGGGCAGGTGGAAGGAGTGGCAGTGGGAGAGCATTTTGGTGGGAGTGATCATAATTCAGTCAGTTTTAACATAATTATGGAAAAGGACAAGGATATAACAGGAGTTAGAGTTCTCAATTGAGCTGAGGGGTGATTTAGTGAAAGTGGACTGGAAACAGCTACTTGAAGGTAAATCAGTGTCAGAACAGTGGGAGGCATTTAAAGGGGAGATTCAAGGAGTTCAGAGTAAACATGTTCCCACAAAGAAAAAGGGTGAGACGGCCAAATCTACAGCCCCATGGATGTCAAGGAGCTTACAGGGTAAGATAAGGCAGAAACGGAAAGCTTATGTCCGACACCAAGAACTCAATACTACAGAAAGCCGAGAGGAGTATAGAAAGTGGAGGGGTGACATCATAAAGGAAATTAGGAAAGCAAAGAGAGGGCATGAAAGAATATTGGCAAGCAAAATCAAGGTGAACTCAAAGATGTTTCATCAATACATTAAGAGTAAGAGGATAACTAAGGAAAGAGTAGGGCCCATAAAGACCAAAAAGGTAACCTATGTGTAGGGACGGAAGATGTTGGTATGGTTCTTAATGAATACTTTGCGTCTGTCTTCACAAAAGAGGGGGACGATGCAGATATTGTAGTTAAGGAAGAAGGGTGTGAAGTATTGGATGTGATAAACTTAGGGAGAGTGGAAGTCTGTACAGGATTAGCATCCTTGAAAGCTGATAAATCACCAGGGCTGGATGAAATGTACCCCAGGCTGTTAAAAGCAGCAAGGGCGGAATTAGCAGAAGGTCTGACCATCATTTTCCAGTCCTCACTGGATACAGGTGTGGGGCCGGAGGATTGAAGAACTGCTAATGCATCTTTGTTTAAAAAGGGAGTGAGGGATAGACCGAATAATTACAGGCCAGTCAGTCTAACCTCAGTAGTGGGCAAATTATTGGAATCAATTCTGAGAGACAGGATAAACTGTCACTTAGAAAGGCACAGATTAGTCAAGGATAGTCAGCATGGATTTGTTAAGGGAAGATCTTGTCTGACCAACATGATCGAATTTTTTGAAGAAGTAACAAGGAAGATTGATGAGGGTAGTGCAGTTGATGTGGTCGACATGGATTTTAGCAAGGCTTTTGACAAGGTCCCACATAGTGGGATGGCACAGTGGCACAGTGGTTAGTACTGCAGCCTCACAACTCCAGCGACCCGGGTTCAGTTCTGGATACTGCCTGTGTGGAGTTTGCAAGTTCTCCCTGTGTCTGTGTGGGTTTCCACCGGGTGCTCCGGTTTCCTCCCACCTCCAAAAGACTTGCAGATTGATAGGTAAACTGGCCATTATAAATTGCCCCTAGTATAGGTAGGTGGTAGGAGAATGGTGGGGATGTGGTAGATAATATAGGATTAATGTAGGATTAGTATAAATGGGTGGTTGTTGGTCGGCACAGACTCGGTGGGCCAAAGGGCCTGTTTCAGTGCTGTATCTCTAAGTAAAAATAAATAGCAGACTGTTTAAAATATAAAATCCCATGGGATCCAGGGAAATGCAGCAAGGTGGATACAAAATTGGCTCATTGGCAGGAAACAAAGGGTAATTGTTGACGGGTGTTTTTTGTGGCTGGACGGCTGTTTCCAGTGGCATTCCACAGGGCTCAGTACTGGGTCCCCTGCTTTTTGTGGTATATATTAACGATTTGCATGTAAATGTAGGAGGCATGATCAAGAGGTTTGCAGATAACACAAAGATTGACCGTGTGGTAGACAGCGAGGAGGATATTTGGAGGCTGCAGGAAGATATTGACGGTCTGGTCAGATGGGCAGAAAAGAGGCAAATGGAATTCAACCTGGAGAAGTGTGAGGTGATGCATTTGGGGAGGTCAAACAAGGCAAAGGAATACATGATTAATGGGAGAATACTGAGAAGTGTAGAGGAAGTGAGGGACCTTGGAGAGAATGTAGCAGGAAAGATCGATAAGGTGGTTAAGAATGCATATGGCATCCTTTCCTTTGTTAGTCGAGGTATAGAATATAAGAGCAGGGAGGTTATGCTGGAACTGTATAAATCATTGGTTAGGCCACAACTTGACTACTGTGTGCAGTTCTGGTCACCTCATTTACAGAAAGGATGTAATTGTACTAGAGAGGGTACAGAGGAGATTTACGAGGATGTTGCCGTGACTGGAAAAATGTAGCTATGAGGAAAGATTGGATAGTCTGTGGCTATTCTCCTTGGAACATAGAAGGCTGAGGGGAGATCTGATTGAAATGTACAATTGTGAGGGGTCTGGATAGAGTGGATGCGAAGGGCCTATTTACCTTAGCAGTGAAGTCAGTGATGAGGGAGCATAGATTTAAAGTGATTGGTAGAAAGATTAGAGGGGAGTTGAGGAAACATTTTTTTCACCTAGAGGGTGGTGATGGTCTGGAACCCACTGCCTGAAAGGGTAGTAGAAGCAGACACCTGAACTCATTTAAAAGGTGTCTGGATATGCACCTCAAGTGCAGGGCTATGGACTAAATGCTGGAAGGTTGGGATTAGGCTGGGTGGCTTGTTTTTCGGCTGGCACAGACATAATGGGCCAAGTGGCCTCCTTCTGTGCCGTAACCATTCTATGATTCTATCCATTGTCATTCTGTCCAATGGAGCTGGCACAGACTCGATGAGCTGAATGGCCTCCTTTTCTGCCATAACTTTTTTTCTATGCAATAGAATAGATTTTAATCCATTGTAATTCTGTACAGTGGGACAGAATTGGAAAGCGTTTCATCCAATTATGACTCTGAACAGTGGGAGAGATTGTAGATCCTTTGGAATTGCTGCAATCAGACTGAATGGGAAAGGTGGGGTGGCATTGCTATTCCAAACTTAGGGAGGATTTGGTCCAGTAAAATCCTATGCAAAGGGAGTTCACTCATCACAATGCTTTGCTTGGTTCATTGGCAGAGATTTAGCACCAGGATGGCATTCCTACTAGCCTCCTGCACAACATGTCCATTGGGCATGAACAGGGAATGAAGAGTACATACATCTATAATATGGCAGAAGCTGCTCCCAAAAGATAGATGAAGAATCAAGTAAAATCATAGTTAATGATTGTGTGATAAACAGGATCTTGTGAAAAGACACAATAACAGTCTTGTCCCCCAGGTCCCATTGATATCCACAAGATTAACTCAACTGATTTAAATGGGTTGGAATGAAATATTCACTGTTCATCAACTCTCATATGCTTTACAAAACATAAAAAAGTAATATCATTAAAATTAACTGTTTCCTTAATAGGGAAATAATTCATTTTCAGGCACAACCTCAGTCTTGTCGACTGGTTTGACCTTTAAAATGGAGTAAATATGTTTTGGAAAGATGAACAATTTTAATGAATTCTATTGTATCAATCTAATGATCAATCCAATGATTTATTATCTGTGGTTAGCTGATTCTGAAATTGTGAAAGGGTTTTTTAAAATAAATTATTTTGTGCTCCTCCCTCATTAATTTACGTAGAGAGTATTTAACGCATCTCTGGTTGGCAAATCAATATCAAGAAGTGACAGGCTCATGCCTCGTTGAAAGGACATTTTTATAACCTTTTGTGTTTCACAGAGGACTGGGGTTTGCTACTTTGAAGGTTTGTCCATGTGTGTGGGCCTTGTTCTCCAATTTCCTCCTCTTTTTTTATTTGAAGGCATTGACTGATACATGGGAATCCTGCTGGACCCTTAACTAAATGGCTGGCCGTAGAGATGCTCCCTTGATGAAGAGTGGTTCTTGCAGGCTGTGATCCTCTGGAAACTGCAGGCAGGCCATAATCTTCCTTCTACTGAAACAAATTTCTCAAACTGTGGAAGTGTGGAATCGCAGATCATGTGCAAGCCCAGACAGTGAGTGTCCACTGGTTCTCTAAGCATAGGTATGGCGTGAGGCATCACAGCTAAGCCTGATCTTACCCTAATTCTAATTTGCACAGATAGACACACAAGCACGTTCTAGCAAGGATTGCTAGAACAATCTAGTCTTGCCTGTGACGCACCCCATGGTTCAATGGCCCGCTGGCACTGACTGCCTAAGCTCACACATGATGCTTGGCAAGTTACCAGTAGGATGGAACCGTACCCCAACAAGAGTCAACATAAAGTGAAGAGGAGAAGACAGGAGAAAATTAAAGGGAAGCAGAAGACCGTGCCACATCACCGTTCCCCTCTGCTCATTCCCACTCCTCCATTTGGGCCTGTTCAGACAAGTTCCCACCATTTCAGCCTCGCCCTGGCAGGTGAGCGATTGAAGATTATTCAAGTAAGCCAGCATTTGTTAGCAAGCAGTTGAAATAAAGGACTTGCATTTATACAGCACCTTCCACAACCTCAGATCATCCCAGAGCCCTTTACAGCCAATGAAGAACTTTTGAAGTGTAGTCACTGTTGTAATGTAGGAAATGCGGCAGCCAATTTCTGCACAGCAAGATCCCACAGACAGCAACATGATAATGATCAGACAATCTGTTATTAGGTGTTGGTTGAAGGATAAATATTGGCCTTGACACCAGAGAGAACTCTTCAAAATAGGATCTTTTACAACCACCTGAGAGGGTAGACAGGACCTCAGTTTAATATCTTACTTATTCAATAACGCAGCAATGGGAGCATCAAACTCAAGAGACTTGAGTGGGACTTGAACCTACAACCTTCTAACGGAGCAGTGAGAGTACTATCCACAGTGCCAACACTGACACTTAAACTGGGCTCACTGCTGCCTGTGTTTCATTGACCCTGACCAGTAGATCCATTTTTTTTTAGCTTTGTCAGCATTCCCTGATGCTTACCCAAGTAGCATATCTTTCAGCTACCAGAATGTAAAGGACAATTTCGGTACGCTTCGAGCCAAACTCCTTTTGCAGTCAACGTTGCTGAGTAATTTATTTCTCAGTGCAGCCAGCAAACTTCCAATATAGAATTCAAATCACCTATCATCAATCAGCCCACTATCTGGGCTGGGCTTCCCTTGTTAAAGAAATGGGTTGCATGTTTAAGCTGCATTCAGGTCTGCACTGTGACCGTGCCAGCTGTCAAGGAGCTGATGTACAGTCTATTAGAAAGCCGATGGCACGTGAAATGAATGACCCTTTCTTCAGTTTAACCTTCAAATGAATAATTACCTTCTTAGCCAGCTATGGAGTTGATCAGAGGGCTGCCCACTGGTACAGAGTCCAGAGGATTTCTGCAGGATCAAAAGGAAAAGAAAAAACTTGCACCTCTGTCGCACCTTTCATGACCTCAGGACCTCCTAAAACGCTTTACAGCCAATGAAGTGTCATTACTGTTGTAATGTAGGAACTGCATCAGCTAATTTGGACAGGAAGGTTGCATGACCACATCATGTTTTTTCAGTGATGTTGGTTGAGGGATAAATGTTGACCAGGACGACCCAACTCCACCCTCCCCCACCCACCCCTGCTCTTTTGTCAAAATAGCGCCAAGTGATCTATTATGTTCACCTGAGAGAGCAGATTGGGCCTCAGTTTAACAAAGCCTCCAACAGCGTAGCATTCCTTCAATATTGGAACTGAATTGATTTTTGTGCTTAACTGTCTGGAGTTAGATTTGAACCCACAATTTTCAGACTCAGCGAGAAGAGTGCAACTCACAGAACCACAGCTAACCCTCCAACTAATTAATCGGACTCCACTTCTCAACCTCCCACTCCCCTCTGCCACTCACCAGCCCACAATCCCCCCCCCCACCACCCCATACCTGCAGTTTGAAAATGAAAGATGATATTGGCAGGAATAACACAACAGTGATAATAGTTATATTCATGAAGGCTGAAACATTTTGAATCACCACCCACTTGATGGAAAATCAATATTCGAATGCTGCAATGCCTGATTCAAGATTTGTGCAGAGGAAGAAGTGTCTGCATCCCTACAGGGCTTAATAAGACAAAGATAAATGGCTTTATTTATCAATCTGCAGCCTGAATATTTCCAGAAGGCCTCCTCGTTCCAGATCCAAGCCCTGCTCAATCCCAGGTTAACCAATCTCCACTAAGGAGAGGATTTCATGGGCTGGATTTGTGGGCCCCTTTGAGGAGGGGTCCGAAGCGGGGGTGCCAATGAAATGGGGACGAGTGGCAGGGACAGAGGGCCTGTCGCTGCACCATCGTTGCCCCGTCACCAAGCCATTTTGCCGAGGATGGGATCAGTCAATGATGCCCTTCCCGCCCAGAGGCCACTTGTGGCCCTTAAGTGGCCTATTAACGGCCAATTAAGGGCCTCTTCCCCCCGCTGCTGGGATCTGACCAGCGGCGGGTGTTGCCTCCGCAACATGGGGAGGACGCCTAGCAACACGAGGCGCTCTTCTTGTGGGCTTGGGGGTCGCGGGCGGGAGTCCCTCTTTTGTGGGCAATCTGTGGCCCATGCAGAACACCAACCCACCCCCGGCAAAACCTACAACTCCATGGCTCCCCCTCCCCCTGGACTTCATGCCCACCCTCCCATCCCTCCTCACTGGGGCCTTACAAACTGGCCCTGGTTACCCGTCCTCATTTACCTGAGGTCTGGGGTTCCAGCGCTGGGCCTGGGTCCAAGGCCTTTGCAGTACGGGCAGTGGTCACCACTCCCAGTGGCTTTGCTGGCCCTGTGATTGGCCAGCAGCTCTTGGAGGCAGGTTCCCTGTCTTTAAAGGGACGGAGAACCCGGCGCCAGGCAGTTAGCCTTCAGAACACCGGAGGATCGCTCCAGGAGGGCGCAAAAAGGCCGATGCCTCACCTTTTCGGCCTAGTGCCAGGAGCCCCGACTCTGCCACGAAATCGTGCCGCATATTGACCGGGATTGTCATAACCTGACCACAACTTGGTGATCCCCGCTGGACAGTGAACGCAATAAGAATATCCACTTAAGCAAGGTAGCAGAGGACCTGGTGGGGATCTGTAGAATAGTTTCCCAGTAAGAACCTTAAAGAAGAACTCGCTTAAATTCCCAGCAGCTCTCCACTTCACTCTGTGTTTGTATTGCTTCCATCCTTTATGTCCCTCTTTCCTTCCCTTCCTGACTACACTGTTGCTTGTGGTGTCAACTGTGGCTCAGTGAGCAGCACTCTTGCCTTTAACTCAGAAAGCTGTGGGTTCAGGCCTGGCTCCAGAGCCAAAAGCACATGATCTGGGTTGATATTCCAGTGGGTTACTGAGAGAGTGCTGCTCTGTTGGAGGTGTTATCTTTCAGATGGTAAACTGAGGTCATGTCTGCCCTTTCAGGGGAGCATAAACAATCCTGTGACACTATCTGATGAAGAGTTCTTCCTGCCGTACACTTATCTCTCAATCAACACCTGAAACAGGTGATTTCCTCATTTGGGAGCTTGCAAATTGGTTGCTTCATTTCCTACATTACAACAGTGACTGACTTGGTTATAAAGCTGGGATGGCCTGAGGTCATCCAATGACCTCTGCTGGAAGTATCTGGGTGTGAACAGAAAGTACAAAATTTAGACTGTGATGTCCATTATAATCAGATAACTTGTACCAGTTCATTCACTGGGCACTTACAATGGATTGTGTTCCGTGTCTTTCAAATTATACTCCAGTGAGGCAGTTACAATTAAAAGAAGCCATTTGGTTTATTTTAGCTCAACAATCCATAATGACCCTCAAAGTCCGTCCCTCATAACCTGCAACTGTTCAAAAATAGTGTTGGCTTCAGTATCTTATCTAGAAGTCCATCCATATGTTGAGCCCTCTTAGAATGAAGAAAACTTTCCTCACCTCAGTCCTAAGTTAGAACTTGCGCTCCCTTGTCTTCCTGTCATGGTTGAATGTGAATTAACATCTTGAGTTGCATTTATCTATCACCTTTGATATCTTCAGGGCATCCCCAAACACTATACAGCCAATGAATTATATTTGAAGTGTAGTCACTGTTATGCAGGCAAATGAAGCAACCAATTTGTGTACAGCAAAGGCTAACAAACAGAAGTGAGATAAATCACCAGTTAATACATTTTGGGGATGATCATTTAAGGATGAATGTTGACAAGGTCAGAGGGTAATCTCTGTAGGAATGGATAGGACTCGTTACAAATAAATGAAAGAAATGAAGAAGTCTTCTTCAAAGCAATGAGACAAAGGATTCTGCAGCATTATTCTATCAAAAACAGTGTTATCCAATACATTAGCCAAATATGATCATTTGGGAATCCAGTTGAGGCTAATTGCATTTCCAATTAGTAAAGAAGAAAATGAGTAATAGGCACCATCATTGAGTCATGTCTTCTCAATATTTGCATTCACACAGAGGGCATGTGAGCTTTAACCTTTTTGTGTGTGGGTAAAGTGGTAAGGAAAAGTGTCTGTGTGTTTTTTGACCATTGTGGTTGCTTTACTTTCTTGGTCACTGGTAGCTGTTTGTTACGTAACTACACACACGTGTGTTGTACATTTACCTGGATTGTGTGTGAGGTGTTTTCTACAATTTAACAACTATGCAATTTTGCTAACAACTGTTCTGGGCAGAGGTCTATATTACTGGGGGGGAAGGAAAAGGAGGAATAGAGAGCAGTAGAAGGAATGGAGGGTGATGGTTAGGGGCAGAAGAGGAGAAGGGGGAGTGAACTGCTCTAACGTGGGGAGAAATCTATAGCACTGTACATCAGGTTGTCTGACAATAGGAGTCCAAGGCCAGGATGGAACATGGTGGGATGTAAGTTGTACATGCTCATTTCCATTCTAGTTTATGATGGCAGTGCAGGAGTTGCAACAATTCAGGAAATAAGGAAAAATGGAGAGGACATAGATTCAATATAATTGGCAAAAGGACCAGAGTGGGAGATGAGGAGAACTTTTTAACGCAGCGAGTTATAATCTGGAATGCACTGCCTGAAAGGGCGGTGGAAGCAGATTCAATAGTAACTTTCCAAATTGGAATTGGATAAATACTTGAAAAGGAGAAATTTGCAGGGCTGTGGTGAAAAGAACAGGGCTAATTGGAGAGTTCCTACAAAGAGCTGGCACAGACACAATGGACTGAATGGCCTCCTTCTGTGCTGTGAGCTCCTATGATAATTGTACCATTTTTAAAAATTGCATGTTTTAGCATTTCCATTCACTGGTATCGTTTATAAAGCTACTGTGCAGTTTAATTACGTGGTGCTTGTGGGAGGGGTACATATATACACACTTAGCTTTTTGACAGGGCTCTGCTTACACTGGGGAAACCATGCACATTTAAGAATGAGGTGATTTACTTGTTCTTGGGTTCAGTTAGGTGGTGGAACAGAGGACAGGAGGTTTTGGCCACAGGTTGTCATGGTAATTGGGATTGTTGATTTGCCTTTTCAATCAGTGGTTTGCCATGCTGGTGCAAGAGGATATAGGCATTGCTATTAAGCACAGAATTTATTGCACATGAGAAGGTGGTGGTGAACCACCCTCTTGAATACACTAACTAGGCCATTTCAGAGTCAATCACATTGCTGTGGGCTTGGAGCCACATCTAGGTAATTAGTAACTAGCCTGAGTAATGACAGCAGGTTTCCTTCTCTAAAGGGAGGTTTTTTATGACAATCTGGTAGCTTCATGGGCACAAGATTTAAAAAAAAAATTAAACTCAAATTCCCCTGCTGCCATTTGAACTTATATCTTTGAATTATTAGTCCAAGGCTCTGTATTGCTAGTCCAGTAACATAACCACACTGCTACCATGACTTTTCTATAGGGTATCCTATGAGGTTGCCTCTCCTTTTAAGGCTGCAAAGCCCAAAGGTTCTGCAGTCACTTGTCACGACTCTGTTGTCTTTGGCCCTGGGGAACTGGCTCGGAATCCTATCCCAAGGCGTGAATGGCCTCCCTTGTGTCTCGCTGACTGCGCTCATTGCCTTCGGGACAGATGGAAAAGGAAGCAGAGAAAATTGGAAAGCGACAAAGAAAGAAATCCATCGCAATATATAAAACTATTAAAAACGAGAAGAGGTACATGAGTAAAATAAATAATGTTCATGTGACATTACCTCAGGGGCGCCAAGCATTGCTTGGTTAATGTGTTACATTCTTCCTCTCTATTATATTCAACACACATTTTGAAATCTGTCATATAAAATTACCTGTCAGGCTGAATAAATAGCTGGGAAACATAAGCAGCTCATGTTAGGCTCCAGGCATTTTATGTAGGGAAATTGATTAGTAGAGCATTATTCTTACAAGCACCAGGAAGTGTTATATAGTTGATTCCTGTTGAGTTAATAACTTGAGTGCCATGGAATTTAATTCACTTATCAGGGCCCAAGTCATTTAGCAAAGATTCATGGTGAGGGCTGTTTCAGCATCCTCGTTAAAGATGGTGTAGTGGATTGGTGCCTGAGGTGGGTCACATCTGTACACTTGCAAGTGGAGCTGTTCTGAAAGGTTTCATTGAAATAGGGTAGTGTGAGCTCCTACACTGGGTAAGTGAGTAAATGGTGTGGGACTGAGTAACACACAGCAAGAAGGCTCCAGGTCGCATGTTGAACCTATGCTATTTTTAGATGATATCACTTGGGGTGGCACTACACTTTGTCCTGGTGGCTCAAGCTAGGGAAGAACCAATCAACAACAAAAATTTGCATTTATATAGCGCTGTTAATGTAGAAAAACATCCCAAGGAGCTTCACATGAGCATTAATCAGACAAAATTTGACACCGCACCGCATAATGAGATAGTAAGACAGGTGACCAAAAGCTTGGTCAAAGAGGTAGGTTTTAGGAGCATCTTAAAGGGGAAAAGAGAGGTAGTGAGGCGGAGAGGGTTAGAGAAGAAATTCCAGAGCTTAGGGCCTCCTTCGGTAGCTGAAGGCACGGCTGCCAATGGTGGAGTGATTAAAATTGGAGATGCTCAAGAGGCCAGAATTGGAGGAGTGCAGAGATCTCAGGTGGTTATAGGGCTGGAGGGGGTTACAGAGATTGGGAGGGAGAGAGGCATTGGAGAGACTTGAATGCAAGGATGAGAATTTTAAAACCAAGACATTCCTGGATCGGGAGCCAAAGTAGGCTAGAGAGCACAGGGGGTGATGGGTGAATAGGACTTTGTGCAAGTTAGGATGTGAGCAGCAGAGTGTTGGGTGAGCTCAAGGTGACAGATTCCTGCCTGGATTCCTTGCTCCAAACCATTATCTAGGAATTGCTGCTGGAATATGACATGTCGAGATGGGGTAAGAACACAGTCAGGGTCAGCTGTGGGTCAAATATCCAGCTAATACTTACTGAGCATGAAAAATGGCTCCTCGTATAAGAATCCAAGGATCTGTCGACGTCTGTGAAGACGGAGCTTAGTGCTTTCGGGGATCATTCCTGGGACATTTCGGAGGTGTGAGGTTCTGTATAACAATACATAGTGTATTTACCCATTGAGCCATTGAATTGTAGGGTGGGTACAGCACAGAAGGCAGCCATTTGGTCCGTCTCAACTGTGCCAGCTCTGTGCAAGAGCAACTCAGCCAGTCCCGCTCCCCAGCCCTTTCCCTTGCAAATTTTTTCTCTTCAGGTGCTTATCCAATTCCCTTTTGAAAGCTACGATTGAATCTGCCTCCATCACCCTTTCAGGCAGTGCATTCCAGACCCTAGCCACTTGTTGCGTAAAATAGTTTCTCCTCATGTTGCCATTGGAACCATTCTCATAAATCTTTTCTGCACCTTCTCCAAAGTCTTGACATGCTTCCTAATGTGTGGTGCCCAAAATTGGACACAGTTGAGGCTGAACCAGTGTTTTGTAAAGGTTCAACATAGCTTCCTTGCTTTTGTACTCGATGTCTCTATTTATAAAGCCCAGGATCAGCCACTTTCTCAACCTGCCCTGCCACCTTCAATAATTTGTGCACATATACCCCAAGTCTCTCTGTTCCTGCACCTCCTTTAGAATTGTACCCTTTATTCTCCCTACCAAAATGTATCACTTCACACTCCTCTGCGCTAAATTTCATCTGCCACCTGTCCGCCCATTCCACCAGCCTGTCGATTTCCTTTTGAAGTCTGTGCCAGATTGAACAAGAGACAATTCATGCCTTCTTATGGGCAGCACTTTTTAGCTCATTCTCAGACAGTCTGACATGTATGCCGACAGAAGATTTACGTTTGAGATTGATTATGGTGTACTTGGAAATATAGGCCACGTGATTGTAAAGCTGAGCAAGATGGTTGAAAGTGTCACAGACTGATGCTTTCAAAATTGACTATTGACCAGGTAAAGTAAACATTGCCACTGATGCATTACGGAAAGATTAATGTGATCACTGATGTTCAACAGGATCTCCTGAAAGTAATTTATCAAGCTTAATGGAACTTTATGAAGATGTATATTCTTACATCATTCTGGATAATGCATAAACAAGAAGCAAAATGAAAAGGTGCTATAAACAGCAAGGAGCACTTTATCTATTGTTAAATGACCAACTATTCACTGTACTCCCCAAAATTACCACAATCGGAAACTAACTTTTACAATGATACTGTTTTTATAATGTGTCCTATTGAGTTGATATGTAGGAACTGCTGGTAAGCTCACCAATACATCAAAATTATTGAAGATTGTGATGGCCAAAGAGACAGCAAAGCTTTGGTTAAGGCACTACTTCTACTGGGTCTCCCAGGTCTAGCTGAGAGCCAGTCTTAGCAAATTTAACAGGTCAATAATTTGCCTTCGATTCCAGAAGCTTTAATTTTAGATACAAAAGAACATACCCAGTTTCAGAAACTAATAATTTAGACCCCAGGGTGTGTTACAGCTTTCTAAAAGCATTTGCTACCTCAACAGATCAGATCACTTGGTTGGACTTTTGTTCCTGTGCCACATCAGTTAACGGCTGGCAATAAATATGCAATAGTAAGCAGCTAACCTAAGGAATCCCTACCATAACCATTCTCGGTCGATGCACCACCTCAGCTGTGTTAGTGTTCCTCTACTTGTCCTTAGCAGTCAGCCATGCTTTACTCAACGGGGTTAGTAAGGGATTCAACCCAAGTCTGGCTGGAAACGGCTGTGCCATCAACAGATGTCAGGGTGTAATCCTCAGCTCCTGTCAGGACGGAATAGACCAGATGCTAAAAATGCGGATGCATTCTTCATCTGAAATGACAAGATCGTGAACTCATGCAGCCTCAGTGGCATAGCAAATACATAATGTGACAAAGACACAACTCTTAGCAGTACCTCTCATGTCAGGTCTATACCCTTTAAATACTGGGCAGTCCCTAGCTTCAAGGATTTCCTCCATGCCAGTCATGTGGCTTCTGTCGGACATTTAGTTTCCAATAACCCACCCAGAATTGCATAGTCCTAATCTTCTTCAGGCCTCGTACCTCTGGGATAGCCATATTTCTCCAATATCTCCTGCACTCCTCTTGCCGTGTGTATACAGATGTTGGGATACTGGATTTGAGTGGACTTTGTTTACCTCATTACAAATTGTTGTGGTTTACCCTAAAGCCTGGCTACCCGTCCCGAACCCGACTAGACCCGGCTTGGGTGTCAGGCTCGGGTCGGATCGGGTCGGGTTGAAATTCCGAGTCCAGCATTCGGGCTCGGGTCGGGTTGGACTGGCTTCTGGGAAGTCACGGGATCAGGCTTACCCATGATTCCCCACAACTCCAGCTGCAGGAATAGCCTGCTGCCGGAACGGATGAAGGAGAGTCATGTCGGGTCGGGCCGGGGGCGAAAAAAAATTAAAGGGCTTGGGTCGGGTTCGGGTTGGCTGTGGTCGGGTCAGGCCCGGGTCGGGGTTTAATTTTATACCTGAGCCAGGCTTTAGTTTACCTGACAATAGTGACTGAAACGCCAATTTATTGAGCAGACCAAAGAATCCATTTTATTCCAGACAATAGGTCTATAATCTCTCTTGTTTCCCTCCTCTGGGGTGGCCAGGCTAATGTTCTGGGGACACAGGTTCAAATCCCACCATGGCAGCTACAGGAATTGAAATTCAATTAATTAAGAGAAAAAATCAATTAATTAAAACAAAACTGGAATTAAAAGCTAGTCTCAGTAATGGTGCCATGAAACTATCATTGATTGTCGTAAAAACCCATCTGGTTCACTGATTTCCTTGAGGGAAGGAAATCTGCTGTCCTTACCTGATCTGGCCTACAGGTGACTCCAGACCCACAGCAATGGGGTTGACAATGTGTAAAAGTTTCTATAGGTATGTGAAGAGAAAAAGATTGGTGAAGACAAATGTAGGTCCCTTACAGTCAGAAACAGGGGAATTTATTATGGGGAACAAAGAAATGGCTGACCAACTAAATGCATACTTTGGTTTTGTCTTCACAAAGGAGGACACAAATATCATACCAGAAGTGTTGGGGAACACAGCGCTTAGTGAGAGAGAGGAACTGAAGGAAATCAGTATTAGTAGAGAAGTGGTGTTGGGGAAATTGATGGGATTGAAGGCCGATAAATCCCCAGGGCCTGATGGTCTGCATCCTAGAGTACTTAAGGAAGTGGCCCTAGAAATGGTGGATGCATTGGTGGTCATCTTCCAAGATTCTATAGACTTTGGAACAGTTCCTACAGATTGGAGGGTAGCTAATGTAACCCCACTATTTATAAAGGGAGGTCGAGAGAAAGCAGGGAATTATAGACCAGTCAGCCTGACGTCAATAGTGGGGAAAATTCTAGAGTCCATTATCAAAGATCTTATAGCAGAGCACTTAGAGAACAGTGATAGAATCGGGCAGAGTCAGCATGGATTTATGAAAGGGAAATCATGCTTGACAAATCTACTGGAATTCTTCGAGGATGTAACTAGTAGAGTTGATGAGGGGGAGCCAGTGGATGTGGTTTATTTGGACTTTCAGACGTCTTTCGACAAAGTCCCACATAAGAGATTAACGTAAAATTAAAGTGCATGGGATTGGGGGTAGTGTATTGTGATGGATAGAAAATTGGTTGGCAGACAGGAAAAAAAGAGTCGGGATAAATGGGTCTTTTTCCAAATGGCAGGCAGTGACTAGTGGGGTACCGCAGGGATCGGCTATTCACAATATATATTAATGATTTAGATGAGGGAACTAAATGTAATATCTCAAAATTTGCAGATGACACAAGTTGAGTGAGTGGGCTAATGCATGGCAGATGCAGTATAATGTGGATAAATGTGAGGTTATCCACTTTGGTAGCAAAAACAGGAAGGCTGATTATTATCTGAATGGCTATAAACTGAGAGAGAGGAATATGCAGTGAGACCTGGGTGTTCTCGTACACCAGTCAGTGAAGGTAAGCATGCAGGTGCCACAGTCGGTAAAAAAGACAAATGGTATGTTGGCCTTCATAGCGAGAGGGTTCGCGTACAGGAGCAGGGATGTCTTGCTGCAATTATACAGGGCCTTGGTGAGGCCACACCTGGAATATTGTGTGCAGTTTTGGTCTCCTAATCTGAGGAAGGATGTTCTTGCTATAGAGGGAGTGCAGCGAAGGTTTCCCAGACTGATTCCTGGGATGGCAGGACTGACGTATGAGGAGAGATTGAGTCGGTTAGGATTATATTTGCCGGAGTTCAGAAGAGTGAGGGGGATCTCATAGAAACCTATAAAATTCTAACAGGACTTGACAAGGTAGATGCAGGAAGGATGTTCCCGATGGTGGGGGAGTCCAGAACCAGGGGTCATAGTCTAAGGATATGGGGTAAAGCTTTCAGGACTGAGATGAGGAGAAATTACTTCACCCAGAGAGTGGTGAGCCTGTGGAGTTCGCTACCACAGAAAGCAGTTGAGGCCAAAACATTGTATGTTTTCAAGAAGGAGTTAGATGTAGCTCTTGGGTCTAAAGGGATCAAAGGTTATGGGGCGAAAGCGGGAACTGGTTACTGAGTTGGATGATCAGCCATGATCATAATGAATGGCGGAGCAGGCTCGAAAGGCCGAATGGCCTACTCCTGCTCCTATTTTCTATGTTTCTATGACTCTTAACCGCCCTCTGAAATAGCTTAGCAAGCCATTTAGTTGACAAGGACAATTGGAGATTGGCAACAAATGCTGGACTAGTGACGTCCACATCCCTTGAAAGAGTAAAAACAAATGAGGCCACGTTCTGACAAGCAAAGTATTCTTTCAGTATGTTCCCCTAGCAGATCTTGTATGTACACTTTAACTGTGAAATCTATCTCTTTGTACTTTTTGACACCTCAGGTCAACCTTGGCTCAGTGATAGCACTGTCAGAACATTGTGCAGAGCAGGATTGCACTTGGTTTGACCCCAGTCTGTGCTGAGGTAACTGGTCATGGCAAGGCAGCCTTAGGTATGCTGACGTGTCAGCCATGGCTCAGTGGGGAGCACTCTTGCATCAACATCAGAATGTGTTGGTTCAAATCCCCCTCCAGATACTTGAGTGCTTAAAATAGACTGTGTTCCAGTGCAGTATTGAGGGACCGTTGAAGGTGTAATCCTTTGGATAAGATGTCAAACTGAGACCTTGTCTGCTCTGTCAGGTGGATATAAAAGCTCTAGAGCAAAGGAATTCTCCCCAGTGCCCTGGCCAATATTTATCCCTCAACCAACATCTAAAAGAGATTCTATGGTCATTATGGCAGTTGCTGATTTTGGGACCAAGCTGTGCACAAATTGGTCGCTGCATTTCCTATATTACAACAGCGACACCACTTTCAAAAGTTTTCTTTCTTTCATTCTTTCTGTTTGCTAAATTTAAAACTCATGGAACTGAAGGCAGTTTATTGACCTGTTTTACAAATTGGTTCAGTGGTAGAAGACAGAGTCAGGATAATTGGTGAGTACTCAAATTGGAAGGAAGTGACCAATGGTGTCCACTATGATCTCTGCTGGGGCCTCGACTACCCCTCTTCATTAATGGCTTAGGTAACACAATGGAGAGTGATTCATCCAAATTTGTCAATGACACAAGACTGGTGGCATAGACGGAGGGCATAAAATGATCAAGCGACATTGATGGATTAAGTGAGCGATCAAGGCTGTGGTAGATGGATTTTAGTGTAGTTCAGTGTGGGATCATCCATTTTGGATCAAAAAAGAATGTATCCGAGTATAAATGGTGAAAAGTGGAGGTCCAATGAGATTTAGGGGTCCATGTACACAGATTACTAGAATGTAGTAGTTAGGTATAAAAAAGCTCATGGAATGTTAGTCTTTAAAACTAGAGGACTAGAATAAACTTTTGTTTGTTCTAGCCATGGTCCCAAAGGAACCTCTCTCCATTAGAGAGAGACAGTTGGCAATGTATAGCTTGAGGGGCATCACTCCTCAAGTGTGGGCAAGGCAAGGACAAAGGCCTCCATGAACTACCACAGCAAGTGCACGGATTGAGCCCACACTATTGCATTTTTCTGGATGACACTCTAGCCAACTGAGCTAACTGAACCTCAGGACTCGAATATAAAAGAGCAAGAATCCCCTGTCTTGCTGACGCTGGTTGTTCCGTGTTCCTTTTCACTGGTAATAATACTCAACCCACCCCTTAGCAGTTTCCATTGCGATACAGCTGTGGTTAAGAAACCAGCCAACATTGAGGTCGATTTTGCTGCTTCAAGGACTCGCCATCACACAAACTTTAATGGTAAGCAGGGTTCAGTTTGGAGATTATGCACGTGTCATCCTTACCGCTTGTCTTGAACTTGATCACTTGTCAATCATGATAAATTACAAAACAGCAGTTGTTTGTGCAAAGTTCAGACCCTGAATCACAAGAAGATGTATTCTTGGGAAAACACATGCATTGGCACTGACAGATCTTGTCTAGTTGTCCCCAGGTACTGTCTCAACTTGAGCATAATCAAAACGGCTATGTATTAATTTTATCTTTGATTGACAGGTTCCCAGATGACTCAGTTGGCTGCTTGGCATATGCATAATTTGCCTAATTAGGGATCTGCAGTTAATCACCACCACTTGTAGCCAAGACGAAAGCACTGGGACGAAATCCCTGATAACTCGGTTAGTTAATGCTTCACCTGATGTGCTATTGAACCATACGGACTGGAAAGGTCACAGATTCAATTAACCTTGGTCCGTGCTGATTTAGCTGCCTTCAGCTTTGAATGGCCTTTACACTGTCAGGCTAAGGAGGGGGGAAGATCAACCAAGGTTCCTGTAGCTGAGCATGAAGCAGTGTTCCCTCCTGGTTAATATCGTGGGCTAGTTATGACAATGGGTTAGTTATACCCTATATTGAAACTAATTTGCCACATTCACTTAATCTATTCATATCTCTTTGAAATTCTATCCCTCTGCAATCTCACAGAGAGGGCATTCAGCCCAACAGCCCAGGCTGGGATAAAATCTGCATTCACAGTTTAAAGAATTGTGCTCCAATGAGCTCATTCAGTCTCTGGCATTTGGAGTTCACATCGCACCCTGGCAATTTGTGAAACTGAATTCAATAAATGTGATAATTTGTAGGTCAACATCAGTTAAAAGGCCAACTAGTTCACTCATGTCCTCGGGTCCTGCGTATGGTTGACTCTTAATGTCCTTTGAAGTGGTCTAGCAAGCCACTAAGTTATTAAAACAATTGCTACAGATGAAGGCCCACCATCGCCTTAGGGTAATCAATGCGGCTGTGCCAATGTTGTCCATGTTGTGAGGACAAAAATATTACACGCATCACCAGCTTATAGATGTGGACGTAATTGAGTTTTATTTGAATTTAGCTTTGGTGTGATTCAAAGGCTAAAATTTTTGAAAATTTGAATCTACAATTAAACGTACTTGTTGGGGACAGAATGAGTCCTTTAGAACACTGCTTTTTAATCCTGAAATGCAGATTTATCCCAACCCAGGCTGAAGGCTCTGCCTGTGCTGTATGTAAGATTACTCACTGAGAAAATTGCAGAAAGATATAAATAGATCAAGTGAATGGACAAAACTGTGGCACTTTCTGCAGTGTTGTGAAAAATTTAAAAACACGCATGGCCACAGCTGCCTGTGGCCATCGCATCCCAGCGGGTCTGTGCTGGGGTGAGTGAGAGGAGGCATCGATGTCCCCCAGGGCCTGCGGCCAGGAGGCTGTCTCAAGTTACTTATCAGGCTCTGGCCTCAGCTGGGAAGAACCCGGCGGCACCATCATCTCTCTCGCAATTGGCCCATTAATGGGTCTAATTGGCTACTTTCTGCTGCCGGGTGGGTAGCCTCTGCTGTGTTGACCCACTTCCAGAAAGATCACTCAGAGGCGGGAAAACATCAGGTAGCCAACCCAACGCACTATTTTGCAACTTTGCTCCTAGTCCTGTGGAGGGGTTCCGTGAAAATTCAAACCCATGAGTTCAAATCCTATCACTGAATTTGAGAATTTGAATTCAGTGTGCCAGTAAAAGTAACCATGAAGTTGTCATACTGTTGTAAAAATCTAAGTGATTGACTAATATCCTTTAGAGAGAAAAACCCTATTGACCATACCTGGTCTGTTTTGCTTGTGACTCCACCCCCTCACTCATCTATAACTGCTCTCTGAAGTGGCTTATCCAGAACTCAATTCTGATGAAAAGTCATCGACCTGAAATGTTAACTCTGTCCCTCTCTCTGCAGATGCTGCCAGACCTGCTGAATATTTCCAGCATTTTCTGTTTTTCTTACTTTTTCTGAAATTGGCAATCTCACTCAGACAGGATGAGCAATGTAGAAGGTAGAAAGATGACAAAGAAAGCCAGCTGTTGGGATTGTTATGTTGGTGGGACAGAGTTCAGGGATTTTTGATTTATATATGCGGGGAGACCAAAACCAAGGGCCATAAATATATGACAGTCACTCAACAATCCTGGCGGAAATTCAGGAGAAACACCTTTACCCAGCGAATGGTGGGAATGTGGAACTTGCTACCACAGGGAGTGGCTGAGGTGAATAGCATAGAGATATTGAAAGGGAATTTCGATAAACACGAGAGAGAAAGGAAGAGAAGATATGAAGAGTGGTGGGAGGAGGCTGGTCTGGACAATAAACAATGGCATGCATCAGTTGGGTTGAGAAGCTGGTTTCTGTGCAGCAAATTCTATGCAATATAGGCTTTAGTGCTGATATTATTGGCAACATTCTCCATCAATTAGCTTATCCTTCACCTCGATGAACACTTGCGTACCAGGACATGTTTTACTGATTCAGATCCTGGTGTGGTTCAGTGATCTTGAGTGAAGTGGTCTGCTCATCCTAGCATCATATTCAGACCCTTGACTGAAAATCACAGGGAAAATGTATCCGTGTCTGTCTTCATTTGATGCTTAATTAATTTTCATTTCCAGACTCTTGTTTTTCTATCCTTGCCGCTTTATAATCTTCCATTTCCTTTACAAGTGACATGTTGTGCGTAAACTCGTGCGTGTTTTTGACAGAGTTCCTCTGACAGAAAGGTCATTTTCTTCTGTGAGATCATCGAGCCTCTCTCTATTTAAAAAAAAACTCTCTGGCTGTTTTATGTAGTGAACGTCTATCCTTGCGCACTGGGCTGAAACACCAAGGTCTCATTTTAAACATGACCTTTAACAGTCATTAAAGAAATCTGGCATCAATGCCTGACCTGTTTTCCTTGGCTGGGTTCAATTTCAGCCTTCTACCTCCCTGTCTCTCTCTCTCTCTAAGCCTACAGTGGGTGTGAAATGACAAGCCTATCCCGTCTTTATAGTTCAGAAAACCCG
The DNA here is from genome assembly GCF_036365525.1 of Heterodontus francisci. Taxonomy (NCBI): domain Eukaryota; kingdom Metazoa; phylum Chordata; class Chondrichthyes; order Heterodontiformes; family Heterodontidae; genus Heterodontus; species Heterodontus francisci. The sequence continues at coordinate 81,311,182 of NC_090390.1, forward strand.
ACACTTTCAGAATTTGCTTGCACAGCAGTTTTAGCACACACAGCAAAATAGAAGAACTTGTAATTATACAATGCAATCTCAGGACATCCCAATGCATTTCACAGCCAATGGAATACCATCTGAAGTGTAGTCCACTTCAAATGCCCAAGCTGCTGATACTTGAGGAGGAAAGACAGACTTGCATTTATATAGCGGGTATGGGACTAAGCACAACTTCTCTTTCAAAGAGCCAGCTTAAGCACGACGGGCCGAATGGCCACCTTCAGTGCAGTAGGTTTCTCTGATGCTGTAGTGTCTTTCACAACTTCAGGATATCCCAAAGCACTTTACAGCCAATGAAGTACTTTTTGAAGTGATGTCACTGTTGTAATAAATGTGGCAGCCATGGTGCGCACAGCAAGCTCCCACAAACAGCAATGTGGTAAATTACCAGATCATCTGTGCTTTTTCTCTAGTGAGGTTGCTTGAGGGATAAATATTGGTCAGGATGTCGGAAAGAGCTTCCCAGCTCCCCGTTGAAAGAGTACCTTGGATCTATTACATCCACCTGAGAGGGCAGACGGGGTCTCTCTTATCCAAAAGACGGCACCTCAGACAGTGTAGCACTCTCTCAGGAGCAAATGAATGAAAGTTTCCCCTCCCCCCCCCCACCACCCCCCCTCCCCCCACCCATCCCACCACAGTTTATTTCTCCTGTCTCCTACAGGCACTGACTCTCGATGGGTTACAGTTCCATAGGGACTGGCAGACCCCAGGCATTCACCGTGCACACACAAAGACAGGGCAATCAATTCGACCAAGGAGCTAGTCACCTTGGAGCCTTGCTAGATGAAAGCGTGGACTGCAGTTAGCACTGTAACGTTATCGAGCCAATTGAGTGCCCTGCACTCCCATTTAGAGATGCTAAGAACAGCGTCTTGCAAAATGAGTCCTTGTGAGTAAAGAGCTGTGTGGGGAATTGAACTACTTCAGTTTACAAATAACATTGTAAATAGAGCAGAAGGGTCATGCCTTTGAGTGGTGAACACAAGTTCAGTTTAATGTGTTTCTTTTCATAATTCAGAGTTCCAGAACTGCTCCACTCTCCATTCCATTATTGTTGTCTTTACAGGGCTAACAACTCTACCAACTTCCCATTGCTGCAGCCGCCAATCATCTGACAAGGCAGAGCACACCTTGTTTTAAAATCTCATCTGAAGGCCCGCACCTCCAGATGAAACCCTCCCGCGAGACTACACTGCAGTCTCGTTCTGTATTGTGTGCTTGAGCACTGGAAAGAGACTGAACTGGTAGCACTGTCGCCTCTGAGTCAGACTGTCAGGGGCTCGAGTTCCACTTCAGAGACTTGAACAAAAAATCTAGGCCGATGCTCCCAGGGCAGTACTGAGGGAGTGCTGCACTGTCAGAGGTACCAGCTTTCACATGAGACATTAAACCAAGGCCCCGTCTGCCCTCTCAGACATAAAAGATCCCAGGGCACAATTTCGAAGAGCAGGGGTGTTCTTTCCAATGCTCCTGGCCAATATTTATCCTTCAGTCAACATCACTAAAACCAGATGATCTGGTCATTATCACATTGCTGTTTATGGGAGCTTGCTGTGCGCAGATTGGCTGCAAAACATTTCCTACAGTGCAACAGTGATTACATTTTAAAAGTATTTCTTGGGCTGTAAAGCACTCTGGACATCCTGAGATCATGAAAGATGCTATGGAAATAAAAGACTGGCCCACAAACAAGATTGTTGCCAATTGCGGCAAGCCTGTGTCAGCTTGGCTCAGATGGTAGCAGGCTTCACCAAACCTAAAATATTACCCACACTGTTGTACATGTGGCATGAAAGGCCAACCTAGCACTGAGATCAGGAAGGGCTGCTTCACCTAAAGAATGTGGAATGACATTGCAGACGGGCTTAGCGGAGACAAACTTCTTAGACATATTAAAGACCCAAGTGATCAGGGGACTGTAGATTTCTCCAGATGGATGAGTTAAGAGGGGCTGAATGGCTTTCATCTTCTGTGCCTATCCTGTGTGAATTTTAGCAATAACGAGTCCAGTGCTGTCCCTTACGTTAGCCATTAGACACATTGGGAATCCAGATGTGGCGAATTGCATTTCTGATTACAACATAAACAATGGGTCGCATGTGAACTTTAACCTTTCTATGCATTTGTTGGTAAAATGGTCAGATGGCGAGCAGCGTGTGCCAGTGTTTTTGGTCATTGTGGTTGCTTTACTTTCTTGGTGACTGAATTACATAGCGTATACAGCAAAGAAACCTTCCATTCGGCCCATCTAGGGCATGCTCCACTCCAGCCTCTGCCCATCCTTCCTCGGCTAACTCTATCAGCATAACCCTTTATTCCCTTCTCCTTTGTGTTTATCCAGTTTCCCCATAAATGCATCTATATTATTCACCTCAACCACTCCCTGTGATAGAGAGTTCTACATTCTCACCACGCTCTGGGTAAAAAAGTTTCTTCTGAATTCCCTGATGGTTTTCTTGGTGACTATATTCTACTGGTAGCCTCTAGTGTTGCTCTTCCCCACAAGTGGAAATATTCATCATTTTAAAGATCCCTATTAAGCCACCCCTCAGCCTCCTCTTTCCAAGAGAAAAGAAAGTGTCTGGTCAGGAAATGGTGGTATGTTAAGTAAATACGCACACATACATGAAGCACAGTTACTTGCATTGTGTGTTTGAAAAGCATTTTCTTCTAAGAATTAGTTCATGTGGCTAAAATGGTGGCATTTATGGCTAGTTGGTGATTTCTTTTGGACAACACTGGTCCAATCAGTGGTAACATGTTCCTGGCATGAGGAAGATGTGCTGGTGGCAAGTTCTGTTTTGCTAAATTACAACCACTTGAGAATGAGGTTTTGCTGTCTTTTTTAATGGCGGAACGTATGGAAGCACTTGGAGAACAGTGGTAGAATCGGACAGAGTCAGCATGGATTTACGAAAGGGAAATCATGCTTGACAAATCTACTGGAATTCTTCGAGGATGTAACTAGTAGAGTTGATGAGGGGGAGCCAGTGGATGTGGTTTATTTGGATTTTCAGAAGGCTTTCGACAAAGTCCCATATAAGAGATTAGCATGTAAAATTAAAGTGCATGGGATTGGGGGTAGTGTATTGCGATGGTTAGAAAATTGGTTGGCAGACAGGAAACAAAGAGTATGGATAAATGGGTCTTTTCCGAATGGCATGCAGTGACTAGTGGGGTACTGCAGGGATCGGTGCTAGGACCCCAGCTATTCACAATATACATTAATGATTTAGATGAGGGAACTAAATGTAATATCTCCAAATTTGCAGATGACACAAAACTGGGTGGGAGGGTGAGTTGTGAGGAGGATGCAGAGAGGCTTCAGGGTGATTTGGACAAGTTGAGTGAGTGGGCTAATGCATGGCAGATGCAGTATAATGTGGATAAATGTGAAGTTATCCACTTTGGTAACAAAAACAGGAAGGCTGATTATTATCTGAACGGCTATAAACTGAGAGAGGGGACTATGCAGCGACACCTGGGTGTTCTCGTACACCAGTCGCTGAAGGTAAGCATGCAGGTCCAACAGGCGGTAAAAAAGGCAAATGGTATGTTGGCCTTCATAGCGAAAGGATTCGAGTACAGGAGCAGGGATGTCTTGCTGCAATTATACAGAGCCTTGGTGAGGCCACACCTGGAATATTTTGTGCAGTTTTGGTCTCCTTATCTGAGGAAGGATGTTCTTGCTATGGAGGGAGTGCAGCGAAGGTTTACCAGACTGATTCCTGGGATGGCGGAACTGAAGTATGAGGAGAGATTGAGTTGGTTAGGATTATATTCGCTGCAGTTCAGAAGAATGAAGGGGGATCTCATAGAAACCTATAAAATTCTAACAGATCTTGACAGGGTAGATGCAGGAAGGATGTTCCCAATGGTGGGGGTGTCCAGAACCAGGGGTCATAGTCTAAGGATATGGGGTAAACCTTTCAGGACTGAGATGAGGAGAAATTACTTCACCCAGAGAGTGGTGAACCTGTGGAATTCGCTCCCACAGAAAGCAGTTGAGGTCAAAACATTGTATGTTTTCAAGAAGGAGTTAGATATAGCTCTTGGGTCTAAAGGGATCAAAGAGTATGGGGCGAAAGTGGGAACAGGCTACTGAGTTAGATGATCAGCCGCGATCATAACGAATGGCGGAGCAGGCTCAAAGGGCCAAATGGCCTACTCCTGCTCCTATTTTCTATGTTTATTTTTCTATGTTTAAGCCAATAATATTCAACCAAAATAAGCAGGTTTAAATTGTGCTTGGGTGTTAGCCTTAGGCCAGTGAGCGGCATGCTCACCTCTGAGTTAGAAGGATGTGTGTTCAAGTCCTACTGCAGAGATTTGAGAATATAATGCACACTGATACGCCTGGTGCAAGTAATGAGGGAGTGCTGCACTGTCAGAGATGGTATACGAACATATGAATTAGGAGCAGAGTAGGTCATTTGGCCCCTCAAGCCTGCTGTGCCATTCAACAAGATCATGGCTGATCTGTTTGTGTCTCGAATTCCACATTCCCATCTACCCCCGATAACCTTTGATTCCCTTGCCTAACAAGAATCTGTCTACCTCTGCCTTAAAAATATTTAATGACCCCGCCTCCACCACCTTCTGAGGCAGAGAGTTCCAAAGTTGCACAACCCTCTGAGAGAAAAAAATTCTCCTTATCTCTGTCCTAAAAGGGCGACCTCTAATTTTATAATAGTGCCCCCTAGTTCTGGACTTCCCTACTAGAGAAAACAACCTTTCCACATCCACCTAGTCAAGACCATTCAGGATCTTATAAACTTCAATCAAGTCTCCCCTCTCTCTTCTAAACTCCAGTGAAACCAGCCGAGTCTGTCTAACCTTTCCTCATAAGACAACCCGCTCATTCCAGGTATCTAGTAAATCTCCTCTGAACCGCCTCCAGTGCATTTACATCCTTCCTTAAATAAGGAGACCAAAACTGCACACAGTATTCGAGATGTGGTCTTACTAACGCCCTGTATAACTGAAGCATAACATCCTTACTTTTATTTTCAATTCCTCTCGTAATAAAGGACAGCATTCCATTAGCCTTCTTTATTACTTGCTGTACCTGCATACTAACGTTTTGTGACTCATGCACTAGAACACCTAGATCCCTCCGCACCTTGGAATTCTGCAGTCATTCTCTGTTTAAGTAATACCCTGCTTTTTTATTTTTCCTGCCAAAGTGAACAACTTCACATTTTCACACATTATACTCCCATCTACCAGATTTTTGCCCACTTACTCAACCGATCTATATCGGTCTGCAACTTCCTATGTCCTCTTCACAACATACTTCCCTACTTATCTTTGTGTCATCTGCAAATTTAGCTACCATGCCATCGCCCCCCTCATCTAAGCCATTGTTATGAATTGTAAAAAGTTGAGGTCCCAGCACAGACCCTTGCGGGACTCCATTCGTCACATCCTGCCAATCAGAAAAGGACCCATTTGTGCGTACTCTCTGTTTTCTGCCTGACAGCCAATCTTCTATCCATGCTAATATGTTACCCCCTACACCATGAGCTCCTACTTTGTGCAATAACCTTTTATGTGGAACCTTGTCAAATACCTTCTGGAAATCCAAGTCCAGTACGTAAACGGGTTCCCCTTTATCCACAGCGCATGTGACTTCTTCAAAGAACTCCAAAAAATTGGTTAAACATGATTTCCCTTTCACAAAACCATGCTGACCATTCCCGATTACCTTGAGTTTTTCTAAGTACCCAGTTATAACCTCCTTAATGATCAATTCTAACAACTTCCCCATGACAGACATCAAGCTAACTGGCCTATAGTTACCTGTTTTCTGCCTCATCCCGCTTCTTGAAGAGAGAGGTTATATTTGCTACTTTCCAGTCTGATGGAACCTTTCCAGAATCAAGCGAATTTTGAAAAATTAACACCAACATAGCTCCTACCTCATTAGCCACTTCTTTTAAGACCCTTTCAGATGAGACATTAAATTGTAAAAGGTCCCACAGCACTATTGGAAAAAAGGCAGGGCATTCTCCCAGTGCCCTAGCCAATATTTATCCTTCAAACAATACCGATAGAACAGGTTACCTGGTCATTATCTCATTTCTATCTGTGGGAGCTTGCATCTGTAAATTTGCACTTCCTGTATTAAAACAGTGACTGAACTTCAAGAAGTATTTCATTGGCTGAAAACACTTCAAGACTTCCTGAGGCTCTGAAAGGCACTGTAGAATCATAGAATCTTATAGTACTGAAGGAGGCCATTCGGCCCCCATGCCTGTGCTGACTCTTTGAAAGAGAAGTCGTGCTGAGTCCCATACATATAAATACAAGTCTTTGTGTTCTCTTCGAGTATCAATTACATGGTGTTAATTAGTTCAGATCAAATTTCTCTTCCTCTATTGTAAGGAGACAAAGAACAGTAGAATAGAACAAAATAACTGTTTGGAAAAGAGTAAAATGCAGAGAGTTCAAGGTAGAAATTATTGCCAGATGTAACGTGCAGTCACTGTATGGCCACATCTCCCAGTGGCTCAGTAACTCACACTTAGTGGTACTGAACCCTGTGGACTGGGCTGCTCAACTGTGACCATCAAACTTGACACCTGCTCTGTGTTGAGTTATCTAATTGTTGTATGTTTGTTTGGTACGCTGCCACCTTAGAGAGTTTAGAGAGATTCTTTAGTCTAGAGTAATTAGTACATTAACATTGATTATATTATAAATGTATACATCTTCACACTAGTCTGTGTGACTCCTCCAAAGACACGCTGCATCTAGCTTCGAGTCTCTCTCACATGTGATCTCTTACATCGTCACGGTAGGAGGCATTCTTTACATTCTTTCAAGATTAATCCTTTCAGACCCTCGTACTACACTAATCTCAACTGAGATGGATGTTGGAATGTTTCAACTTGGCCTCAGCAGCCTCGGCTCAGGGCAGTGGAAAGATGAGTCAGTCTTTCCTCTCTTGATTGCGATTCTGTGAATCTTGGGGTAGTGTGCGTGTCGGGTAAACTTAGGACCAGACTCCCTTGCGACAGCCAGAATTGAATACACTCCTAACAGTTCATAGCTTCCCTCAGGCAACTGGAGTTCAGTCTATTAGAATGTTCCAGAACTTGTCCTTGATGTTTTATTGCTTTAGCCTTTCACTCAGTCCTGTTACCTTATTGAAAATAATTTTTCTTTTGTTTTGTACAGCTTTTGTTCCGGGAATGCTTACTTTCTTTGCTGCAGCAACCTCCTTTATATTTTGGCGCTTAATAAATGTGTTTCATTCTTCAGTCTCTATTCTCACTGCTGCTCCTGTCAGAAGCTTTCTTAGTCATGATTCTTCCTGCTGTCAGAACCAACAAGCCATTCAGCAGTTTTCCTCTTTTTTGGTAAATAAATCTCTAGCCTTAAACATGTCAAAGAAAGAACTTGCATTTATATGGCGCCTTTCACAACCTCAGCACATCCCAAATAGCTTTCCAGCCAGTGAAGTACTTTTGAAGTGTAGCCACTGTTGTAACATATGGAACACAGCAGCCAATTTGCACACAGGAAGCTCCTTCAAACGGCAATAATGACCAGATAATCTGTTTTAGTGATGTTGGTTGAGAAATAAATATCGGGCTTCAGGAAGAACTCAGCTGCTCTTTCTCCAATAGTGCCATGAAATCTTTTATATCCACTTGAGAGGGCAGACGGGACCTTGGTTTAATGTCACCTCTATAAGACGATACCTCCAATAGCGGAGCACTCCCTCAGTACTGCACTGGGAGCGTCAGCCCGGTTTATGGGGGTAAGTCTCTAGAGTTGGACATGACCCCTCAACCTTCTAACTCGGAGGAAAGAGTGCTACCCCCTGAGCCATGGTTGACACTTCTGATGCCTGAAAACACTTCTCGAGGCAAAGAATGATCAATGGTTCCTGGGTAGCAGAGTGAAGGCAAACACTCAGGATTAAGGAAGTTAAGTGCTATGAACCAGTTGGAATGGATGAGGGAGGTTTGAAGGGCACTCCTGGACTATACTTTACAATTCCCACCAGACATGTGTGGCAGTGAGACTGCAATAGGTCAGAGGTCACCAGGATCACCAGGAAGGATTGAGCGCACAGGTAGAAGAGAGTTGAATGAAGGTGCACAGAGGACTTGGGAACTTGTGCAGAACACAAATCAATGTATCAATGTAGCTCTTCAACTACATTCCAGTTAATGAAAGAGCTAATACACAGTGGGGTAGTGATTATGTTACTGGACTAATAATGGAGTGACCTATTGACCTAATACTTCTGTATCTTGTGAGTTTACATCTCAGTTTGGGAAATCAGTTTTAAAAACCAGGTATCAGTGAAAGTGAGCACAAAGCTGTTGCATTGTCCTAAAAACCCAACCGGTTCATTAATATCCTTCAGGGTAGGAAAGCTGTGTTGGCCTTATCTGGCCTGGCCTATATGTGTCTCCGGTAAGGTGGTTGACTCTTATCTGCCCTCTGAAGTGGCCTAGCAAAATGCTCATTGTACTGAAGTGCTTCAGTTTCAGAAGGCCCATCACCACCTTCTCAAAGCAACTAAGGATGGGACTGACCTTGCCAGGGATGCCCACATCCCAAGAATGAATAAATTAAAATTAATATTCCTCCTGACTTGGACACAATGGACAGGGTTTTCCCGGGGGCTTCGGGACCCCGACGTCAGGACCCGCACATGCCCGCAACAAGACCGGCTCAGTGATATTCCCAGAGGCGGCCTCCTAATTGGCTGCCTCCAACCTCGCTGTCCAATTAAATCGCCCGTAATTGGGACCGTAATGATGTAAAATGGCACCCCGCCTCCATTCAGCCGGCATCCAATCCATTTCCCAGACCACCTCCGGAAAACTTCCCCAGCGGCGGGACCCACGAACACCTTTTATGAGCAGTCAGCGAGTGAACAACAAACGTTGGACTTCCCAGCGTCAACTACTTCCTGGGAACAAGTTTAAAGCAAAGTTCCGTTTATTTGAAATAACTGTAATTGTTTACTGCATTTAATTTAATCGAGAGATTGACTGATTACGGGACAGGAAAGCCTGCAGCAGGCCGCAGCAGGGGTCCGGAGAGGTGTGAGAGAGTGATCGCGAGGGGCTGGGGGAAGATTATGTTGCGGGGGCAGCTAGAGATTGCAAGGGGGATGACATCAGATTGCAGAGGGTAGGTTGGGGCTTGAGGGAGGGAGGGAGGCAGACCGAGGCAGTTTTGCTTGAGGGACCCGGAGGAGGGGAGGAAGCACTCCTGCTCCTCTTGACCCACAAGCAGTGCTGGAAAAGCATGTAGCTGTTGCAGTTGGCAGGTCCAGCCGCCTTTTAGCTGCCAGTTTTACAAGTCTTTGGAAACCCGCCATACAGCTGTTACGTCCACTGCTAAAATCAGATCTATGCTGTCTCACTTAAATGTTAGAATTCCTTACTTGCCTCTTGAGAATAGGGCAACTTAAGAACATAAGAAATAGGAGCTAGAGTAGGCCATTTGGCTCGTCAAGCCTCCTCCGCCATTCAATAAGATCATGGCTGATCTTCTACCTCAACTCCACCTTCCCACACAATCTCCATATCCTTTAATTCCCTTAGTATTCAAAAATTTATCAACCTCTATCGTGAATATACTCAACGACTGAACTCTCTGGGCCAAAGAATTCCAAAGATTCAGAACCCTCTGAATGAAGAAATTTCTCCTCATCTCAGTCCTAAATCGCCGACCCCTTATCCTGAGATGGTGACCCCTGTGTTCTAGGTTTGTCATTCAGGGGAAACAACTTCGCAGTGTTTACCTTGTCAAGGCCCTTCAGAATTTTTAAAGTTTCAATGCCATCACCTCTCATTCTTCCAAACTCCAGGGAATTCAGGCCCGGTCTACCCAATCTCTCCTCATAGGACAATTCCAGAAAACCAGTCTAGTGAACTTTTGTTGCATTCCCTCTATGGCAAGTATATCCTTCCTTAGATAAGGAGACCAAAACTACACACAGTACACCAGGTGTGGTCTCATTAACGCCCTGTATAATGTAATAAATCACTACTGGCCTGACACCCTTCCCACCCACCATCCCACCACCCTGCAACAACCTACCCCAGTTAAGCCTGAGGTCGATGTGTTCGCAATGGCTTGAGGGGATGGAGTTTCCCATTTTTATCAGTTTAACCACCCACTTCCCCCCTCCTGCCTGTCCTGGGAGTGGGGGTGATGGGGGGGGGGGGGGGGGTGGCGGGGGGGGAGGTGGCGGGTGGTGGTGGGCAATAAAGTTTGCATCCATGAGTCACTTAGGAGAGCAAAACAGTGAGTTCATTCAGTTCAAATTGAATGTATTCAGGCTCAGGGACAGCACAAAATCTCAACTCTCTTGGAATATCAGGCACTGTTGATATACTGCCATTTAATTAAAAGGGAGACCTTTGAAATAATTAGTTTGGGAGCTCGTTGCAAAAAAAAGAAAAAAACGTCTTTTATGATGTAGTGGTAATGTCACTGAACTAGTGACTCCGAGGCCCAGGCTAATGACCTGGGGACACAGTTTCAAATCCCACCATGGCAGCTGGCAGGATTTAAATTCAATTAATTAATAAAAATCTGGAATTGAAAGCTAGTCTCAGTAATGGTGCCATGTAACCATTATCGATTGTCGCAAAAACCCATCTGATTCATTAATGTCCTCCAGGGAAGGAAATCTGCCATCACTACCTAGTTTGGCCAACATGTGACTCCAGACCCACAGCAATGTGGTTGACTCTTAACTGCCCTCTGAAATGGCCTAGCAAGCCACTCAGTTGTCAAGGACTATTAGGAACATAAGAACTAGGAGCAGGAGTAGGCAATTCAGCCCCTCGAGCCTGCTCCGCCATTCAATACGATCATGGCTGATCTCATCTCGGCCCCAACTCCACTTTCCTGCCCGTTCTCCATAACCCTTCAACCCTTTATGAATTAAAAATCTGTCTATCTCCTCCTTAAGTTTACTCAATGTCCCGGCATCCACTGCACTCTGGAGTATTAAATTCCACAGACTCACGACCCTTTGAGAGAAGTAATTTCTCCTCATCTCTGTTTTAAATTTAAATTTTAAATCACGACCCTTATCCTAAAACTGTGGCCTCTCGTTCTAGATTGCCCCATCGGAGGAAACATCCTCTCTACGTCTACTTTGTCAATTCCCTTAATCATCTTATAGACCTCAATTAGATCTCCTCTCATTCTTCTAAACTCTAGAGAGTAAAGGCCTAAACTGCTCAATCTCTCTTCATAAGACAAACTCCTCATTTCTAGAATCAATCTAGTGAACCTCTTCTGAACTGCCTCCAATGCAACTACGTCCATCCTCAAATAAGGGGACCAAAACTGTATGCAATACTCCAGGTGTGGTCTCACTAATGCCTTGCACAGTTGCAGTAACACTTCCCTACTTTTATACCCTATTCCTTTAGCAATAAATGCCAAAATTCCATTTGCCTTCCTTATTACCTGCTGCACCTGCCGACTAGTTTTCTGCGATTCATGGTCCTGGGGACTTGTCTGCCTTCAATCCCAATAGTTTGCTCAGTACTTTTTCCCTAGTGAAGATGATTGTTCTAAATTCCTCCCATTCTATAACCTCTGCATTACTTGTTACTATTGGGATGGTACTCGTGTCCTCCACCGAGAAAACTGAGGCAAAATACTGATTTAATGTCTCTGCTATTTCTGTGTTCCCCACTATTAACTCCCCAGTTCCGTGTCAGTGCGCCATTTTCCCACACTCTCTTGGCCAGTCTGGACATAGCAGTGGAAGCCTTTCCCATGCGCTTGTTGATTTCTGCATCGAGAGACAGGTTACTGGTGATAGTTGAGCCTAGGTAGGTGAACTCTTGAACCACTTCCAGAGCATGGTCGCCAATATTGATGGATGGAGCATTTCAGACGTCCTGTCCCATGATGTTCGTTTTCTTGAGGCTGATGGTTATGCCAAATTTGTTGCAGGCAGCCGCAAACCTGTCGATGAGACTCTGCAGACACTCTGCAGTGTGAGATGTTAAAGCAGCATCGTCAGCAAAGAGGAGTTCCCTGATGAGGACTTTCCGTACTTTGGACTTCGCTCTTCGACGGGCAAGGTTGAACAACCTGCCCCCTGATCCTGTTCCACAGCATATTGCTCCAAAAAACAATCTCGAATACATTCAGTGAACTCTCCCATGAGGCTCCCCTTGCCAGTATGATTAATCCAGTCAATATGCATATTAAAATCACCCATGATTATTGCCGTACCTTTCTTACAAGTCCCAGCATTTCCTGGTTTATACTGTGCCTCACTGCGGAACTACTGTTTGGGGACCTATAGATTACTCCCACCAGGGACTTCTTTCCCTTGCTATTTCTTATTTCTACCCAGACTGATTCTACGTCTTGATCTCCAGTGCCAATATCATTTCTTACTACAGCACTGATCTCTTCCTTTACTAACAAAGCTACACCACCTCCTTTTCCTTCCTGCCCATCCTTCCAAAATACTGAGTACCCTTGGATATTCAATTCCCAAACCTGGTTTCCCTGCAACCACATCTCTGTAATCTCCACAAAATCATACCCATTCGTCTCTATTTGCTCTGTTAACTCATTAATTTTATTCCGAATGCTTCGTGCATTCAGATACAAAGCCTTTCAGTTTGTTCTATTATCAAATTTCCCTACTCTTGTATGATTCCTTGGTGCAATATGAAGTTCACATGTTCTGTCCCTTCCTTTTATTTTCTGGTTACAATCAGCCTCATCACTAACCTGCACTCCTCCCTTCTCCTTTAACTTTGACTTCCTAATTTTCCATGCAACTGAACCCTCCCCCCAACTATTTAGCTTAAAGCCCTATCTACAGCCCTAGTTATGCGATTCGCCAGGATTCTGGTCCCAGCATGATTCAGCTGGAGCCTGTCCCATCGGAACAGCTCCCTCCTTCCCCAGTACTGGTGCCAATATCCCACGAATCCGAACCCATTTCTCCCACACCAATCTTCGAGCCACGCATTTACCTTTTTAATCTTATTGACCTTGTGCCAATTTGCTCATGGCTCAAGTAGTAATCTGGAGATTATTACCTTTTTGGTTCTGCTTTTTAATTTAGCCCCGAGCTGCTCATATTCCCTCAGTAGATCATCTATCCTCATTCTACCTATATCGTTGGTACCTATGTGGACCACAACAACTGGATCTTTCCCCTCCCACTCCAAGTTCCTCTGCAGCCCAGATGACATATCCTGAACCCTGGCACCAGCCTTCGGGACTCTCGATCCTGGCCACAGAGAACAGTGTTTATGCCCCTAACTACACTATCCCCTATTACGACTACATTTCTCTTTTCTCCCCCCACTTGAATGGCTCCCTGTACCACGGTGCGGTGGTCAGTTTGCTCATCCTCCCTACAGTCCCTGCTCTCGTCCACACAGGGAGAAAGGATCTCAAACCTGTTGGACAAGGATAAGGGCTGAAGCTCCTGCAACACTACCTCCTGGATTGCTCTACCTGCTTCACTCATAGTCACACCCTCCTGTCCCTGACCACTGGACAAATTCAAGGTAGTTAATCTAAGGGGTGTGACTGTCTCCTGAAACACAGTGTCCAGGTAGCTCTCCCCCTCCCTGATGTGTCACAGTGTCCGAAGCTCAGACTCCAGCTCATCAACTCTGAGCCGGAGTTCCTCGAGCAGCCAACACTTGCTACAGATGTGATCACTAGGAGCCACAATGGGGTCCACCAGCTCCCACATCATGCAGGTACAACACAGGGCGGCACAGTGGCGCAGTGGTTAGCACCGCAGCCTCACACCGCCAGGGTTTGGTTCTGGGTACTGCCTGTGCGGAGTTTGCAAGTTATCCCTGTGACCGCATAGGTTTCCACCAGGTATTCCAGTTTCCTCCCACAGCCAAAGACTTGCAGGTTGATAGGCAAATTGGCCATTGTAAATTGCCCCTAGTGTAGGTAGGTGGTTGGAGAATTGAGGGAAGGTCGGGATGTGGTAGGGAATATGGGATCAATGTAGGATTAATATAAATGGGGTGGTTGATGGTCAGCAGACTCGGTGGGACGAAGGGCCAGTTTCAGTGCTGTATCACTCTATGACATCGCCTGGCCCTGCATCTCTATTTTATTTAATTAGATTTTAATTTGTTTTTTTTAATTTGCGACTGGTCTTTAGTTTTTAATCTGTAAAATATTTCTCCTATTCAACTTTAATCTGAAATCAACTTAGAATAGGTAATTCAAATTAGCAGTTACTTACCAACCAATGAACTTACGGTTTTCCTGTGATGTCACTCCTCACTTTTTTTTTCACTCTGTTTTTACTCACTAAATTACCCCAAAATTAGATTATTTACACCGGGAACCTTGATTCCCGAAAGAAAACATACCGACTATATTAAAAAAAGAACTGTCAACCTTTTTCTTAACCATAGTTACTTACCGAGCTATATAGAGTTATTTCCAAACAGCTGTTACTCACCAACCAATCACCTCACAGCTTTCCTGTGATGTCACTGTTGACCTTTTTCTCAAAAGTCCGGCGCTCGCTGAGTGAACTCTCTCTCTCTCTCTCTCTCCCGGTCTCTCTGTGCTCCGGCTACGCTCTCGCTGTGTCCCGCTCACTGAGTGAACTCTCTCTCTCTCTCCTGGTCTCTCTGTGCTCCGGCTCCGCCCTCGCTGTGTCCCGCTCGCTGAGTGAACTCTCTCTCTCTCCTGGTCTCTCTGTGCTCCGGCTCCGCTCTCGCTGTGTCCCGCTCGCTGAGTGAACTCTCTCTCTCTCTCTCTCTCCTGGTCTCTCTGTGCTCCGGCTCCGCTCTCGCTGTGTCCCGCTCGCTGAGTGAACTCTCTCTCTCTCTTCTGGTCTCTCTGTGCTCCGGCTCCGCTCTCGCTGTGCTCCGGCTCCGCTCTCGCTGTGTTCCGCTCTCGCTGTGTTCCGCTCGCTGAGCGAACTCTCTCTCTCTCTCCTGGTCTCTCTGTGCTCCGGCTCCGCTCTTGCTGTGCTCCGGCTCCGCTCTCGCTGTGTTCTGCTTGCTTAGTGAACTCTCTCTGTCTCTCCCGGTCTCTCTGTGCTCCGGCTCCGCTCTCACTGTGTACCACTCGCTGAGTGAACTCTCTCTCTCTCTCCCGGTCTCTCGGTGCTCTGGCTCCGCTCTCGCTGTGTCCCGCTCACAGAGTGAACTCTCTCTCTCTCTCCCGGTCTCTCTGTGCTCCGGCTCCGCTCTCGCTGTGTCCCGCTCGCTGAGTGAACTCTCTCTCTCTCTCCCGGTCTCTCAGTGCTGCGGCTCCGCTCTCGCTGTGCTCCGGCTCCGCTCTCGCTGTGTCCCGCTCACTGAGTGAACTCTCTCTCTCTCTCCCGGTCTCTCGGTGCTCCGGCTCCGCTCTCGCTGCGTTCCGCTTGCTGAGTGAACTCTCTCCCTCTCTCCCGGTCTCGCTGTGCTCCGGCTCCGCTCTCGCTGTGCTCTGGCTCCGCTCTCGCTGTGTCCCGCTCACTGAGTGAACTCTCTCCCTCTCTCCCGCTCTCTCTGTGCTCCAACTCCCCTCTCACCATTTCCCACTCGCTGAGTGAACTCTCTCTCTCTCTCCCAGTCTCTCTGTGCTCTGGCTCCGCTCTCGCTGTGTCCCGCTCGCTGAGTGAACTCTCTGTCTCTCTCCCGGTCTCTCTGTGCTCTGGCTCCGCTCTCGCTGTGTCCCGCTCGCTGAGTGAACTCTCTCTCTCTCTCCCGGTCTCGCTGTGCTCCGGCTCCGCTCTCGCTGTGTCCCGCTCGCTGAGTGAACTCTCTCTCTCTCTCCCGGTCTCGCTGTGCTCCGGCTCCGCTCTCGCTGTGTCCCGCTCACTGAGTGAACTCTCTCTCTCTCTCCCGGTCTCTCGGTGCTCCGGCTCCGCTCTCGCTGCGTTCCGCTTGCTGAGTGAACTCTCTCCCTCTCTCCCGGTCTCTCTGTGCTCCGGCTCCGCTCTCGCTGTGCTCTGGCTCCGCTCTCGCTGTGTCCCGCTCACTGAGTGAACTCTCTCCCTCTCTCCCGCTCTCTCTGTGCTCCAACTCCCCTCTCACCATTTCCCACTCGCTGAGTGAACTCTCTCTCTCTCTCCCAGTCTCTCTGTGCTCTGGCTCCGCTCTCGCTGTGTCCCGCTCGCTGAGTGAACTCTCTGTCTCTCTCCCGGTCTCTCTGTGCTCTGGCTCCGCTTTCGCTGTGTCCCGCTCGCTGAGTGAACTCTCTCTCTCTCTCCCGGTCTCGCTGTGCTCCGGCTCCGCTCTCGCTGTGTCCCGCTCGCTGAGTGAACTCTCTGTCTCTCTCCCGGTCTCTCTGTGCTCCGGCTCCGCTCTCGTTGTGTCCCACTCACTAAATGAGCTCTCTCTCTCTCTCTCCCGGTCTCTCTGTGCTCTGGCTCCGCTCTCTGTTTTCCGCTTGCTGAGTGAACTCTCTCTCTCTCTCCCAGTCTCTCTGTGCTCCGGCTCCGCTCTCGCTGTGTACCACTCGCTGAGTGAACTCTCTCTCTCTCTCTCGGTCTCGCTGTGCTCCGGCTCTGCTCTCGCTGTGTCCCGCTCACTAAATGAACTCTCTCTCTCTCTCCCGGTCTCTCTGTGCTCTGGCTCCGCTCTCTGTTTCCCGCTCGCTGAGTGAACTCTCTCTCTCTCTCCCGGTCTCTCGGTGCACCGGCTCCGCTCTCGCTGTGTCCCGCTCGCTGAGTGAACTCACTCTCTCTCTCCCGGTCTCTCTGTGCTCCGGCTCCGCTCTCGCTGTGTCCCACTCACTAAATGAACTCTCTCTCTCTCTCCCGGTCTCTCTGTGCTCTGGCTCCGCTCTCTGTTTCCCGCTCGCTGAGTGAACTCTCTCTCTCTCTCCCGGTCTCTCTGTGCTCCGGCTCTGCTCTCGCTGTTTCCCGCTCGCTGAGTGAACTCTCTCTCTCTCTCCTGGTCTCTCTGTGCTCCGGCTCCGCTCTCGCTGTGTACCACTCACTAAATGAACTCTCTCTCTCTCTCTCCCGGTCTCTCTGTGTTCTGGCTCCGCTCTCTGTTTTCCACTCACTGAGTGAACTCTCTCTCTCTCTCTCGGTCTCTCTGTGCTCTGGCTCCGCTCTCTGTTTTCCGCTCGCTGAGTGAACTCTCTCTCTCTCTCCCGGTCTCTCTGTGCTCTGGCTCCGCTCTCTGTTTTCCGCTCGCTGAGTGAACTCTCTCTCTCTCTCTCTCCCAGTCTCTCTCTGTGCTCTGGCTCCGCTCTCTGTTTTCCGCTCACTGAGTGAACTCTCCCTCTCTCTCTCCCAGTCTCTCTGTGTTCCGGCTCCGCTCTCGCTGTTTCCCGCTCGCTGAGTGAACTCTCTCTCTCTCTCTCTCCCAGTCTCTCTCTGTGCTCTGGCTCCGCTCTCTGTTTTCCGCTCACTGAGTGAACTCTCACTCTCTCTCTCCCAGTCTCTCTGTGTTCCGGCTCCGCTCTCGCTGTTTCCCGCTCGCTGTGTGAACTCTCTCTCTCTCTCTCTCCCAGTCTCTCTCTGTGCTCTGGCTCCGCTCTCTGTGTTCCGGCTCCGCTGAGTGAAGATCATGACTGATCTTCCACCTCAGCACCATTTTGCTGTACTATCCCCATATCCCTTAATATTTTTAATATTTAGTAATTCATTAATCTCTGTTTTCAATATACTCAATGACTGAGCCTCCACAGCTCTCTGGGGTGGAGAATTCCAAAGATTCAGCACCCTCTGACTGAAGACTTGTTTTTTTACTTCGTATGTGGGCGTCGCTGGCTAGGCCAGCATTTATTGCCCATCCCTAATTGCCCTTGAACGTGAACTTTTGGAGGGCATTTTAAGAGTTAACCACATTGCTGTGGGTCTGGAGTCACATGTAGGCCAGACCAGGTAAGGACGGGCAGATTTCCTTCCCTAAAGGACATGAGTGAACCAGATGGGTTTTTAACAATGGACAATGGTTTCATGGTCACCATTAGACTAGCTTTTTAATTCCTGATTTATTAATTGAATTCAAATTTCAACATCTGCCATGGTGGGATACGAACACGTGTCCCCAGGGCATTAGCCTGGGCTCTGGATTACTAGTCCAGTGACATCACCACTATGTCAATGCCTCCTCAACTCAGTCCTAAATGGCCTGCCGCATATTCTGAACCTGTGCACCTGGTTCTAGACACACAACCAGGAGAAACATCCTTCCTGCATCAACCTGTCGAGCCCTTTAAGTATCTTGTATGCCTCAATGAGATCACTTCTCATTCTTCTAAACTCTAGAGAATATAGGCCCAGTCTCCTCAACCTCTCCTCATAGGACAATCCCGCCATCCCAGGGATCAGTCTGGTGAACCTTCATTACGCTCCCTCTATGGCAAGTATATCCTTCCTTGGATGAGGAGACCAAAACCATACACAATACTCCAGGTGCGATCTCACCAAGGCTCTATACAATTGCAGCAAGACATCTTTACTCCTGTACTTAAATCCTGTTGCAATAAAGGCCAACATACCATTTGCCTTCTTAATTGCTTACTGCACCTGCATGTTAGCTTTCAGTGACTTATGAACAAGGACACCCAGGTCACTTTGGACAGCAACACTTTCCAATCTCTCACCATTTAAGAAATACTCTGCATTTCTGTTTTTCCTACCAAAGTGCATAACCTCACAATTTTTCACATTATATTCCTTCCATGCTGTTGTTCATTCACTTAGCCTGTCTAAATTCCCTGAAGCCTATTTGCATCCTCCTCACAACTCACATTCCCAGCTCGTTTTGTGTCATCAGCAAACTTGGAAATATTGTATTTGGTTCCCACATCCAAATCATTGATTGTGAACAGCTGGGGCCCAAGCATTGATCCTTGTGGTACTCTCTAGTCACAGCCTACCAACCTGAGAAAGACCCGTTTATTCCTACTCTTTGCTTTCTGTCTGTTAATCAATTCTCAAACCATGCCAGTATATTATCCCCCATCCCATGTGCTCTAACTTTGATTGCTTTCCTGTGTGGGACCTTCTCAAAAGCCTTCTGAAAATCCAAATACATCACATCTGCTAGTTCCCCCTTATCTATTCTGCTAGTTACATCCTCAAAAAAACTCCATCAGATTTGTCAAACATGATTTCCCTTTCATAAATCTATGTTGACTCTACCCAATCGTATCATTATTTTGTAAGCGTCCTGTTATCACATCCTTTATAATAGATTCTAGCATTAGCTCTGTAGTTCCCCGTTTTCTCACTCCCGCCTTTCTTAAATAGTGGGGTTACATTTGCAACCTTCCAACCTGCAGGAATCATTCCAGAATCTATAGAATTTTGGAAGATGACCAACAACGCCCCCACTATCTGTACAACCATCTCTTTCAATACTCTTGGATGTTGATCCCCCACTATCAACATCCTGGGAGTTACCATTGACCAGAAACTGAACTGGAGTAGCCATATAAATATCATGGTTACAAGAGCAGGTCAGAGGCTAGGAATCCTGCGGCGAGTAACTCACCTCCTGATTCCCCAAAACCTGTCCACCATCTACAAGGCACAAGTCAGGAGTGTGATGGAAAACTCTCCACTTGCCTGGGTGGCTGCCACACTCAAGAAGCTTGCACCATCCAGGACAAAGCAGCCCACTTGATTGGCACCCCATCTACAAACATTCATTCCCTCCACCACCATTGCACAGTGGCAGCAGTGTGTACCATTTACAAGATGCACTGCAGCAATACACCAAGGCTCCTTAGACAGCACCTTCCAAACTCATGGCCTCTACCACCTAGAAGGACAAGGGCAGCAGCTGCATGGGAACACCACCACCTGCAAGTTATCTCCAAGCCGCACACCATCCTGACTTGGAACTATATCACCATTCCTTCACTGTCGCTGGGTCAAACTCCTGGAACTCCCTTCCTAACAATACAGTGGGCATACCTAACCCACATGGACTGCAGCAGTTCAAGAAGGCAGCTCACCACCACCTTCTCAAGGGCAATTAGGGATGGGCAATAAATGCTGGCCTAGCCAGCAATGTCCACATCCCATGAACAAAAAAAAAAGGTCCAGGGGATTTATCAACTTTCAGTCCCATTAATTTCTCCAGTACTACTTTTTTATTAATGCTAATTTCTTTCCATTCCTCATTTTCGCTACTCCCTTGGTTCTCTAGTATTCCTGGGAGGTTTTTTGTATCTTTCTCTGTTAAGACAGACACAAAGTATTTGTTTAGTTTCTCTGCCATTTCTTTATTCCCCATTATAAATTCTCCTGTGTTTGCCTGTAATGGGCCCACATTTGTCTCTGCTAATCTTTTCCTTTTTACATTCCTATAGAAGCTTTTACAATTCGTTTTTATGTTTCGTGCTAGTTTACTTTCATATTCTATTTTCTCTTTCTTTATCAGTTTCTTGGCCCTCCTTTGCTGAATTCTGAGATGCTCCCAATTCTCAGGCTTACTACTTTTTTTTGGCAACTTTATAAGCCTCTTCCTTTGATCTGACACAATCTTTAACTTCTCTTATTAGCCATGGTTGGATCACTTTTCCTGCTGGGATTTGTGCCTTAAAGGAATGTAAATTTGTTGTAAGCCATGTATTAATTCTTTAAATGCTAGCCATTGCCTCTTCCATCATCATGCCTTTTAATGGAGTTTCCCAATCTACCACAGCCAATTTGTCCCTCATGCCTTCATGGTTTCCTTTGTTTAGATTTATGATCCTAGTTTCGGATTGAACTACACCACTTTCAAACTTAACGTAAAATTCTATCATATTATGGTCAATCTTCCCTAGTGACCCCTTTACAATGAGATTATTAATTAGCCCTTTCTCATTGCACAATACTAGATATAAAATAAAAATAGGAAGTGCTGGAAATACTCAGCAGGTCAGGCAGCATCTGTGGGGAGAGATGCAGAGTTAATGTTTCAGGTCTGTGACCTTTCATCAGAACAGACCTAAAAAAGCCCGTCTGGGCCTTGGTTTAATGTCTCATCCAAAAGACAGCGCCCTCCGGGCAGTGCAAAACTCCCTTATTACTGGAGTATTACTTTGATTTTTTTAACTCAAGTCCTGGAGTGTGATTTGAGCCAACAACATCCTAACTTAGAGGCAAGAGTGCTCCAAACTGAGCCACAACTGTCATTTAGTCAGTGTCACTTTCTGGAGACTCCAGGGTAATCCTGAGAGGTTCGCAAGTTTAGCTAAATTGGAGATTGTACGTGACCAACCTGGGGTTAATGTGTTTGATCTGGTCCTGGGCTATCTGTTGGGCTTCAGCTGCACACAAAACAATTGAATAAAAGGTTTGCCAAACACTTTTATATATGAAGACATTTCCTTTAAGGAAATGAGATGCGTTTGAAGAACCACACTAACAACTCATGAATGCCCGACAGAGTATGTCCATAAATGTAAAGATTTTAATTAAAAGTACGAAATATTAACCTAATGGAAGGTAGAATGCAAAGTGTTGATTAAAGTTATTCCCTCACAAATCTAATTAATCTCCCTCATTGTCCATTCCTGATCAGCTGAATATTGGTCTGTTCTTTTATTTAAATGGAATTTTCTAGAACTGCTGTTTTTTATTGTGGAGGTAGTGAGGGTGTTCAGTGAACACACAACAGTAACAATTTGCATTTATACAGTGCCTTAAACATTGTAAAATGTTCCATCCCAGCTCCCAATTACCCCAAGGACACCACCATCCAGCTTCCCATCACAGAAATTACCATCCCGTGCCACCCCATCCCTATCTCCTCCTCCCATCCCTATTTCCCCACCCCGATCTGCCCACCCTCAGTCTTCTGACTCTCTACTGTAAGGTTATACCATCTACGCCGGGTTGCTGCTGACGAGAGGTCAGCCTGAGAGCAACGGGGACTCTGGTCATCAGAGTTGAACAGATTGATCACAGTTGCTGACCATTTCAACACCCCCCCCCCCCCACCCACTGCTCTCATGCCCACATCTCTGTCCTGGGATTGCTGCAGTGTTCCAGTGAACATCAACGCAAGCTCGAGGAACAGCATCTCATTTACCGATTAGGCACACTACAGCCTGCCGGACTGAACATTGAGTTCAATAATTTCAGAGCATGATGGGGCCCCCCTTTTTATTTGTAGTTCTTTTTCCTTTTTATTTTATTTTCGTTTATTTCATCATTCTTTTGTTTTACCATGTGCCTGCCCACTTTTTTTTTCATGTTTGTGCTTTGGGCCGGGGCTGTTCAATTATCTGTCCATTAACACCCTCTCTGTACTAATGCTTTTTCTTTCAGCACACCATTTGCCTTTTCTTTGTGACCTTCTTGTTATTTATTCTGTGACCCTCTGTCCTATCAGCACCTTATCTTTTGTTATCTCTTGCTCCACCCCAGCTTTATTTGCTTTAAACCTATGACATTTCTAACCTTTGCCAGTTCTGATGAAGGGTCACTGACCTGAAACGTTAACTCTGCTTCTCTCTCCACAGATGCTGCCAGACCTGCTGAGTATTTCCAGCATTTCTTGTTTTGGTCACAGAAGGGTCAGTAACTGACAGGGGGAGAGAAGTTGAGAGGTCAGACTGAGCGCAGTGGGAACACTGGTCATCAGAGTCGAACAGATCGATCACAGAAAGGTCTGTAATTGATGGGGGAGAGAAGTTACTGAGCACAGAAAGATCAGTATCTTGGGGGGGGGTGGTGGGGGGGGACAGGGAACGATGACAATGGAGGCCACAGAGCAAAGTAGGAGGTGCAAGTCAAGAAGAGGTTTGTTTGGAGTGCAGCAGAGGCCCTGGTGAAGGAGGTGTGTTCCTGGGTTTGCAGAAGGAGATCTGGGAACAGAGTGTGTTTTGATATCCAGGGTAGAACATGCAGTCACTGGGAAGGGAGAGGGTGGGATCTGACCCTGGGACTTGCAGAGGGATAGTAACGGTGAGAGGATGCTCCTCCAAGAGGGACCAATATCTGAGTAGGCAACAAAGGTGGCATTGGCTGCAATGGGTTGGTAACTGAAAGGACAACAGGAGACACAAGTGATGGAGAGAACTGAGCCTGCAGAAGAAAGTACTGAGAATGGAGAATCATCATGCAGTCACTGAGCCAAACAAGGTGGTGCTGGTAAGGGAGGAGTCAGTGGGTAGCTTAAATGGCAAAAGCAGGGCATCTCAGTTCTCAACATATAACCCATATTCCACGTGTGCCAGTGTTACACCCTCTCTCTGTGGCGCTGCTACAAGTGGGCATCCTCTCTTTAACTGACTATTTGGTAACTGAGCCTACTGTGGTTTTTCTTAGGATATAGCAACCCAGAAGTTTGCATTACCCTCACCAGTTAGAACGGTGATAGTGGCGGATTTTGACAATGACCAGGAACTTGAAGTATTCTTCAACAATATTGCGTACCGAGGCTCTTCAGCAAACCGCATCTTCAGGTGGGTCAGTTTCACTTCTTTTCATAGAAGCATGGAAATTTACAGCACAGAAGGAGGCCATTTGGCCCCTCATGCCTATGCTGGCTGTTTGAAACAGCAGTTGTGCTTAGTCCCAAAACTCTGCCTTTTGTCCGTGACCCTTTAGGTTCCTCATCGTCAAGTACCTGTCCAACTCCCTTTTAAAATTATTTATGAATTCAGCTTCCCGCCACCTTTTCAAGTAAAGTTCCATATACAAACAACTTTGAGTGAAAAAAAATTCTCCCCATCTCCTCTCTAGATCTTTTGTCAATGATTTAAAATCTATGGTTATTGACCCACTTGCCGGGGGAATAGTATTTCTCTTTCTACTCTATCAGAGCCTCTCATCATCTCTATTAGGTCACATATGGACATACAAAATTAGGAGCAGAAGTAGGCCATTCTGCCCCTCGAGCCTGCTCTGCTATTCAATAAGATCAGGGCTGATCTGTTTGTGTCTCGAATTCCACACTCCCATCTACCCCCGATAACCTTTGATTCCCTTACCTAACAAGAATCTATCTATCCTGCCTTAAAAATATTCAATGATCCCGCCTCCACCACCTTCTGAGGCAGAGATTTCCAAAGTCGCACAACCCTCTGAGAGAAAACATTTCTCCTCATCTCTGTCCTAAAAGGGTGACCCCTAATTTTAAAACAGTGCCCCCTAGTTCTGGACTCACCCACAAGAGGAAACGTCCTTTCCACATCCACCTTGTCAAGACCGTTCAGGATCATATAAACTTTAATCAAGTCTCCCCTCACTCTTCTAAACTCCAGTGAAAACAAACCCATTCGATCCAACCTTTCCGCATAAGACAACCCACTCATTCCAGGTATCAATCTAGAAACCTCCTCTGAACCACCTCCAAGACATTCATATCCTTCCTTAAATAAGGAGACCAAAACTGCACACAGTGTTCGAGATGTGGTCTCACCAATGCCCTGTATAACTGAAGCATCACATTCTTACTTTTATTTTCAATTCCTCTCATAATAAAGGATAACATTCCATTAGCCTTCTTTATTACTTGCTGTACCTGCATACTAACGTTTGGTGACTCATGCACCAGAACACCTAGATCCCTCTGCACCTCGGAGTTCTACAGTCGTTTTCCATTTAAGTAATTCTCCGCTTTTTTATTCTTTCTGCCAAGTGAACAACTTCACGTTTTCCCACATTATACTCCATCTGCCAGATTTTTGCCCACTCGCTCAACCTATCCATAATCGTTCTGCAACCTCCTTATGTCCTCTTCACAATATACTTTCCCACCTATCATTGTGTCATTTGCAAATTTAGCTACCATGCCATTCGCTTCCCTCATCTAAGTCATTGATATAAATTGTAAAAGGTTGAGGTCCCAGCACAGACCCCTGCGGGACTCCACTTGTCACATCCTGCCAATCAGCAAATTGACCCATTTATGCATACACTCTGTTTTCTGCCAGCCAGCCAATCTTCTATCCATGCTAATATGTTACCCACTACACCATGAGCTCCTACTTTGCGCAATAACCTTGTCAAATGCCTTCTGGAAATCCAAGTACAGTACGTCAACGGGTTCCCCTTTATTCACAGCGCATGCTACTCCTTCAAAGAACTCCAAAAAATTGGTTAAATATGATCTCCCTTTCACAAAACCATGCTGACTATTCCCGATTACCATTTTTCTAAGTGTCCAGCTATAGCCTCTTTAATGATCGATTCTAACACCTTCCCCATGACAGACGTCAAGCTAACTGAACTATTGTTACCTGTTTTCTGCCTCCTTCTTGAATAGAGGGGTTATATTTGCTACTTTCATATCTACTACCTCATTAACCACCTCTTTTAAGACGCTAGGATGAAGCCCATCAGGACCCGGGGACTTGTCAGCCCTCAGCTCCATCGGTTTGGTCAGTACCACTTCCCTGGTGATTGTAATTTCACCAAGTTCCTCTCTTCCTTCCACCTCCTGATTTACAGCCATTACTGGAATGGTTTTTTGTATCCTCTATAGTGAAGACAGAAGCAAAATATTTGTTCATTGCATCTGCCATTTCCTTATTGTCTAATATTAGCTCCCCATTCTCACTTTCTAGAGGACCAACTTTATTTTTTTTCCTTTTTAAATACCTGTAGAATCTCTTGCTATCTGTTTTTACATTTCTAGTTAGCTTCCTCTCATACTCTAATTTCTTTCTCCTGACTAACCTTTTAGTCATTCTTTGCTGTTCTTTACATTCTGACCAATCATCTGAATAGCTACTCACCTTAGCGCAAATATATGCCTTAACCTCTTAACCTTTTCTGTTCCAAGGAGAGCAGTCCTAACTTTCCAACCTCTCCTCATAACGGAAGTCCCTAATCCCTAGTATTTTACACAATTTTCTCCCCTCCATTCATAGGAACAGGAGGAGGCCAATCAGCCCGCATGTCTGTTCCATTATTCAATTAGAAATAATAGCTGATCTGTATCTTAATGCCATTTAGTTGTCTCGGTTCCATAATCCTAACAAAAATCTATCAGACTCAGTTATGAAATCTTTCAATTGACTCCCAGCCACATCAGCTTTTTTTTAGGGAGAAAGTTCCAGATTGCTACTACCCCTTGTATGAAGAAGTGCCTCCTGACATCATCCCTGAATGGCTTGGCGGTAATTTTAAAGTTATGCCCCTTGTTCTGGACTGCCCCCACTTCACGCCCCCTCCCCCACCTGCCAGAGGAAATAGTTTCTATTTATCCTATCAAATTTGTTACTCATCTTAAGCACCTCAATTAGATCACCCTTAATCTTCGAAAATCAAGCGAACACAAGCCTAGTCTCTGCAACCCACCTTCATAATTTAACCCTTTTAGTCTCATTATTGTTCCAGCGAACTTTCCTGAAGGCACTGACCCTTGCAGGCCCGGTGTTGGCTTCAGAGCTTTCCCACAGGCCACCTTCACTTCAGTTGAAAACCTGGCCATTGTATTAACACCATATAATCATGGTGATGTCCTACAGGAGTTCTCCAACTTGGAACTCTCCTACGGGGGCTCTCTCCTACATGGAGCTCTCTACAAAGGCTCTCTCCTACAGAGGCTCTCTCCTACATGGAGCTCTCTACAGAGGCTCTTTCCTACAGGGGCTCTCTCCTACATGGAGCTCTCTACAGAGGCTCTCTCCTATATGGAGCTCTCTACAGAGGCTCTCTCCTACAGGGGCTCTCTCCTACATGGAGCTCTCTACAGAGGCTCTCTCCTATATGGAGCTCTCTACAGAGGCTCTCTCCTACAGAGGCTCTCTCCTATATGGATCTCTCCTCCATGGAACTCTTTCTCCCACATGGATCTCTCCAACAGAACACCTTCACTTCACTTGAAAATGTAGCCAATGTATTCATGCTTCTGTCTGTATCTTTATAGAATCATTGAGGTTTATTTCTTTAAAGACTCTATTGGAAGTGTTGGTTGTGATTCAGTTGGAAGCACTCTCATCTTTGTGTCAGCAGGTTCTGGGTTCAAGCCCCACTCCAGAGATTGGAGCACAAATCCAGGCTGACACTCCCAGCACTGTGCTCATTTTGGGTTCCGCCAGGGCCACTTAACTCCAGTCCTCATTACAGCCTTGGTCCAAACATGGACAAAAGAGCTGAATTCCAGAGGTGAGGTGAGAGTGACTGCCCTTGACATCAATGCAACATTTGACCGAGTGTGGCACCAAGGAGCCCTGGTGGAGTCATAACTAGCACAAAGGAAGATGGTTGTGGTTGTTGGAGGTCAATCATCTCAGCCCCTGGACATCGCTGAAGGAGTTCCTCAGGGCAGTGTTCTTGGCCCAGCTATCTTCAGCTGCTTCATCAATGACCTTCCCTCCATCAATAGGTCAGAAGTGGGGATGTTCGCTGCAGACTGCACAGTGTTCCGTAGCATTCGCAATTCCTCAGATACTGAAGCAGTCTGTGCCCGCATGCAACAAGATCTGGACAACATTCAGGCTTGGCCTGATAAGTGGCAAGTGCCAGGCAATGATCATCTCCATTAGGCGAAAATCTAACCATCTTCCCTTGACATTCAATGGCATTACCATCGTTGAATCCTCCACTATCAACATCCTGGGCGTTACCATTGACCAGAAACTGAACTGGAGTAGCCATATAAATACTGTCGCTACAAGAGCAAGTCAGAGACTGGCATTTCTGCAGCGAGAAACTCACCTCATGACTCCCCAAAGCCTGTCCATCGTCTACAAGGCATACGTCAGGAGAATGATGGAAAACTCTCCCTTTGTCTGGATGAGTGCAGCTCCAACAACACTCAACACTGTCCAGGGCAAAGCAACCCACTTGATCAGCACCCCATCCACAACCTTAAACATTCACTCCCTTCACCACTGACGCACAGTGGCAGCAGTGTGTACCATCTACAAGATGCACTGCAGCAACTCACCAAGGCTCCTTAGACTGCACCTTACAAACCCGCGACCTCTACCACCTCGAAGGACAAGGGCAGCAGATGCATGGGAACACCACCACCTGCAAATTCCCCTCCAAGCCACACACCATCCTGACTTGGAACTATATCACCATTCCTTCACTGTCGCTGGGTCAAACTCCCTTCCTAACAGCACTGTGGGTGTACCTACCCCACATGGACTGCAATAGTTCAAGAAGGCAGCTCACCACCATCTTCTCAAGGGCAATTAGAGATGGGCAATATATGATGGCTTTGCCTTCCTGTGAATAAATAAAACAAAACCTAATCACAGGTGGAGTCTTAGCTACAGCACTAAAATGAGGCACAGCAAGTATCACAACCAAGCGTAATTTTGTCTTCAACTTGCATCCATATAAGTTCACTTTCTAAACTAGTGTTGGCCAATAGAAAGTGCTGACCAGCCATAGCTGTGACTCTGGTGACAGTGTTTTAGTCCCATACACTAATACCTTACACACAATCCAGGTAAATATGTTTGACACGTGTGTATATTTATTTAACAAACATCCGTCACCATTCAGTGACCAGTGAAGTAAAGCAGCCACAACAGTCAAAAAACACACACACGCTCTGCTGTTCCTCTCACCATTTTACCATCAAATGTGGCCCAGCGACGGTTGCTACTGCTCATAGTTGCATTCACTGATCACAAATGCGATTATCCACATCTGAATTCCCAATTAACTATATCTGGCTGATGCACAGTTTTAGAGGAAGCGACTAGACTTGTTTTCCCCCCTGGCAGGGGGTGAAATGATTTTGGGAGAAGAGGGGAGAATAGCAAGGAGGGTGAAAATGTAATGAATAAAGTGCAGAATTTTTGTTCGTTTGCATACCATATTATGTCACTAATGATGGGCTGTCCATGCGTCCGCCTCTAAAAGATCAGTTGCAAGATATGTTTTCTCTGGTGATAATTATTGTTGGGCTTTTACTGCATTTCATTTTGTGAATGTTGAATTGACAGAGTGCTCTCAGATATTAATATATAGATTGCATTTAGTCGCCAGTCTCTGTGATGAATGTGTTCGGGCAAGGAACAGACGATTTTCAATTTGCTGACTTATGAACGTAGGCCAGTTTCTCTCTCTGTCTCTCTCTTTCTCAACTGCACTTCATTCTCACCTAATCTCCATCACTCAATGCCTCTGTTATCGATCCTCTGAGGCAGCTATTAAAAAGCAACACCTTGCAGGAAGTAATAAATGACTCCCTGAATTAATGAGGAATGAGCTGACTCAATTGATGGTGGATTTCTGGGAACGTGGCGATGGGACCGAGCAGCACTGCAGATCTGAGGCACAGCAGAAAGACCACAGGTTCATGCTCTTGGGCTGTGTCGAGTTAGCTGCTCTGAGCCAGGGCAGGAGTTACGATTTGCCTCAGTGACTGCCCCTTGAGTTTGGGCAAAGGGGAGAAAAAGAATCAGGCCAGATTCCCACCCTGATTGGTAGTCAGCAGTTCCCATGTCAGGATCAGGTTTGAGTGCATTCCGCACATGCCCGTCCCCCATGGTCAAATGGCACTCGTTGTCTTGGCTTACAGGTGGGATGTTGAGGTGCCTGGAAGAGGGGACCTGCCAGTGCACATCGGACTGAAGCTTAGCAAAAATCACAGGCTTCAGGAGAAAAAGGGACAAGAATTGGGGGCAGTGAGGTAATGATTCTATGATCGAGGCAGCTGCTGATACTGCCGACTCAGCCTAGACTGTGAGCGTCTTTGGCATAGCCTGGAGATGCCCTGAGGGGCAGTGGAGCGGGGGGACACAGGAGGAGGGTGGGGGTGTCTGTGCTGGAGCATGATGCAAAAGGCAACAAAGAGTGTGGGTGCTTTTCTTTATTCTTTCATGGGATGTAGACGTCACTGGCAAGGCCAGCATTTATTCTCCATCCCTAATTGTCCTTCTTGAACCCCTGAGTCCTTTGGGGTTAGGTACATCCACAGTGCTGTTAGGAAGGGAGTTCCAGGATTTTGACACAGCGACAGTGAAGGAATGGTGATATAGTTCCAAGTCAGGATGGTATGTGACTTGGAGGGGAACTTGCAGGTGGTGGTGTCCCCATGCATCTGCTGCCCTTGTCCTTCTAGATGGTAGAGGTCGCGGGTTTGGAAGGTGCTGTCTGAGGAGCCTTGGTGCGTTGCTGCAGTGCATCTTGTAGATGGTACACACTGCTGCCACTGTGTGTTGGTGGTGGAGGGAGTGAATCTTTGTAGATGGGGTGCCAATCAAGCCCTGGATGGTGTCGAGCTTCTTGAGTGTTAGAATCATAGAATCATAGAAAGTTTCAGCTGTGCCGGCTGTAAAATGATCCACCCATTCTAATCCCACCTTCCAGCATTTGATCCGTAACCCTGCAGATTACGGCGGCACTTGAGGTGCATATCCAGACTCCTTTTGAATGAGTTGAGGGTCTCTGCCTCAACTACCCTTTCAGGCAGTGAGTTCCAGACACCCATCACCCTCTGGGTGAAAAGGCTTTTCCTCATCTCCCCTTTTATTTTTCTACCAATCACTTTAAATCTATGTCCCCTCGTCACTGAACTCTCTGCTAAGGTGAATAGACCCTTCACCTCCACTCAATCCAGGCCCCTCAAACTTTTGTACATTTCAATCAGATCTCCCCTCGGCCTTCTCTGTTCCAAGGAGAACAACCCCAGACTATCCAATCTTTCTTCATAGCTGCATTTTTCCAGTCATGGCAACATCCTCGTAAATCTCCTCTGTACCCTCTCTAGTGCAATTACATCCTTTCTGTAATCAGGTGACCAGAACTGCACACAGTACTCAAGTTGTGGCCTAACCAATGAGTTATACAGTTTCAGCATAACCTCCCTGCTCTTGTATTCTATATCTTGGCTAATAAAGGAAAGGATTCCATATGCTTTCTTAACCACCTTATCGATCTTTCCTGCTATCTTCAGGGATCTGTGGACATTCACTCCAAGGTCCCTCACTTCCTCTACAGTTCTCAGTATTTTCCCATTAATCGTGTATTCCTTTGCCTTGTTTGACCTCCCCAAATGCATCACCTCACACTTCTCCAGGTTGAATTCCATTTGCCACTTTTCTGCCCATCTGACCAGACCATCAATATCTTCCTGCAGCCTACAGCTATCCTCTTCGCTATCTACCACACGGCCAATCTTTGTGTCGTCCGCAAACTTCTTGATCATGCTCCCTACATTTATGTCCAAATCATTAATATACACCACAAAAAGCAGGGGACCCAGTACTGAGCCCTGCAGAACACCACTGGAAACAGCCCTCCAGTCACTAAAACAGCCGTCAACAATTACCCTTTGTTTCCTGCCACTGAGCCAATTTTGTATCCACCTTGCTGCATTCCCCAGGATCCCATGGGATTTTATTTTTTTTACTGGATCCCATGAGATTTAATTTTTTAAACCAGGCTGCCATGTGGGACCTTGTCAAAAGCCTTGCTAAAATCCATGTAGACCACATCAACTGCACTACCCTCATCTATCTTGTTACTGCTTCAAAATATTTGATCACTTTGTTCCAACAAGATCTTCACTTAACCAATCCACGCTGGCTATCCTTGATTAACCTATGCCTTTCTAAGTGACAGTTTATCCTGTCTCTCAGAATAGACTCCATTAATTTGCCCACTACGGAGGTTAGACTGACTGGCCTGTAATTATTCGGTCTATCCCTCGCTCCCTTTTTAAACAGAGGTACAACATTAACAGTTCTTCAATCTTCCGGCACCACACCTGTAACCAGTGAGGACTGGAAAATGATGGTCAGACCTTCTGCTATTTCCTCTCTTGCTTCTTTTAACAGCCTTGGGTACATTTCATCTGGCCCTGGTGATTTATCAACTTTCAAGGATGCTAATCTCATTAATACTTCCTCCCTATGTTTATCACCCAATACTTCACACTCCTTCTCCTTAACTACAATATCTGCATCGTCGCCCTCTTTTGTGAAGTCAGACGCAAAGTATTCATTAAGAACCATACCAACATCTCCACCCCTACACATAGGTTACCTTTTTGGTCTTTTATGGGCCTTACTCTCACTTTAGTTATCCTCTTACTCTTAACGTATTGATAAAACGAGTGTTGTTGGAGCTGCACCCATACAGACAAGTGGAGAATATTCCATCACACTCCTGACTTGTGCCTTGTAGATGGTGGACAGGCTTTGGGGAGTCAGGAGATCAGTTAGTTGCCACAGAATTCCGAGTCTCTGACCTGCACTTATAGCCATAGTATTTATGTCACTGGCCCAGTTTAGTTTCTGGTCAATGGTGATCCCCAGGATGTAGATAGTGGGAGATTCAGCGATGGTAATGCCATTGAACATGAAGGGGAGATGGTTGGATTTTCTCTTGTTGGAGATGGTCATTGCCTGGCACTTGTGTAGCGCGAATGTCACTGGCCACTTATCAATCCAAGCCTGGATGTTGTCCAGGTCTTGCTGCACATGAACACGGGCTGCTTCAGTATCTCTAAGTAGTTGCAAATGGAACCAAACACTGAAATCTTCAGCGACCATCCCCACTTCTGACCTTATGATGGAAGGAAGGTCATTAATGAAGCAATTGAAGATGGTTGGGCCTAGGACACTACCCTGGGGAACTCCTGCAGTGATGTCCTGCGGCTGAGAAGATTGGCCTCCAACAGCCATAACCATCCTCATTTGTGCTAGATATGACTCCAACCAGTGGAGAGTTCTCCCATTCTGGTTCTTTCTGTGCTGCTTTGAAATCCTGCTAGTAGTGGTGCATGAGGCTTAAACCCTCCCTGGAAAAAAACAACCAGAAGAGGGAGTTAAGATGTGGAGAAAGAGGGAAAAGAGGAGAGAGGAAACACGACAAGGAGAGAAGAGGTCTAGTGGGCCTGAGAAAGGAAAAGGGGAACCAAATAAGACAGACAGAGAGATGTCAAATGAGAAAAGAAAATCTGTAAAGGAATGGGAGTAAATGAGTAAGAGAGAGACAAAGACAACGAGGAAAGCAGTGAGATAAGGGACTTCAGGAGGACATAGACTGGTGAAATGGGCAGACATGTGGCAGATGCAGTTTAACACAGCTAAGTGGTTGGAAGAATGAAGCGAGGCAATATAAACTAAATGGTACAATTTTAAAGGGGTTGCAGGAACAGAGAGGCCTGAGGAGTACGTGCACAGAAATCTTTGAAGGTGGCAGGACGAACAGGCTGTCAAAAAAGCAAACAGGACCCTTGGCTTTATGAAATGGAGAGAGATCAAATTAAAAAGGGGAGAGAGAGCAAACGAGGAAGGGAAACTTGAGAAGCCAGAGAGACAAAACCGTAACAGGACTGAGATAAACAGAAGGGGGAATAACAATGGGTGGGAAGTGGTTGAAAGAGAGAGAGAGCAAGAAAAGAAGAGAGTGAGAGACAAACATAAGGGAAAGAGTGAGAGGGGGATGGAGATCAGAGAGAGAGAGATGAACAAACGGAAGGAGGTAATAGAGGGAAAGATGAACTGAGCAACACACAACAGGAAGGTGTCATCTGCAATCCTGGCCTGTGCTGAATAAGCCAGACTGGGACAGTGATAGATGGGGTATAGTTGACCTTGGATTGGGAAGCAGGAGGAAGGGGTGAGGGTGGGTGGAATGCCAAGAGGATTATTATTCCCAATTGCTGACACCCACTGCAATGCCCAAGTGTGGGTATATGAGCTGAGGATAGGAGCGAGCTGGGTTTCGACTCATCCCCTCCACTGTAGAACAGCTTGTCGATGCTCACCCCCTAGTCTCACCAATGAAATACGCCATTCAGACCAAGTACTGGGAGGAAAATCGCAGGCAATACCCCCGGGATTTTAGGCAATGTGGCTACAGAGAGCACACTTTCAGTAGCTGGTGACTGAGCGCAGACTGTAATATCTATGGACCTGATTAGAATTATTATGAAATGGAAATAAAATGCAGGGAATAGTGAATACAGCTTTTCAAATTTGAAAGTATCCTGCCATTTAAAAATGTGCCTCAGTGATGCATTTTAAACATGCTCCCATTAGTTAGCTGTGCAGCTCGCAATTTATTTCTTGCAAACAAATGTCATTTGCAGGCTCCCTGTCTCAGTGGGTTCAAATCCCACTCCGGAGACTTGAGCACAAAAAATCCAGGCTGACACTCCCGGTGCAGCACTGAGGGAGTGCTGCACTGCCCGAACCGCACTCTTTCAAGTGCGGCATTAAACCAAGGCCCTGTCTGTCTTCTCATGCTGGGTGAGTTCTCCCCAGTGGCCTGGCCAATATTAATCCTTCAACCAACATCACTAAAACAGATTATCTGCTGTTTGTGGGATCTTGCTGTGCACAAATTGGCTGCCACATTTCCTATAATACAACAGTGACTACACTTCAGAAAGTAGTTTATTGGCTGTAATGCACTTTGGGTCGTCCTGAGGTCATGGAAGGCGCCAGAGAAATGCAAGTCTTTTTCTTTATGCGATAAGGCACTGTCGATGGGTAAGTATTTACCATTTTAATTCTTTCTTTCTTTAACTTGTCACATTATTTTTAAGGAGGAAGGTGGGGAAGGGTGGAGGGGGAAGGGATCCAGTTTGAATTATAACTAAGACCCTGTGTCTCCCGACAGCCTGTTAATGCCGTGTTATATCCTTCTCTCTCTGTGAACGATTGGTACTGTTTCCATCATTTGGACCATTTGGAGACTTGGTATTGCTGTAACTGGTGCAGCAGCACTCTCTACTGGTCGGACATCAGTACTGCCTGAGTTTTAAAATAGGTCCAGGTTTTCGGGGCAGGCTCCAGATACAGAATAAAGAATGTCAGGGTCATGGAATTCACCCCAAAATCATAGCAGGCAGGTAGGAGTGAGAAAGAACATGTGTTAATCTAGTGCCTTTCGTAGCTTGGGATGTTCCAAAGCACTTTACAGCCTGGGATTTTCCTCCCCGAACCTCTCGCCCTCTCTTTCCTTCTTAAAGACGCTTCTCTTTGACCAAGCTTTTGGTCGCCTGTCCTGAGATCTTCCAAGATTCTATAGACTCTGGAGCAGTTCCTACAGATTGGAGGGTAGCTAATGTAACCCCACTATTTAAAAAGGTAGGTAGAGAGAAAGCAGGGAATTATAAACCAGTTAGCCTGACGTCGGTAGTGAGGAAAATTTATTTATTTAGTGATACAGCACTGAAACAGGCCCGTTGGCCCACCGAGTCTGTACTGACCATCAACCACCCATTTATTTCCTGCAGTAATCCCATACTCCCTACCACCTACCTACACTAGGGGCAATTTACAATGGCCAATTTACCTATCAACCTGAAAGTCTTTGGCTGTGGGAGGAAACCAGAGCACCCAGCAGAAACCCACATGGTCACAGGAGGAATTTGTAAACTCCACACACGCAGTGCCCAGAATCAAACCTGGGTCCCTAGAGCTGTGAGGCTGTGGTGCTAACCACTGCGCCACTGTGCCGCCCATTAGAATCCGTTAGCAAAGATTTTATAGCAGAGCACTTGGAGAACAGTGGTAGAATCGGACAGAGTCAGCATGGATTTCCGAAAGGGAAATCATGTTTGACAAATCGACTAGAATTCTTCGAGGATGTAACTAGTAAAGTTGATGAGGGGGAGCCAGTGGATGTGGTTTATTTGGACTTTCAAAAGGCTTTCGACAAAGTCCCACGTAAGAGATTAGCGTGTAAAATTAAAGCGCATGGGATTGGGGGTAGTGTATTGTGATGGATAGAAAATCGGTTGGCGGACAGGAAACAAAAGTAAGGATAAATGGGTCTTTTTCCGAATGGCAGGCAGTGACTAGTGGGGTACCACAGGAATCGGTGCTAGGACCCCAGCTATTCACAATATTCTTCTTTGGCCTCCTTATCTCGAGAGACAATGGGTAAGCGCCTGGAGGTGGTCAGTGGTGTGTGGAGCAGCGCCTGGAGTGGCTATAAAGGCCAATTCTAGAGTGACAGGCTCTTCCACAGGTGCTGCAGAAAAATTTGTTTGTCGGGGCTGTTGCACAGTTGGCTCTCCCCTTGCACCTCTGTCTTTTTTCCTGCCAACTGCTAAGTCTCTTCAACTCGCCACACTTTAGCCCCGCCTTTATGGCTGTCCGATCCCTCAATGGCCCTATATATTCCGTTAATTACCTTCTGGCTCCCAGCATAGCCAAAAAAGATCTTTCCATCACTACCACATCTATCCACCATCATCTTCCTATTACTCTTTTAGCCAAAATGGTAGCAGAATTTGTTGCCTACAGTTGCCCAGGCAGAATGATGATGGAGTTTGAAGAACAAGAATCGCGCATACTGTTATAGTTTCTATATTGGAGAAATGTGGGTGAAGACGGGCAGAATAGCAGCAGGGAACTGCATGCTGAATGTAATGGTGTGAAAAATGAAATGTTAATTTAGACAGTGCAAGTATTATCACTAATACTGTCACTAGGTTTGTTTAGAGCATTGCTACCAATATCCAATATAGAAAAATGTTAAGCCAGTACATGTTAAAGTGAAATGCAGTTCTATTATGATGCTTTTAGTTCATCACCTCGAATTGCTTCAGTTGCTGCCACTGCACGTGCCAAACCTGTAACTGCCAGTACTTCACCCTAGTGTTAGTTCAGAATGTGATCTCCAGACACAACTGAAGTATAATTGCACTCCTGGGTACTTCTCAAGTGAGGATGGTATAAAAATTTCACAAGCCCAGTGTTTGGCTTTATTGAACATCTAGTCACAACATTGGTCATGATTCTTTTTCAAAAGTACAGTGGAAATAAAAACTGTATCAAAACTTTTCCCAAATTAGGAAGCTACAAAACAATGTATTATCCTATTGTTGACATACCATAAAGATGAGTACAATCTCATCCCTCCTGCCACCATGCTATTGAAAATCCCTCTGCGCTTAATTGATGCCAATGGTCTGCCATTACTCCAGTAGCCCACACTTTTCCTTGTTTGAATTTTGCCCCTAAGTGCCAATCCTCGCAGCAGTGAATCTCAGCTCGGCCTCTCCTGTGCTGCGCTGTGCTGCCATGTTCCTTCTCCATAGCAAAATATTGATGACAGCAAATAAATTCAAACTCAAAAACTGATATCTGAAATTGGAGAACAGCATCTGTGTCTGAAAGGTAAAAAAACAGGTTCATGCTTCAGGCAAGTACTTTCATTAGAGTTCTGATGTTTGTGCAAGTGCCAGATATGTATTTGAACGAGGGATTAATTCAATGTTGTATCATTTGTTGCAAATATTAAATCCCAAATATTAGGAACATGGGAACAGAAGTTTGTTATTCAGCTCCTTGAGCCTGCACTGCCATTCAATTAGATAATGATTAATCGATATATTCAAAATAAGACAAGCTAAATTTATGTAATTAAGTATTGAAAGAAATGAAATATTGAATTTTTAAAAAATGGTTGATAAACCCTTATTTTTTAGTCTCGTTTCGTTTTAGTTTAGAGATACAGCACTGAAACAGGCCCTTCGGCCCACCGAGTCTGTGCCGACCATCAACCACCCATTTATACTAATCCTACACTAATTCCATATTCCTACCACCTGTCCCTATATTCCCCTACCACCTACCTATACTAGGGGCAATTGCTAATGGCCAATTTACCTATCAACCTGCAATTCTTTGGCTTGTGGGAGGAAACCAGAGCACCCGGAGGAAACCCACGCAGACACAGGGAGAACTTGCAAACTCCACACGGGCAGTACCCAGAATTTTTGAAGTATGCGTGTAGGGGAATCAGAAATACTCGTCAGTATACTGTCGAGTATTTCTGATTCCCCTACACGCATACTTCATATATATATATATATATATATATATTGGGGCTGTTACACAGTTGGCTCTCCCCTTGCGCCTCTGTCTTTTTTCCTGCCAACTGCTAAGTCTCTTTGACTCGCCACACTTTAGCCCCGCCTTTATTGCTGCCCGCCAGTTCTGGCGATCGCTGGCAACTGACTACCACGACTTGTGATCGATGTCACAGGACTTCATGTCGCGTTTTCAGACGTCTTTAAAGCGGAGACATGGACGGCCGGTGGGTATGATACCAGTGGCGTGATCGCTGTACCATATGTCTTTGGGGATCCTGCCATCTTCCATGCGGCTCACATGGCCAAGCCATCCCAAGCGCCGCTGACTCAGTAGTGTGTATAAGCTGGGGATGTTGGCCGCCTCGAGGACTTCTGTGTTGGAGATACGGTCCTGCCACCTGATGCCAAGTATTCTCCAGAGGCAGCGAGATGGAATGAATTGAGACGTCGCTCTTGGCTGACATACGTTGTCCAGGCCTCGCTGCCATAGAGCAAGGTACTGAGGACACAGGCTTGATACACTCAGACTTTTGTGTTCCGTGTCATGTATATTCACAATATACATTAATGATTTAGATGAGGGAACTAAATGTAATATCTCCAAATTTGCAGATGACACAAAACTGGGTGGGAGGGTGAGTTGTGAGGAGGATGCAGAGAGGCTTCAGGGTGATTTGGACAAGTTGAGTGAGTGGGCTAATGCATGGCAGATACAGTATAATGTGGATAAATGTGAGGTTATCCATTTTGATAGCAAAAACAGGAAGGCTGATTATTATCTGAATGGCTATAAACTGAGAGAGGGGAATATGCAACAAGACCTGGGTGTTCTCGTACACCAGTTGCTGAAGGTAAACATGCAGGTCCAACAGGCGGTAAAAAAAGCAAATGGTATGTTGGCCTTCATAGCGAGAGGATTCGAGTCCAGAAGCAGGGATGTCTTGCTGCAATTATACAGGGCCTTGGTGAGGCCACAGCTGGAATATTTTGTGCAGTTTTGTTCTCCTTATCTGAGGAAGGATGTTCTTGCTACAGAGGGCGTGCAGCGAAGGTTTGCCAGACTGATTCCTGGGATGGCAGGACTGACGTATGAATCGGTTAGGATTATATTCACTGGAGTTCAGAAAAGTGAGGGGGGATCTCATAGAAATCTATAAAATTCTAACAGGACTTGACAGGGTTGATTCAGGAAGGATGTTCCCGATGGTGGGGGAGTCCAGAACAAGGGGTCATAGTCTAAGGATACAGGGTAAACATTTCAGGACTGAGATGAGGAGAAATTTCTTCACCCAGAGAGGGGTGAGCCTGTGGAATTCGCTACCACAGAAAGCAGTTGAGGCCAAAACATTGTCTGTTTTCAAGAAGGAGTTAGATATAGCTCTTGGGTCTAAAGGGATCAAAGGGTATGGGGCGAAAGCAGGAACAGGCTACTGAGTTGGATGATCAGCCATGATCATAATGAATGGGGGAGCAGGCTCGAAGGGCCGAATGGCCTACTCCTGCTCCTATTTTCTATGTTTCTATGAGATCTCTTTATGTGTCAAATTTTGTTTGATAATCATTCCTGTGAAGTACCTTGGGATTTTACAACATTGAAGGTGCTATATATATGCAAGTTATTGTTGTGCTTTGTATCGAAGGTACTAATGACCGTCCCCAATAAGAGAGAATCTAACCATCTCCCCTTGACATTCAATGGCATTACAATCACTTAATCCCCCACTATCAACATCCTCGGGGCTACCATTGACCAGAAACTGAACTGGAGTAGCAATATAAATACCGTGGCTGCAAGAGGAGGTCAGAGGCAAGGAATCCTGAGGCGAGTAACTCACCTCCTGACTGCCCAAAGCCTGTCCACCATCTGCAAGGCACAAGTCAGGAGTGTGATGGAATACTCTCCACTTGCCTGGATGGGTGCAGCTCCAACAACAGTCAAGAAGCTCAACACCATCCAGGAGAAAGCAGCCTGCTTGTTTGGCACCCCATCTACAAACATTCACTCCCTCCACCACCGACGCACAGTGGCAGCAGTGTGTACCATCTACAAGATGCACTGCAGCAATGCACCAAGGCTCCTTCGACAGCACCTTCCAAACCCGCGACCTCTATCAACTAGAAGGACAAGGGCAGCAAATGCATGGGAACACCACCACCTCCAAGTTCCTCTCCAAGCCACACACCATCCTGACTTGGAACTATATCGCCGTTCCTTCACAGGCGCTGGGTCAAAATCCTGGAACTCCCTTCCTAACAGCACTGTGGGTGTACCTACCCCACATGGACTGCAGCGGTTCAAGAAGGCAGCTCAAATCTAATACAGTGAAATGGAAGTACTCAACTGTTGAACAACTTTCTACTGTCTTCACATGGGAGAAGCAAATTTTTGTGCTGCGCCATTTTTGTAAATAAAACAAGCTTGCCAATACAAAAAAACAAAAAAAACCACCACCTTCTCAAGGGCAATTAGGATTGGGCAATAAATGCTGGCCTGACCAGCGATGCCCACATCCCATGAATGAATAAAAAAAAATTCAACATTGAACACTTCCAGCCCTAGTATAGCCCGTGGTTATGTGGCCTAATCAGTAAATTGTTTGTCTGTGATGTTGATCTAGGCGCATGCCTCACATTTTGGTAGTTCTTGATTAAAATGTACACGAGGTTCCAGCTTCAAATCACTGAC
Source organism: Heterodontus francisci (assembly GCF_036365525.1). NCBI lineage: Eukaryota > Metazoa > Chordata > Chondrichthyes > Heterodontiformes > Heterodontidae > Heterodontus > Heterodontus francisci. The sequence goes on from NC_090390.1 coordinate 81,351,571, forward strand.
AAGCCCTAATTTGTGAGGGGTGGGAGGAGGCTGGCATGGAGCATAAACTCCGGCATAGACCAGTTGGGCCGAATGGCCTGTTACTGTGCTGTAGCCTCGATGTAATGATAGTGGAGTATCTGCTTCGTCTCGCTGTGTACTGATTGCCTCTTCCACTGTGTGCCATTGTAGGGTCTCTCGAAGAGTAGGAGCAGACCCATTGATAGAAGAGGTAAATGCAGGAGATGCTGCAGAACACACAGGACAAGGAACAGGTAAAGTCAGCCAGCTGTCATTAGCCTCACAGCTTTTTTGTAGTTGTTCATTTTTTGGATTTTTGAATGAGGCGTTAAACCGAGGCCCTGTCTGCCCTCTCAGGTGGGTATAACAAAATCCCAAGGCCACTACTTCGAAGAGAAGCAGGGAATGTCTCCCCAGTGCCCTGACCAATATTCATTGCTCAACCAATGCTGCAAGAAACAAATTCTCTGGTCATTAGCACATTGCTGTTTGTGGGATCTTGCCGTGCATAGATTGGCTTCTGCATTTCCTACATTACAACAGTGACTACATTTCAAAGGTATACCATTGGCTGTAAAGCACTTTGGGATGTCCTGAGGTTGTGAAAAGTACTATCGAAATGCAAGTTCCTTCTTTTTTTTCCTTTAATGTTGTGTTTCTCAAGGTAAGGGATGCTTGTGTCAGGGAGCCCTGCTTTCCATCCAAGGCGGTGTCAGCAACAAACACTTCCAGCTCCGGTCGAGCCAGCCAGGGCCACTGAGCAGACTCTATGAGAATATCCCTCCACCCTAACGGTGTAAATAAAACCATAGTAAAGAAAGATTATTAAATGTGGATCACAGAGAAAGTCAACTCATGGTTATTGACTCAGTGGGTAGCCCTCTTGTCTCTAGGGTCAGTAGGTCGTGGGTTCAGCATCCTACTGAAGAGACTGGAACGCATAATCTGGGCAGACACTCCAATGTAGTGCTGAGGGAGTGCAGCACTGTTGAAGGTGCCATCTTTTGGATGAGATGAGGGCCTGTCTGCTCTCCCATGACATTATTCTGAAGAAGACCGAGAGAGTTATCCCTGGTGTCCTGGTCAATATTTATCCCTCAATCAACATCACGAGAGAAATATTATCCGGTCATTGTCACAGTTCGTGTCTGTGGGATCTTGCTGTGCACAAATTTGTGTTGTGTTTGTCCGAACAGCAACAGTGACTACACTTCATAGAAATGATGACTTAGTCATGAAATGATTAGTTTGGGTCCTGTTGAAAATACAAATGTCTCCTTCCTTCTGATTGGGCTGTAGATGGCACTGTGCTGCTTTTGGTTAAAGTTCACACTCATCGACTAAATCACAAGATTCCCGGCTCGATGGAAATAACTCTCAGATTCCGAATAGGAATTCATGGCTAAAACATACTCTCCAACAGTCTCGAATCCCTTCCTTCCCCTTCCCAGGCCAAAGGTTTCCCACACTCCTGGTAACGGTTCTCAACACTGATGGTTCATTTCCATGGCCTCGTTCTATGGCTCCCCTCAGTGGCTGAGATGGGGAGCACAGAAATATAATGTCTCCAGTGGGCATTGACTGCTTGACTCCAATACCAGTATTGTAAATATGGAGTCAAGGTCCCCACCTGATTTCGAAGTGAAGTAGAGTGAGACACCCTTCGCCATTGTTGGGCCCTGATGCTGAATTACACTCACAAACGTTTTAGCGTTAGGGGTCACAGTCTCAGGATAAGGGGTCGGCCATTTTGGACCGAGAGGAGGAGGTATTTCTTCACTCGATGGGAATTCTCTCCGCCAGAGAGCTGTGGATGTTGAGTATTGGCAAGACTGTGATCAATAGATTTTTGGCTACTAAAGGAATTAAAGGATATGGGGATCAGGCGGGAAAGTGGAGTTGAAGTAGAAGATCAACCATGATCTAATTGAATGTTGGAGCAGGCTTGAGCGGCTGTACGGCCTACTCCTGCTCCTATTTCTTATGGCCTTCTGTAAGAGGCAACCAAGCACTAGTTTTAGTGTAAATAGAACCATAGGAAAATTACAGCACAGAAATAGGCCATTCAGCCCATCGTGTCTTAAATGGTAGCTTGGATTAGGCAGTTAAGCTATGGGGAGAGTCCATGAGAATGGGGAAAGGAAGGGGCGATAGTGGCATAGTGGTAATGTCACTGGCCTAGTAATCCAGGGGCCCAGGCTAATGCCCTGGGGACACAGGTTCAAATCTCACCACGGCAGCTGGTGTAATTTAAATTCAATTAATTAATAAAAATCTGGAATTGAAACTATGACATGGCATGATAGCCATGAAACTATCATCGATTGTTGTAAAAACCCAGCTGGTTCACTAATGTCCTTTAGGGAAGGAAATCTGCCGTCCTTACCTGGTCTGGCCTACATGTGACTCCAGACCGACAACAACGTGATTGACTCTTAACTGCCCTCTGAAGTGGCCTAGCAAGCCACTCAGTTGTCAATGGCAATTCGGAATGTGCAACAAATGCTGACCTTGCCAGTGATGCCCACAACCCCACGAAAGAATTTAAAAAAATGAAGGGTTGAAAGAGACCTTACTAATGCAGTGAAGATTCTAAAGAGTTTAGACAAACTGAATTATACAATCATATGGCATAGAAAGAGGTCATTTAGCTCATCAAGCTTGTGCCAGCTGTCTGAAAGAATCCCTGTTCGTCCCCTGCAAATTTTTTTCTCTTGTAAATATTTTTCCAATTTCTTTGGACCAGCTGAAGGGAAGAGAATGGTGTCTCCCCCACTCCATGACACCAAGTCCCACATATTACACTACCTCCCTGCTGTAAATAGAATTATATTAAAGGTCTGAGATCTACAGGAGTAGCCTCGGTTTGCGCACTATTTCTACAACATGCCTTGTGTTTTGGGCTCCAACAGGTGCAGTTGCCACTGATTTTGATGGAGATGGACTATTGGATCTGATCATTTCTCATGGGGAGTCCAGGGCACAGCCTCTTTCTGTATTTAAAGTAACACAGGTATGTGTCTGCTGTGACTAGGGTTGGTTTTTATGTTTCCTTCCCCCCAACTGACCACCTAGCATGCCAGTCCCACCCACCCACCCATGTAAAGGCCCATGCTAAGGCAGGGCCTAGGGCTGAGATAAGGGTAGGAAATTCAAATGCAGTAGTGGTTCTGTCATGCTTCGCAGGCTTGTCCCAACACCTTCAATCCGAATCCATTCTTCATTCAAATTAAAATGGCTTGGCTGCAGTGGGATTGATAAACTGTGTTGGAATGAGGCCCATTCATCTCCCGGATGACAAGTGTAAATCCATCATTGGACTGAGAGTCTCCCTTGCTTCTCTGCTGGGTGCATGGATCTACTGGCTGGGATCCAGGGAAATTCTGACCCCACTGACCTCTCTGACAAGAGGAGCTGGAAGATTTGTTGGCGCATCTGTCTCATTCACACCTTCCACTGGCTGAAAGGAGCCTATGAGAGGCTCAAACCTCAACACCCTTCAGTGGTCCACGCCAGCGATCTGCAACATGAGGCACTGACATACAGGAGAGTGGGTCTGTCAAGCCTGGCAACAAAGAATCAGACCAACCAATTCAAAGAGACCCATCAATCAACCAATCATAAAACAGCCACGTGCTCTTGTTTGCTTTGGGCCACTTGAGTGTTGGGACATACACTGAAGCTAGGACCAAACTGCAGCAGGAATGATGATCAGTGGGCCATATCAAAGTGAGGGCAGGGGAAGAGAGGTGATAAAGGAGCAGCATCTGTGACCATCTTTCTGTCTGGCTTTTATTTTTAGGGTTCCGACAACAGTTGGTTGAGGGTGATTCCTCGGACCAGGTTTGGTGCGTTTGCACGCGGGGCGAAGGTTGTGCTGTTCACGAGGAGAACTGGGCCTCACCTCCGTATTGTTGATGGAGGCTCTGGCTACCTGTGTGAAATGGAGCCGGTGGCACACTTCGGATTGGGTAAGGAGCTGCAGAGTCCAGTTCCCATTGAACTGCGATGTGTTCTTTCTCGAGCGCGAAGGTTAGAGGGTTCCGAATTACCTCTGGCAGCGGCAGGAGTCGGGTGCGCAGTGAGACTCAGCTGTAACTCTGGGTGGAGCCCACCAGAACACGCCAAGAGCCTTCACATCTGGGCTGCCTTGGGTTGGCAGGAATTTCTCACCCTTCCCCCTTTCAGGGCTATCGGGGGGTGGGGTGGTGGTTGGTTGGTGCCAGGGAGTGGGACTGTGGGAGTTCACAGTTCTGCAGATTAGTCTGGATCCAGAGCAGATTTATAGATTGGCACACAGAGGAGATGAAGGGTTGTGATAGGAGGAGGGTGGGGGAAGGTGGGACTAACTGGATTGCTCTTCGAAAGAGCTGGCAGAGACTCGATGGGCCGAACGCACTCATTCTGTGCTGTACTATTGATTCTATAAAATGGAGCAGCCACTGGATGGGTGGATATGTTCGCAGCTACTGGGGAGGGGACTTTCTTTAGGGATCCAGGTGCTGGACTCTCAAAATTTGTCCAATTGTCAAAACGATGATCCTCCTCACATGGAGGGCTGAAGGAACATTTTTAGGGTTTTGGGGAGTGGGGATATTGGGTGGAAGACCTTGGCAACCCCTCTCCCCTCCCCCGCTTAACCCAGCGGTGAGCAAGCTTAGGATTTCCTTGGACAATTGGGAAAGGCACTTGCTGCGGATGCATCTGTACCAGATATTCACTGATTCCAGACTAATGACATGCTCTCCCACTGAACCGACACTGAGCCTGGCTCAGTGGCTCAGAAGGGAAGGGGGGAGAATAGGAGAGCGATAGTATAGGAGATTCAATGGTTAGAGGAACAGACAGGAGATTCTGTGGTCGCGAATGAGACTCCCGGATGGTATGCTGCCTCCCGGGTGCCAGGGTCAGGGATGTCTCGGATCAAGTCCACAGGATTCTTAAGGGGGAGGGGGAGCAGCCAGAGGTCGTGGTACACATCGGTACCAATGACATAGCTAGGAAAAGGGATGAGGACCTGAAAAGCGAATATAGGGAGTTAGGTTGGAAGCTGAAAGGCAGGACGAGCAGAGTAGTAATCTCAGGATTGTTACCGGTGCCACGTGCTAGTGAGGCTAGAAACAGGGAGCGAGTGCAGCTGAACACGTGGCTACAGAACTGGTGTAGCAGGGAGGGATTCAGATATGTGGATCATTGGGATACCTTCTGGGGAAGGTGGGACCTGTACAAGAAGGACGGGTTGCATCTGAACTGGAGGGGCACCAATATCCTGGGCGGGAGGTTTGCTAGAGCTCTTCTGGAGGGTTTAAACTAGTTTGGCAGGGGGATGGGAACCGGAGCTACGGATCAGTGGATGGGGTAGCTGTTGAACAGGCAGATACAGAGTGCAGAGAGTCCGTGAGGAAGGTTAGACAATTGACACGACAAAGTTGCAGCCAGTATGATGGGTTGAAGTGTGTCTATTTTAATGCAAGAAGTGTCAGAAATAAGGGTGATGAACTTAAAGCATGGATCAGTACTTGGAGCTACGATGTTGTGGACATGACGGAGACTTGGATATCAGAGGGGCCGGAATGGATGTTGGATGTTCCGGGGTTTAGATGTTTCAAAAGGAATAGGGAGGGAGGTAAAAGAGGTGGGGGAGTGGCATTGCTAATCAGGGAACGTATCACAGCTGCAGAAAGGGAGGTCGTCGAGGAGGGTTTGTCTACTGAGTCATTATGGGTGGAAGTCAGAAACAGGAAAGGAGCAGTCACTTTGTTGGGAGTTTTCTATAGACCCCCCCAATAGCAACAGAGACACGGAGGAACAGATTGGGAGGCAGATTTTGGAAAGGTGCAGAAGTAACAGAGTTGTTGTCATGGGTGACTTCAACTTCCCTAATATTGATTGGAACCTCCTTAGTGCAAATAGTTTGGATGGAGCAGATTTTGGAACGAACCAGGCCAGGTGGCAGATCTCTCGGTGGGAGAGCATTTCGGTGATAGTGATCACAACTCCCTGACTTTTACTATAGTCATGGAGAGGGACAGGAGCAGACGGGATGGGAAAATATTTAATTGGGGGAGGGGGAATTACAATGCTATTAGGCAGGAACTTGGGAGCATAAACTGGGAACAGATGTTCTCAGGGAAATGCACGACAGAAATGTGGAGGTTGTTTAGGGAAATCTTGCTGCGACTGCTGGATAGGTTTGTCCCGATGAGGCAAGGAAGGGATGGTAGGATGAAGGAACCTTGCATGACAAGAAATGTGGAACAGCTAGTCAAGAGGAAGAAGGAAGCTTACTTAAGGTTGAGGAAGCAAGGATCAGACAGGGCTCTAGAGGGTTACAAGGTAGCCAGGAAGGAACTGAAGAATGGACTTAGGAGAGCTAGAAGGGGACATGAAAAAGTCTTGGCGGGTAGGATTAAGGAAAATCCCAAGGCGTTCTACACTTATGTGAGGAACAAGAGGATGGCCAGAGTGGGGGTAGGGCCGATCAGGGATAGTGGAGGAACTTGTGCCTGGAGTCGGAGGAGGTAGGGGAGGTCCTAAATGAATACTTTGCTTCAGTATTCACTAGTGAGAGGGACTTGGTCGTTTGTGAGGACAGCGTGAAACAGGCTGATATGCTCGAACAGGTTGATGTTAAGAGGGAGGATGTGCTGGAAATTTTGAATGATATGAGGACAGATAAGTCCCCGGGGCCAGACGGGATATACCCAAGGATATTACGGGAAGCGAGGGAAGAGATTGCCGCGCCTTTGGCGATGATCTTTGCGTCCTCACTGTCCACTGGAGTAGTACCAGATGATTGGAGGGTGGCAAATGTTGTTCCCTTGTTCAAGAAAGGGAATAGGGATAACCCTGGGAATTATAGACCAGTCAGTCTTCGTCGGTAGTGGGCAAATTATTGGAGAGGATTCTGAGAGACAGGATTTATGATTATTTGGAAAAGCATGGTTTGATTAGAGACAGTCAGCATGGCTTTGTGAGGGGCAGGTCATGCCTCACAAGCCTTATTGAATTCTTTGAAGATGTGACAAAACACATTGATGAAGAGCAGTGGATGTGATGTATATGGATTTTAGCAAGGCGTTTGATAAGTTTCCCCATGGTAGGCTCATTCAGAAAGTGAGGAGGCATGGGATACAGGGGAAGTTTGGCTGTCTGGATACAAAATTGGCTGGCCCATAGAAGACAGAGGGTGGTATTAGATGGAAAGTATTCAGCATGGAGCTCGGTGACCAGTGGTGTTCTGCAAGGATCAGTTCTGGGACCTCTGCTCTTTGTGATTTTTCTAAATTACTTGGATGAGGAAGTGGAAGGCTGGGTTAGCAAGTTTGCCGATGACACGAAGGTTGCTGGAGTTGTGGATAGTGTGGAAGGCTGTTGTAGGTTGCAACGGGACATTGACAGGATGCAGAGCTGGGCTGAGAAGTGGCAGATGGAGTTCAACCTGGAAAAGTGTGAAGTGATTCATTTTGGAAGGTCGAATTTGAATGCAGAATACAGGCTTAAAGACAGGATTCTTGGTAGTGTGGAGGAACAGAGGGATCTTGGGGTCCATGTCCATAGATCGCTCAAAGTTGCCACCCAAGTTGATTGAGTTGTTAAGAAGGCGTATGGTGTGTTGGCTTTCATTAACAGGGGGATTGAGTTTAAGAGCCGCGAGGTTATGCTGCAGCTCTATAAGACCCTGGTTCGACCACACTTGGAATATTGTGTTCAGTTCTGGTCGCCTCATTATAGGAAGGATGTGGAAGCTATAGAGAGGGTGCAGAGGAGATTTACCAGGATGCTACCTGGACTGGAGGGCATGTCTTACGAAGAAAGGTTGAGGGAGCTAGGGCTTTTCTCATTGGAGCGAAGAAGGATAAGAGGTGACTTGATAGAGGGGTACAAGATGATGAGAAGCATAGATAGAGTGGATAGCAAGAGACTTTTTCCCAGGGTGGAAAGGGCTATCACCAGGGGGCATAATTTTAAGGTGATTGGAGGAAGGTTTCAAACCCAGTATGGCCTGGGTTTGAAAAGACCTGCTGGATGCAGTCAACCTTTCATCCATTTAATGTTGGATAAAAGGCAGGTCATGTCTTAGGATGTTGGGCAGCAATCAGGAGGCTTCAAGTTCTCAGTGTTTGCTCCCACCCTGTTGATGTACTTCTTGGCTGCTCAGGAAAAACACAAGGATCCGTGGCCCACCCAACCAGTCTCATCCATGGCTCGGTAGGTACCACCTCTGTCTCTGAGTTTGAAGGTTGCGGGTACAGGTCCCCACTCCCAAGACCTGAGCACCTGATCCAGACTGACACGGCCAATGCCAGTATTGTGGGAGTGCTGCACTGTCGGAGGTGCCATCTTTTGGATGAGACATTAAACCAAGGCCCCCTCAGGTGGCATGAGAAGATCCCATGGCATTATCTCGAAGAAGAGCAGGGGAGTTCTGCAAGTGTCCTGGCCCAAAATTTGTCCCTCAATCAACATCACTGAAACAGATTAACTGGGCATTTGCCTCATTGTCATTTGTGGGATCTTGCTGTGTGTAAATTAGCTGCTGTAGTTTCCCATTGAGAAGGTGGTGGTAGGCCGCCTTCTTGAACCGTTGCTGTCGTGTGGTGACATTGCTCCCACAGCCCAATCAGGTCAAGAGTTCCAAGGTTTTGTCCCAGCAATGATGAAGGAATGCCAATATATTTCCAAGTCAGGATGGTGTGCGACTTGGAGGAAAACTGTGAGGTGATGGTGTTTGCATACACCTATTGCCTTTGTTTTTCTAGATGGTGGAGGTCGCGGGTTTGGGAGGGACTGTCAAATGAATGCAAGTCTTTCTTTACTTTACCACTTCATATTTCTGGCCAGTTCCCGTCCAAAACCCTCAGTCAGTTCCCATGGGAAGATCTCCCCATTCCAGGTGGGACACCATTATTTACGCTCCATTGCACTGGGCTCAATTATTTCTCCCTCCTTGTAAATACTGTTGTAATGATCTTGAGCAATGCACAAGACAGATTTTTTACTGCACTGTTTTACATAAAGAAATCATCCATCTTACCCATGAGAGATGAATTAGGTTTCATTAGGGGGGGATTAGGGGGGAGTTAAAAATTATTGATATAGGTTTCATAAATCCATTTCTCCCCCTCAGAAAAATCTGACAAGTCCTCGTAAAAAGAGAAATTGAGGTATAAATTATTTTTATGAAGTATTAAATAACAGTATCAGACAGGCAGAGCTGCATACTTTATTGTGGTAAAATAAATGGATGAAGTGTCTCTATACATTGAAGAAGTATTGGTGACAGCACTTGACTTTGGCCTCTCTGTGACAGCTTCTCTCAATTCTGGTCGCTCTCTGTTCCAAATTTTCGTCTCTTTATTTTATCTATGCAATGGTCACTTCTTTTCTCAACTCTCCCAACCCCTTAGCTCCAAACACCAGCAAAAATTCTTCCCTCGAACCACCCCCCCCCCCCCCCCTACTCCACTTGTTGAAATCAAGACTTATTTGTGTCTCCTGCTCTAACCCATTATTTCCTGGGACCTCCTCACCTCCTTCAGTCTTCTCTTCCTCTTTCACTCTGCAGGTTTTGTAATTCCCAGGCTCGGAGCTACCTGACTACTGCTTAATTTATTGCAGTTTAACCATGTGGTGTGCCTCAGTTGGCATCACTCATGGGTTCAAACCCCACTTCAGCTCTTGAGCAAGTCAACTAGGCTGGTGCTTCAGTGCAATACTGGGCAGCGCTGCTCTCTTGTTGGAAGGTACTGCCTTTCTGATGCGATATTAAACCGATGTCTGTTCCGATGTAACAGATGCCATTGAGCTGTTTGAAAAAGAGAGGGAATTTCATGGCCATCAGTTATCCTTCGACCTACATTACTAAAGGCATATTGGCTGGTCATTTATCTCATTTGCTGTACGTGGGATCTTGCTGTGCATCAACTGACTGTTGAACTCCAAACGCCAATTATTGGCTGTGAGGGACTTTGCGATGTCCCACAATAAGGCGCTAGTTAAGTGCAAACTTTGGTGGTGTCTTGCACTGTGAACCTTGGACCTCCAGCTAGGTTTCTCAAGCAAGTTTAAAGAATGTTCTCTTTACTATGGGGCTTCAACTGTTTTGTGAGAAATTCAGGGGTGAATGTTTGCAATTGTTTGTAAAAATACTCAGGAGACTGTCTACATTATCTCCAATCTTGTCCCAAAATATCAGCAGATCAGGAAAGAAGGAACTTGCTTTTATATAGCGCCTTTCACAATCTCAGGACATCCCAAAGCACTTTACAGCCAATGAAATACCTTTGAAGTGTAGTCATTGTTGTAATGTAGGAAACACTGCAGCCGATTTGCACACAGCAAGATCCCACAAACGGCAGTGTGATAATGACTAGATAATCTGTTTTAGTGATGTTGGTTGAGGGATAAATATTGGCCAGGACACTGGGGAGAACACCCTTGCTCTTCTTCAAAATGCTACCAGGGATCTTTTATGCCCACAGGGATCTCAGTTTAATGTCTCATCTGAAAGTTGGCATCTTTGACAGTGCAGCACTAAAGTAATTGGTAGAAGGATTAGAGGGGAGATGAGTAAACATTTTTTCATCCAGAGTAGCAGGGACCTGAAAAGGTGGTAGACATAGAAACTCTCATCGCATTCAAAAAGTACTTGGGTGTCTACTTGAAGAACCGTGACCTGCAGGGCTGCAGACCTGGTGCAGGAAGGTGGGATTAGGCTGGGTAGCTTTATGTCGACCAGCACGGACACGATGGGCTGATTGGCCCCCTTCTGTGTTGTAAATTTTCTATGATTTCCCTCAGTACTGGAATGCCAGCTGAGATGTTGTGCTCAAGTACCTGGAGTGGGATTATGAATCCACAACCTTCCTACTCAGAAGCATGGGTGCTACTCACTGAGTCAATAACCATGACATCACTTCCTCTACGGTCCACCATTAATGTTTCTTTACCATTGTTTTATTTACATTCTTGGCCTTGAGGCATGTTCGTACACATCATGGTTTGGCTTGCTCATTTGGTTTGACTTGGCATCTGCCTTGCACTCCAAACCTTACAACCACATCAATCAGCAAACTATCTCCCTTCACACACCTATTGTTAGTGACTGCATCATCATTTCAAGGATTGCTGTTCAAGAACTTGAAATCGGAGACTTTGGGATCAACCTTAATATTCACTGCCCAATTATATATTCCAGTTGGTTTGATATTGTGGACAAAGTACATCATCGATTTTGCAATAGATCGTGACAATGAGCTGCAGTTTCCAACCTAATCTGGAGAATTCTGTCATTCATCCTGAGATCGGTTAGCCATTCATGATCACGTCCTACCTGAAACACCTCCATAACTGGTTCATTCTCACTCCCTCTCTTCCAACGCTTGAGACCCTGATTTATGCTTGGCTGAGGAGAATGGTTTTGCCTTGGTTTTGCGATTCGTTAATAAAATGGCTTTATTTATTACATCCTGAACACCTATGGCCAGACCCTGGGCATTAAAGAGTAGCAAGAATTATGTGTATCGTGCAGTGATGTGGAAATCCTGTGACAGTCCAACATCTTGCTTGTTGTACAAAGATAATAGTTTCTTCCTTCTCCTAGAACGAGTTGACATTTATAGAACGACTTATTGTATCCTCAGGGTGTCTCCTTCACATCTAATGAACTACTTTTTTTTTTAGAAAGAAGCTCACTGTGGTTGTGTCAGCAAACTCCAACAGCAGAATCCCCACTTAGCAAAGTGCGCTTAGTAACCAGTTAATCTGTTTTTCTTTCATTGGCGCTGGTTAAGGGGGATCTATTGACCAGGACACCAGGTGAACCTGCCCTGGTCTTTCTTCAGATAGTATTTCAAATCCATCTGTACAAGGGGAGGCCTGGTTGAGGAATTTGAAATGAGGAGGGGCTTTAATAAAGCAAGTAAGGAGAGAATATTCCCTTCAGCAAGTGGGTCGGTGACCAGAGGTTGTAGAACCAAAGGGGGAAATGAAGAGAAATTTCTGCAGACAGAGGGTTGTTAAGATCTGGAACATGCTGCCTGAAAGTGTAATGGAATCAGATTCCATAAGAACTTTCAAAGGGAAATTAGACACATATTTAAAGGAAACTAATTTTCAGGTTTATAGGAATGAGGCTGGAGAGTGGGACTAAATTGGACAAGCTAAATGCCACAGATACAATGGACCAAATGGCTTCCTTCTGTGCTATAGGATTCCATGATGAACAAGCCCATAGAGCATCAGTTTAGCGTCTCATGTTAAAAGCGGTTCTTGCAATAGGGCGACATTCCCTGAATACTGCGCTGGGAGTGTCAGCCTGGATGGTGCGCTCGAGGTTATGAACCCACCACCCACTCACTCTGAGTCAAGAGTGTGGCCACTGAGCCCAGCTTGTGCTATCAACTCACTCATGCTGTGGTACTGTTGTGTGAACTCTGAACCTCAACGCTCGCCTTACCCAACTGCCCATTCTCCAGAGGAGAGTCGGCAGTCAGGTTGCTGGGGTATTCCACCAATAGGGCATATTGCAGCTGAACCCAACCATACTCTTACATGGCATTCGCACCTTCTAACAGGAAAGCAATCTGGAGCGTGAATTGTGATTAATGGGGTGGGTGGGCAGCGCCAAGCGAACTCCAAGGGCCACACAGGTCTTTTCCCACCCTTCTTTTCTTTTTGTATATTCCCATTTCTCCCCTCGCACAATATTTGAGCCTTTCACTGTGGTAGAAAATTGCCTGGGCCAACTTTATCAAACCTTTCATAATCTCAGAATTTAGTTGGCGCTTTTCTGTTTCAAGCGAAAGTAGGCCCAAACTCAAACCTTCCTCTTAGATTTTGGACAGCTAAAACCACCTTGGGTGCTCAGCTCTGTTCCCTGCCATAGACTCTTACAGGACAGAAGGAGGCCATTCGGGCCATCGTGGCTGTGCCAGGAAAGTGCAGAATGAAGTGGGGGGAAGTATTAATTGTGAGCCTCAATCCACTCTTCAGAGGACCTGGAGTGATGTCCCTTCACCTCTGACCTTTCACCTTGTTGACCTAGGTTCAACATTGGCCCACCCTGAAGGATTGGAAGTCTTCTCTCCCTTTTGGTCCTTAGTGAAATCATAGTATCATGCAGAAGGAGGCCACTCATTCCATCGTGCCTGTACTGGCTCTTATCCATTTAATCCCACTCCCCACTCTTTCCCAAAGCTCGGCAAATTTTTCATTTTCTTATCCAATTCCGTGTCATGAGCAACAGTGAGAGCAGAGCTGGGCATAGATTTAAGAGTTTCTGTGGCATTCATAGTGTCACAGCAGTAGAAAAGAAAGAGTTTCAACACAAAATATTAAACTGGGTACTTTATAGTGTAATGGTGACCTCACTTGGCTAATAATCTAGACAGCGTAAACTCATAATCCCACCATTGCAGTTTGTGAATTTAGATCCAGTTAAATATTCTAGAAATAAAAAGTTGATATCAATAAGCATGATTGTGAATTCGTCAAATTGTCATAAGAACCCAACTTGTTCTTTATTTCTCTATATTTGTTCTTGGTATATGGGCGTCACTGGCAAGGCCAGCATTTGTTGCCCATCCCTAATTTCCCTTGAGTAGGTGGTGAGCTGCCTATAACTGACTGGCTTACTAGGCCATTTCAGAGGGCAGTTCAGAGTCAACCACATTGCTGTGGGTCTGGAGTCACATGTAGGTCAGACCGGGTAAAAATGGCAGATTTCCTCCCTCGTAGCGAACCAGATGGGGTTTTTACGACAATCCAGTAGTTTCATGATCATTACTTATGAAAACATACCAGATTTATTGATTTTTAAATTCCCCCAGCTGCTGTGGTGGGATTTAAATTCATGTCTCTGGAGAATCAATCCACGCCTCTGGATTACTAGTCCAGTAACATTACTGTCCCCCTAAAGTGCAATGAAATGCTTTAGGGAAGGAAACCTGCTGTCCTTACCCAGTCTAGCCTACAGGTGGCTCCAGTCCAAACACGGTTGGCTCCTAACTGGCCTAGCAAACCATTCAGTTATATTAAGAACTACGAGACATGGGCAAGAATAATAGAAACTTACAGGACAAAAAGTGCCATTTAGCCCCTGTGCTAGGTTACCGAAAACCATCACCAAGGCTCCTTAGACAGCACCTTCCAAACCCATGACCTCTACCACCTAGAAGGACAAGGACAGCAAATGCATGGGAACACCACCACCTGCAAGTTCCCCTCCAAGTCACACACCATCCTAACTTGGAACTATATCGCCGTTCCTTCACTGTCGCTGGGTCAAAATCCTGGAACTCCCTTCCTAACAGCACTGTGGGTATACCGACCCCACATGAACTGCAGCGGTTCAAGAAGGCAGCTCACCACCACCTTCTCGAGGGCAATTAGGGATGGGCAATAAATGCTGGCCTAGCCAGTGACGCCCACATCCCGAGAATGAATAACAAATAAATAAATGCCAGCTTTGCCACAGGCAGAGAATAAATAATAACATTCTCAGATTGCATTTTTAAGACTTATGAACATGACAAGAGTGCTGGTTTCTTGCACTGTAATAGTACAGGGCCACACTGACTATCTGTAATGAAAAACAGTAGAGAAAAAGAATGGATTAGCTGCCCTTCAATGTAGCATTGTAATAAAGCCACAATTCTTAATTTTCCCCCTTGAAAAATATCTGACAAACATCCCTGTCGGGAAAGGTTATTTTAATCAGCATTGATGAGGTACTTCAAAGGTTGTTTGTCCACTGTGCAGACTTTAGTCTGAAAACACACAAAAACCATTTTCCACATGAATTAATCTGTTCTTTTATGAATTCAGAAAGTTCAGTGATCATTTCAAAAGGTTGGGATGTTCCATGCGTTGCTGCGTGACTACTGCTTCCATTCAGAAGTACGGGGAGGGATGGGGGAAGGGAGAGAAACAGACTGACTGATGTTCATTGAAGCTCCAGTAATTGGGAGCGCTTGGTGCCGCTTGGATACAAAACGAGGGTGGAGAATGTAAACAGCGTCAGAAAAATAACATCTGGTTGCAGTCGCTGAGCAACACAGTTCCAGGGAGATTCAGAGCTGTCAGGCCTGAGCAGGGAAGTGATGGCCTCCAAACCAAACATTGCGAGTTATCGTTGGATGCAGAGAGAGGAAGATGAAGGGTCATCTTGTCTGTCTGTGCTCAGTTGGGCATAAAAGCCCTTTCCTACTAGTACTTGTTTTAGTTCAGATGGTGGGAGACTAGCTTATATATGATGCTTTCCTTCTGCTGTTGTTGATGCTGCTAAACCTGACACCCAGTAATGAGCTGTACCCCTATGAAAACATTTCTATGGCTCTTTAAATTTGCCTGTGTATTTGTGTGTTTCTAATTATACTAATAACTGCTTACCTTGTGCAGGTTAAGCAATACCCTGGTTTTAAATTAATCATCCTTGTTTTCAAATCTCCCAATCTCTGTAATCTCCACCAGCCCTACAACCCCCAAAGTCTTGGCACTCCTCCAATGGTGGCCTCTTGCACATCTCAGAGTCTAATTGCTCCACCATTGGTGGCTGTGCTTCCAGCTGTCTGGGTCCTAAGCTCTGGAAATCCCTCCCTAAACCTCTCTGCCTCTCTCTCTCCTCCTTTTACAGGGTAGGCAGTGGCGTAGTGGTATTATCACTGGACGAGGAACCCAAAGATCCAGGGTATTTCTCTGGGGACATGGGTTCGAATCCCACCACGGCAGAAGGTGGAATTTGAATTTAATTAATAAATCTGGAATTAAAAGCTCGTGTAATGATGGCCATGAAACCATTGTCGATTGTTGTAAAAACCCATCTGGTTCACTAATCTCCTTTAGGGAAGGAAATCTGCTGTCCTGACCTGGTCTGGCCTACATGTGACTCCAGACCCACAGCAATGTGGTTAACTCTTGCATGCCCTCTGAAATGGCCTAGCAAGCCACTCAGTTGTATCTATTCCTATAAAAAGGAATGAAACCGGACAGACCACCCGGCATCGACCTAGGCACCGGAAACGACAACGGCAACCCCAGCCCTGTCGACCCTGCAAAGTCCTCCTTACTAACATCTGGGGACTTGTGCCAAAGTTGGGAGAGCTGTCCCACAGACTAGTCAAGCAACAGCCTGACATAGTCATACTCACGGAATCATACCTGACAGACAATGTCCCAGACACTGCAATCGCTATCCCCGGGTATGTCCTGTCCCACCAGCAGGACAGACCCACCAGAGGTGATGGCACAGTGGTATACAGTAGGGAGGGAGTTGCCCTGGGAGTCCTCAACATCGGCTCCGGACCCCATGATGTCTCATGGCATCAGGTCAAACATGGGCAAGGTAACCTCCTACTGATTACCACCTACCACCCTCCCTCAGCTGATGACTCAGTACTCCTCCATGTTGAACACCACTTGGAGGAAGCACTAAGGGTGGCAAGGGCACATAATGTACTCTGGGTGGAGGACTTCAATGTCCATCACCTAGAGTGGCTCGGTAGCACCACTACTGACCAAGCTGGCCGAGTCCTAAAGGACATAGCTGCTAGTCTGGGTCTGCGGCAGGTGGTGGGAGAACCAACACGAGGGAAAAACATACTTGACCTTGTCCTCACCAATCTGCCTGCCGCAGACGCTTCTGTCCATGACTGTATTGGTAGGAGTGACCACCGCACAGTCCTTGTGGAGACGAAGTCCCGCCTTCACATTGAGGATACCGTACATCATGTTCTGTGGCACTATCACCGTGCTAAATGGGATAGATTTCAAACAGATGTAGCAATGCAAAACTGGGCATCCATGAGGCGCTGTGGGCCATCAGCAGCAGCAGAATTGTACTCATCCACAATCTGTAACTTCATGGCCCGGCATATCCCCCACTCTACCATTACCATCAAGCCAGGAGACCAACCCTGGTTCAATGAAGAGTGCAGGAGGGCATGCCAGGAGCAGCACCAGGCATACCTCAAAATGAGTTGTCAACCTGGTGAAGCTACAACCCAGGACTACTTGCATGCCAAACTGCGTAAGCAACATGCGATAGACAGAGCTAAGCAATCCCATAACCAACGGATCAGATCTAAGCTCTGCAGTCCTACCACATCCAGCCGTGAATGGTGGTGGACAATTAAACAACTAAATGGAGGAGGTGGCTCCACAAATATCCCCATCCTCAATGATGGAGGAGCCCAGCATATCAGTGCGAAAGATAAGGCTGAAGCATTTGCAACAATCTTCAGCCAGAATTGCCGAGTTGATGATCCATCTCAGCCTCCTCCTGAAGTCCCCAGCATCACAGATGCCAGACTTCAGCCAATTCGATTCACTCCGCGTGATATCAAGAAACGACTGAAGGCACTGGATACTGCAAAAACTATGGGCCCTGACAATGTTCCGGCAATAGTATTGAAGACCAGTGCTCCAGAACTTGCCACGTCCCTAGCCAAGCTGTTCCAGTACAGCTACAACACTGGCATCTACCCTGCAATGTTGAAAATTGCCCAGGTGTGTCCTGTACACAAAAAGAAGGACAAGTCCAACCAGTCCAATTACCGCCCCATCAGCCTACTCTCAATCATCAGTAAAGTGATGGAAGGTGCCATCAAGCGGCACTTGCTTAGCAATAACCTGCTCACTGACACTCAGTTTGGGTTCCGCCAGGGCCACTCAGCTCCTGACTTCATTACAGCTTTGGTTCAAACATGGACAAAAGAGCTGAACTCAAAAGGTGAGGTGAGAGTGACTGCCCTTGACATCAAGGCAGCATTTGACCGAGTATGGCATCAAGGAGCCCTAGCAAAACTGAGGTCAATGGGAATCAGGGGGAAAACCCTCCGCTGGCTGGAGTCATACCTAGCGCAAAGGAAGATGGTTGTGGTTGTTGGAGGTCAATCATCTGAGCTCCAGGACATCACTGCAGGAGTTCCTCAGGGTAGTGTCCTAGGCCCAACCATCTTCAGCTGCTTCATCAATGACCTCCCTTCAATCATAAGGTCAGAAGTGGGGATGTTCGCTGATGATTGCACAATGTTCAGCACCATTCATGACTCTTCAGATACTGAAGCAGTCCGTGTAGAAATGCAGCAAGACCTGGACAATATCCAGGCTTGGGCTGATAAGTGGCAAGTAACATTTGTGTCACACAAGTGCCAGGCAATGACCATCTCCAACAAGAGAAAATCTAACCTTCTCCCCTTGACATTCAACGGCATTACCATCGCTGAATCCCCCACTATCAACATCCTAGGGGCTACCATTGACCAGAAACTGAACTGGAGTAGCCATATAAATACCGTGGCTACAAGCAGGTCAGAGGCTAGGACTGCTGAGGCAAGTAACTCACCTCCTGACTCCCCAAAGCCTGTCCACCATTTACAAGGCACAAGTCAGGAGTGTGATGGAATACTCTCCACTTGCCTGGATGGGTGCAGCTCCAACAACACTCAAGAAGCTCAACACCATCCAGGACAAAGCAGCCCGCTTGATTGGCGCACCATCCACAAACATTCACTCCCTCCACCACCGACGCACAGTGGCAGCAGTGTGTACCATCTACAAGATACACTGCAGCAATGCACCAAGGCTCCTTAGACAGCACCTTCCAAACCCGTGACTTCTACCAACTAGAAGGACAAGGGCAGCCATTGCATGGGAACACCACCACCTGCAAGTTCCCCTCCAAGTCTCTCACCATCTTGACTTGGAACTATATCACCGTTCCTTCACTGCCGTTGCGTCAAAATCCTGGAACTCCCTTCCTAATATCACTGTGGGTCTACCTACCCCAAACGGACTGCAGCGGTTCAAGAAGGCAGCTCACCACCACTTTCTCAAGGGCAATTAGGGATAGTCAATAAATGCTGGCCTAGCCAGTGATGCCCACATCCCATGAATGAATAAAAAAAAAGGCACTCCTTAAAACCCACCTCTTTGAACAAGCTTTAGGTCACCTGTATTATTAAGATCTGCTTATGTGACTTGATGCCAAATTTTGTCTGATGATTGCTCCAATGAAGGGCCTTGGGGTGTTTTACTCCATGAGAAGCACTATATAAATGCAAGTTATTGATTACATCATGACGTCTCAAAGCACTCCACTCGATTTAGACTCTTGTGGGAGTTTTATCCTGGCGGCAGGGGTCTTGATGTCCGCAGAAACCGATGCCGAGATCCTCGCGTCGCCTCTTCTCCGGAAGGCCCACCGAATTAAGTGCCAGTCAGGCACTTAAGTGAACAGCAGAGGGCCTTCCACGGGATCAAGGACCCCGTTGGCGGAAGTCCAATCAGAGGCCGGCAGCTGCTGTAATAGCTGCACTTACCGGAGGCCGAGGAATGTCGCTGGAGCCAGGCCTCACGTAGGTCAGGGTGAGAGGGGTCTCACGCAGGAGCGGGGAGAGGTCTGCAGTAATGGTAGGGGTGTGGCTGTCAGCGGGCCCCCCCCCCACTTCCTGATGCCGAGTCCTTCATTCAGGCACTAAGTACCTTTTAACAAGGGACCCCACACACCCCGCCCCACCAACCCGGTTTTCCGTGACGTGTTTGTTGTGCAGTGACAGAGCCACCCACATCATGGCTAATTGTGGCTGCGGAGGCAAAGGCTCATAATTGGGGGTTAATTGCCCAGTTAAGGGCCTCAATTTGTGACAGGGTGGAAGACTGCTCACAGGCTTCCCACCCCGGACTAAATTTTAGCAGAGGTGGGATAGTGGCGGGAAACCCCCCTGCCACCATCTCACCCAATTTTATGCTCTCCCCACTTCCAAATCTGCTGCAAGGGAGAGCATAAAACTCCCCCCTTAGTGATAATATTAAATACGTGATATCCGCTCGACTCCGCTCCCCATTGTAATTAATGGATTGAAAATCAGAAGAGGTGTTTAATAGGTGAACAAACCAACTATTGCAAAATTTCAAAATGAACAGTAGTCACTTATTAAAATGCAATGACTGTCCAGGGTGTGTGACTCTCATTGTGTCTCTCTGTGTCACTTCTTGTCCCTTTGTACATTTCTCTCTGATGCTGGCTGTGTATCTGGGTCTCAGTGGTTGTGTGTTAGTAGCTGTGAATCTATAAGGTTATTTAATTTTTTTTTACCACTCTCTTTAATCTTTAGGGTAATGTTACGACCAGGTGAGAAATGTGTCTAGGGGTCTTATTTTAACGGGGTTTAATTTTAAACACACTGTGTTTTGAGCTCCCCCTTTGTGAATCCTTGTTCACAACTTTCCAATTTTCAGGCAAAGAAATGAGCACAAACAGGCTTTCTTTGGTTTAAAGAAGAAAGATGAAATTATTAAACCTTAAACTTAAAATCTAATATGGTTCACACATACGAATATATGACACGCCCACGCTAGCATACACAGGTGATGTAAACATGCAGATAGGGACAGAAAAGAGAAAAAAAGATAATTAGAACAGTTTGAGGCAATATCTTGTTACTGTTTCTCGAGCTCACTGTAGTCCTTGATTGAAGATCTGGTCCTGCGTTTGATTGGGGACAAGTAGTCTTCTTAAAACCTTGTTCACGTAGGAAACCTTTCTCTCTTTGAGTTTCACGTGTTTTCACAAGATTCAGTTCTGTGGGAAGAGATGAAGGCAGGCAGACAGTAGAGGAGATGTTCTCAGTCCATGAGCACATGATGTTCTGTTCAAATCCTTTGTTGGAAGTTCAAATTCACTGCAACAGCCAGTTAGTCATGTGACTAAAACTGGTCTGACCACTTCTGTGTATTGGGGAAGCAACTACTGGATCCCCATTGTTTCAACATAGTCAGGTACTATGCAAATGTCCTTCCAGTCAGGGCTTGCAATTTTAAGTTTTTGTTCATGCAGCGAAATAATATGTGCCTCAGTCTTGGCAGGTGGGGGGTTTGCCTGATAGCAATCTTGAAGTAAGATTAACTAATGCTTTAAACTTTTACAACAATTTGTTTTATTGACATGAAACCAGATTTACACATAGGACTGAGTTGTAAGAATCTCTAACAGCACTGTGGGTATACCTACCCCACACGGACTACAGCAGTTCAAGAAGGCAGCTCACCACCACCTTCTCAAGGGCAATTAGGGATGGGCAATAAATGCCGGCTGGGCCAGGGACGCCCAAATCCCATGAACAAATTAAAAAAAAACTCAAGAGGCTTTTATTTTTAGAGGGATAGAATTGAAAAGATATGTTATGCTGAACCTATATTGAACCTTGGTGAGATCATACTTGGAGTACAGTGTACCATTCTGGTTGCCATACTATAAAAATGATATTGAGGCACTGGAGAGGGTCAAAAAAATTTTACAAGGGTGATACCAGAAGTGTGAGGTTATACCTGTCAGGAAAGAATGAACAGGCTGGGTCTCTTGTTCTTGAAAAAGGAAGGCTGAAGGGTGACCTGATAGAGGTCTTTAAAATTGTGAAGGGTTTTGTTAGAGTGAATACAGAGAGAATGTTTCCACTTGTGGGGAAGAGCATAACGAGAAGCCATTAATATAAGATAGTCACCAAGAAATCCAATAGGGAATTCAGAAGAAACTTCTTTACCCAAAGAGTGGTGAGAATGTGGAACTCGCTATCACAGGGAGTGGTTGAAGCAAACAGTATAGATGCATTTATGGGGAAGCTGGATAAGCATATGAGGGAGAAGGGAATAGATGGCTCTGCTGATAGAGTTAGATGAGGAAGGATGGGTGGAGGCGCAAGTGGAGCTTGAATACCAGCATGGACTGGTTGGGCCGAATGGCCTGTTTCTGGTGCCATATATCCTGTATAATTCTATGAAATTGCCAAATTCTTCTGCTTTGAGATACTGAGGGCTTAATTCTTTGATGATGTTCTCCTTGGTTTTCTTCAGGACTGTCTCTGGACTGTCTCAAAACTGTCCGAGGAGTGTCTGTGAACATTCTCTGTGCTGTCTCTTGTCTGTCTGCGGACTGTCTGCACACTGTCTGCGGACTGTCTCTGGACCGTCTCCTCACTTCACTATAAAGTGGTTAGTTTTATATCTTTCTGGCTTATGCAAAAGCAGCTTGCTATTGTAACATTCTTCCACAGTCTTTGAGAAGATCTGACTAGGCTGCTGTCTTTGTCGTTAATTCCTCATTGCTTCTTGTCCCGTGAAAGTTCAGAATGGCATGAACTAAGACTACAGACACCTGCTTTTAACCAAATCCCTGTGGCCATGAACTTTTATGCATCAGGCTCCTTCCAGGCTGGAGCAGGTGATATTTGCAACATCTCCCAGTTTGCCATCCACTGTTGGAGGTCACTGAGGCTCAGAGTAAAGTCTGACTCGGGTATAAAATTGAAACCCGACCTGGGCCCAACCCGACAACAGCCAACCTGAACCCGACCCGGGCCTGAGACCTTTAATTTTTTGAAATGCCCGACCCGACTCGAACACATGTAGTCAGGTTTGGTCGGGTAGCCAGGCTTTACTGCAGAATCCGAAGTCCGGACTGCACGTTTCCCGCCTTGACGTCCTGAATGTTCATTTTAAGATTACTTCCTGGAGCAAGGCAGCACTGTCCACGTCCAGCCCGACCCGACCCGACCCGACCCGAGCCTGAATGCTGGACTCGGAAGAGCGACCCGACCCGACCCGAACTCGACACATGCCGGCGGGTCTGGTCAGGTTCGGATTGGGTAGCCACGCTTTAGCTCAGAGCTGAATACATCTCATTCTCTCTTCCCAGAGAAAAGCAGGCAGAGCATGCATGGAGCTTCGCCATGGTGCAGGGTGCCATTGGCTGCACACACATTGCTTTGCGGGTACCACATGTCAAATCTGAGATGTGCTGCAACCGGAGGGGATTCCACTGCCTCAATGCCAGCTGGTGTAAGACCACAGGCAGCGTATCTGCCCGGTTAATGCTCAGTAACCAAGCAACAGGCCATGCTGCCTTCATTCTGCGGCAGTCCACCCTGCAGTCTGCCAGGAGAAACTAGAGGGTGTCTACTGAGGGACAAGGGGCTATCCTTCCATGGCATGGCTCATGACACAGGTGGACAACCCACATAACATGGGCAGCACGCATACAGTGAAAGCCATGCTACCACACGCCATGTGATAGAGCAGACCACTGCAGTGCTTAAACAATGCTTCCACTGCCTGGCTGCTGTGGAGGAGCTCTGCAGTGCTCAGCAGAGTGCATGTCCAGATTTGTGCTGCTCTGCTGTATCCTGCCTTGACATCATAAAGGCACAGCCTTTTCCACCAGCGATAGTGCAAATAGCTGAGGATCAGGAGGAGGGACGAGGAGGAAGGGAGGAGGCAACCAACACAACTCCTTTTTGACTGGGCTGTTCACAATCGACACATCAACTGTGATACCAGTAAATAGAACCCCAATTCCCCATGTATCGCTAGTCCTTACGTTCTGTCTGTCATTAAACATCAAAGCGCCCACTTGGCCACAATGTAAAAATAAAAGCCATCACAAAATAAACATTCCAAACTAAATTTAGAAATCAAGGTCCTGCCATATTGCATGCAAAAGTCAACCAATCACCCTTATGCATTTCCTTAATGCCTGTCCTAGTGCTCCCACACTGTGCTAGCCCAGTGGCTGCAGCATGACTGGTGGAAGTCAGCTGACTTTCAGTGGGGGAGACTGTAGATGGCCTTGGGGGACAATCTCAAGCAGCTCTGGGCCTAGAAGGCCTGGTTTAGGATTGCACCACCTCAGCAGTCTGGGCTGGTTACCTGACAGGCAACAGCAAGGACACCGGCGGAGAGACAGTGCTGGGAGGACGAATACTGTCAGAACAGCAGGTTCATGCTCCACGGAGCCACTGCCACTCCCCCAGGGCAGTGCCTCAGCAATCCTAATAATCTGTTGCAAGACACATTGCTGGACTGTTGTGACACTCTGCAAGCCCCTATGGAACACTGGTATATGCAGCTATGATGGCAACAGTCTGAGCTTGCATGACCTCAGCCTGAGCTCCCACTGCAGCACCCAGATGTTGCGTGGCCTCTGCTCGTGCTGCAATGGAAGCTGAGACAGTGGGCATCAGACTGTGCGTCACGGCTCAGATTGCACGTGTGCTAATGGAGTTGGCCATCACTTGCACACTGGAAAAGATGGGCTCCAAGCTCTGCTAAAAGCCCTTGTGCCAAGTTGGTGCCAGACTCCTCCATGTTCCTCGACAGTGACATCAGGATTTCTGGCAGGCCTGCCAATGAACCAAGCATTTCATTGGGCATGCCCATTAACCGCCTTCTGTAAGCCGCCACACAAAAGTCCTTACCTGAGTCCTCTGTAGCAGAACTCGTGTGTGCCTCCCACCCATCCTATGAACTGGCACTTGCGCTGCCCTTACTCCCCCGTTCTAGCTGCAGGCTGCTCATGCCCGGTGTCTTACCATGAGCAGATCCCGCCTCGAAGCCATCCTCTAAAGTACACACAGTGTCAGTATCTGAACTGAGGGCTGCAAGTGCAGGAGCAAGTGACACTGTTTTTCTTCATCACTGTCTTCCTCCTCTTTCGCCTCCTGCACTTTCATCACTGCTTAGCCAGGTGGCAGTTACAGGGTATCTGAAAGGGGAAAGGTACAAGGGGAGGGTCGTGCTGAGGGGAGGGAGGAAAGTAAGAGATGCATCCTTAAACCATCGGCAGCTTGTAAATCAGAAGAGATTGTGGGATGAGGGGAAACTAGGGTGTAAGAAGAGGATTAAGTATAAGGATATCTTCAACTTCGATGGTTTCAGCCTCACTGCTGGCAATGGTCTCAGTCATGCCCAGTCCAATGATGGCGAACACTATCTCCTCCATTGGGGTGGGGATGCACAGCCATCCCTGTCCCCCGCCAGTTAACTCCTGCTGCCTGCGGTTTTGGGGCACCTTGTCCTGCAAGAGAAAGGGAAGGGTGTCAGTGAGTGTGGTGCAATGTGATTGGGTGAATAACTGGCCGTGTGCAAGCTGTGAGATGTGGGTGTGAGGCTTGCAGCAGTGTTAAGTGTGTGAGGATGAGGTGAAGCTATGAATGTGAGGTGTGAGTCGTGATTGATGGAGATTGTTGGGAGGTGAGTGATGGGAGTGTGGAGCACTGAGCAATGTGTGAGGTTCATGGTGCAGTTAGAGCGATGTGGAATTTGAAGATACATTCACTGACCTTGACCAGTCTAAACTTTTTTGCAGCACTGCATCTGGGTCCTTAGGGCCAGACTCCTGGCATTGACCGCCAAGGCAGTCTGGTCTGGGGGCCTCCTGTGGATACTTGACATCTCTCATTCTCACCACCTCCTGCACCAAGGCCTCCAGTGCAGCTCCCCTTTAACAGGTACAGGCTGTCTTTAATTAGTGCAGCCTAGCTTAAGCTTGTGCTAGCCTCTGCTCGGGCATGCGGTCACTCACCAGCACACTCAGTGCTGGCTGCCCGCTGCAATCATTTAAAATAGCAGGCAGCAAAATGTTGGCACACCGCCTACATCGGTAGCAACGGGTGCAGGGTTATCCCGTGTCGTGATCCCCGCGCCCGTCTTCAGGCCCTGTCCAACTTCAGGGCCCAAATCTCTTCAGGTTTACACACTAGAAAGTTCCAAATAGCCTGTTCTAAGGTAGGAAACTGGTACAAACTCTACTCACACCTCAAATTCAAACAGGTAAGGACATTGCAACTCACCTGGAGGTGACATGGCCGGGCGGAAAGTTCACCTCTCGTGCTGTTGCCCTCAGCGATATGAACTCTACCATTGAAATCCCATATCCAGAGCAGCAGGATCAAACTAGGAATCTGGAAATTGAGGTACGTGAAGATTTGGAGTATTGTCTTTATCTGTTTCTGCTTGTCTCTATCTGTATCTCTCTCATTGTGTGTTTCTATTTAACTCTGTTTCCATTGCTCTCTCTCTCTCTGTATCTGTTTGTCTCTATACCTCTCTCCCTGTCTGGTTCTGTTTTCTCAGTCTCCATCGCTCTCTTTCTGTATCTATCTGTGCAGCTGTCTCTCTTTGTTTTGTTGCATATCTCTATTTGGGTCTCCTGTCGACAAGGTATTCATTAGGAATGTATAAGCTTTGTTTGATGTCTTTATTTGACAAGTCCCTGAAGATCTGTGAAGAACACGTCTATAAAAGATACTGGCTCTCCGACTCCACGGGTGGCCCAAGATTTCGCTAAATGTTTTTGGATGCCTGGGATGTTGGTGCTCGCAAAACATTTTCGTATGTGTGATGCCAATCATCAAGCTCTGGGAAAGCACATCTGGGCATAGAGTAAATATATAGTGAGTCTATATTCGATTGCAGCCCCACATCAATGTGGCTAGCTCTTAATGACTCGCTGAAGTGCCGAGCAATCGACTCAGTTATAGCCAAACTGCTATCAGTCGTTCACTGCCTTCTCAGGGGGGCCAATAAAATGCCAGCCTTGCTAGCGACTGAGAATGAATATATTGAAAAAGGCATTCTAAGTTTGACAAACATTTTCAATGTGTTTTTAAAATTATTTGCCCAGCTTATTTCTTGTATAAGTGATAATACATCTGCCCCAAGCAGTTGCTTGTTTTACAATTGTAGCTTTTTAAAAAAAAAACTTACCCTCTTTAGATGCTCACTCTGCATCCTTCACTTCTCCAACAGACAGGGAAGGTGGGCTGCTCTTGAGTTCCAACGTTTTAGCTGTCGTTCTAATGCTTCGCTGTTCCCTCATTTCTCCTTCCCCCGCTGTGGTTGGGCAACAAGCCCTGATGGTCATTATCTTCCCCCATCAGCAGCACAGCCAAGATAGGGAACTCACCAGTGTAGGACTCAAACCTGTATCCTCTGCATTGCAATTCTGCCTAGATTAGCAGGACCTCCTAACTCCATTTGTCAACTGAAGCGACGGTGGTATGTGACTGGGTTCTGTATCTTTTCTTTCCAGTGTGGGGAAGGCTTCACAGCTGATGGGAGTGGTCGCTGTGTTGGTGAGTTGGTAATATTACCCTTGCTGTAATACTGTACTAACAGTAGCCCCATGTGTGAAGAGGCTCATCAACACTTACTCGCATGCTCCAGAATGTTGAGAAATTCATCCCGTAGCTTAGTAGGGCTTCAAGAAAAATGTACATCTATATTAAGAGTTTTGCATGGCTGAGCAATGAACTGCGTTCAGTGGAAGGGAGCATTTGGGAGATGGGGGTCAGGATTTTGCCCTTTGCTTCAGGACCCCAACATCAGGGTCAAATGGGGGTCAGAACCCTGCACTGTCTGGGGAACAGTCACCGAGCATTGATTTTTCCCGAATTGGCCAATTAGTGGCCAGAGGGCGGGCAGGCTGTCCAATTAAGAATGACAGGTGGGCTCTCAAAGGTAAAGGGCCAATAGGAGGCCCCAGCACTGAAGAAGCAGCAGGCTGCCTTTTCAGATAAGAGAGGGAGGCTGCCTTAAGATCGAGACGTTTTAGACTTTTAACTAAAAAATAGACTCAGCAGCCGGGTCACGACTGTGGCCTCCACAGGGAGGGCCTCAAAGCCTGCCTGGAGTGCTAGCCCCCTGGTCTGTCGTTGGGAGAAAATTCCAGTCGGCCTCTGACAATAGGCCTTAATTGGCCTTTAAGTGGCTATCTGCCACTTGCAGGTGGGTAGCCCTGTGGGTCCCACCAACCCCCCACCCCCCCACCCCCACCCTCAACCCACCTCTGGGAAATTGGACCAGGGGCAGGATGGTGCCAGCAAACTGGCACGCCGGCTGGTGGCATGAATTCCTGCACCTGCTGACCTCTGTGCCCGCCTCCAGCGGGGGCTAAAAATCCAGCCCGGGGGTCACAACATTGGATACTTCCACCGAATCAATAATTAATGTGAATAAGTCCTTTCGAGAACTTTAGTTTTGGGCAGTAGCATAGATCACATTTGACACATAATTTTGTCAAGTTATGCCATGTTGGGAAGATGATAATAAATGTTTATTTTTGACATCCCGAGGGATATTATTCCACAACCGCCTCCCCCCCACGCACCCACACACCTTCTTCAGCACATAAACATCTCATGTTTATAAAGAAGGAGGAAATGGGAATAGAGTAGAAGGGGTCAATTTTGATTGCATTTTCCTGGTGTTAATGGTGCCATAACAGCCTCAAAATGGAGTTTGTTAACTTACGCCCTGTTACCAATGGCAACGATGCCACGGCGACGTCTTTTTGAAAGGGGCCTACCGCCAAGTGTCCAGATCACCGGCCTGTTTCAGGCACTAGGCCCTTTTAATGTGCAAATCGTGATCTAATGATGTTGAAAGGACCCCCGATTGTCATTTTAGGCCTCAGCCTGCTCAATTACACGGGCGATGCAACCAAAGACACCCTGACAAAAGTAAGTTCCGAATTGTTTTATGTCGGGCCTGGAGAAACAGGAGTAGTCTTCTGGGGCCCACGAGGTTGCTGTAACCATGGGACCACTACCCTCTACAAAACTGTCCCAACAGCTGAAGAGCTCACTTTGGGACAGGCTCGATGAGCCCAGTGGCCTGTTTCTGTGCTGCAACTGCAATGATTCAATCTAATTCAGGATTGGTGTCCCATAGGCCTACATGTTTACAGGGGGAGTAAATGCAGGGGAGCCCGGTAGCAGGAAGCGCACCCTGTCAGCTCGGGAGATGTGGAGGCCTCATCCTTCTTAACGGCGGGGCCTCATTCAGAATATAATTTCCCGGAATCTCGCCCGACGTCAGGACAGATTCACTACCTGGTCATCGAGTGGGATTGGGAATTTGGTCCTCCCCACTCTCCGGATAAGGACCAATTAGATCAACAGACCTCCATCCAGGCAATTACACTGGGATCGCACCAATTACTGCCCTACAATGTTGAACCCCGCCCCCACCCCCAATAAAGACAGTAAAGTCACCCCAAAACTAAACACAGGAAGTGACCCCAAAACTAAACACAGGAAGTGTCCGCCCAGCTCTCCTGTAAACATAAGACATGATTCTCCTTCCTCTTTAACGGCAGGAGTTTCAAACTGAGTTTTCAGATTCTACTGTGTTTAAACATTGCTATTTTAAAATTCTGCTATTTTTTTTAGATGCAGACGAGTGTGTCCAGTTTCCTGCGATGTGCCCCCGGGAAAAGCCCATCTGTATCAACACATACGGAGGCTACAGGTGTCGGCCTAACAAGAGATGCAATCGGGGATATGAACCCAATGAAGATGGGACTGCTTGTGTGGGTCAGTGAACTCCCCCTGGAGCAATGGTCTTTAACTCCTTAGTGTATGCATTTAAGCACTTCAACGCAACTGAGCTGAATTTCAACTTTACTCTGATGTACATTTAGTATACATGCTCATTAAACAAGTGAACTGTTCATCCATTATTGCAGAGAGGCCTTAAAACCTTCATCCCCAAGCCCGACAACCTTGGGAATTTTCGTACCTCATTTTGAGACTGACGTTAGTGCAGTTTTCATTATTGAAATGCTTGGTCGGACACGGGAAAGATTTGATCACCCAGTGCAAACTATTGCTATTTCACTCACCAGCTTGTCATCCACTTCGAACTCTTACCTCACCTCCAGCTTTCTATCTTTCTCTCTCCCATCACAGCTTATCCTGTCTCTCTCTGTTTTTCTCTATGAAAGAAAGGCTTTCCTTTATATAGCACCTTTCACAATGGCCCAAAGTGCTTTACAGACAACAAAGTACTTGAAGTGTAGTCGCTTTTGTAATTTAAGAAACACGGCAGCTAATTTGCATACAGCAAGATTCCACAAATAGCAATGTGATAATGACCAGATGATCTGTTTTTGAGAATGTTGATTCGGCGACAAATATTGGCCCAGGACACTGGGGAGATCAAAATAGTGCCATGAGATATTTTGAACTTTTTAAAATTCATTCATGGGATGTGGGCATCACTGGCTAGGCCAGCATTTATTGCCCATCCCTAATTGCCCTTGAGAAGGTGGTGGTGAGCTGCCATCTTGAACTGCTGCAGTCCATGTGAGGTAGATACCCCCACAGTGCTGTTAGGGAGGGAGTTCCAGGATTTTGACCTAGTGACAGTGAAGGAACGGTGATATAGTTCCAAGTCAGGTTGGTGTGTGACTTGGAGGGGAACTTGCAGGTGGTGGTGTTCCCATGCATTTGCTGCCCTTGTCCTTCTAGTTGGTAGAAGTCGCAGGTTTGGAAGGTGCTGTCTAAGGAGCCTTAGTGCGTTGCATCCACCAGAGAGAGCAGGCAGGGCTTCGATTTAAAGTATTATCTGAGAGCCAGCACCTCCAATAGTGCAGCACTCTCTCAATACTGCACTGGAATGCCAGCCTGAATTTTTGTGCTCACCTTCTGGAGTGGGACTTGAACCCACAAACTTCTGACTCAAAGACTCATGTTTTTATTGGATTTATTCAATATTAGGAACATAGGAACTTAGGAGCATAGGAGCAGGAGTAGGCCATTCAGCCCTTTGAGCCTGATCTGCCATTCTAGATCATGGCTGATTGTCTACCTCAATGCCCTTTTCCCGCACTATCCCCATATCCCTTGATGTCATTATCAACTCGAAATCTATCGATCTCTGTCTTGAACTTACTCAGTGACTGAGCTTCCACCACCCTCTGGGGCAGAGAATTCCAAATGTTCACCACCCTCTGAGTGAAGAAGTTCCTCCTCATCTCAGTCCTAAATGGCTTGTCCTTTATTCTGAGATTGTCTCCCTTGGTTCTATATCCCACAGCTAGGGGAAACATCCTTTCTGCAGGTACCCTACTATCCCTTTAAGAATTTTGTAAGTTTCTATGAGATCGCCTCTCATTCTTCTAAACTCCAGAGAATACAGGTCCAGTCTTCTCAATCTCTCCTCATAGGACAATCCCACCATCCCAGGAATCAGTCTGGTGAACCTCCGCTGCACTCCCTCTATGGCAAGTATATCCTTCCTCAGGCAAGGGGACCAGAACTTCACACGATATTCCAGCTGTGGCCTCACCAATGCTCTAGACAATTGAAGCAAGACTCCGTTACTCCTGCACTCAAATCCTCTTGTGATAAAGGCTAACATACCGTTTTCCTTCCTAATTGCTTGCTGCACCTGCATGCTAGCTTTCAGTGACTTATGAACAAGGACACCCAGGTCCCTTTGGACATCAACATTTCCCAATCTCTCACCATTTAAGAAATACTCTGCACCTCCATTCCTCCTACGCAAGTGGATTAAAATCATTTACAACATTGTGACCATTCCATTGCACCATACAATCGAACTTTACCAGGTTCCAGAAATAGAAACAAAGTCATGACAAAAACATAAAGTGGGTGATTTGTGACAGCACTTTCAGGCGCTGAAGATAGACAAGCTGGGGCCTTGGGGTTTAGACTTTGTTTAGCACAAGACACCATCTTGGTAAAGTCGCTGTGCTAGGAAGAGCCACACTGAGGACTGTTGAGCAGCTGATTGCCATTTAAATTGCCTGCTAGTGCTCATTAAGGAGCTTGCAGATGTTTTGGTGGATAGTGCTTGACCCAGCATTTTTTCCTAACAGCAACCAGCTGATTGGGAGTAAACAGGTCATTGCAGAGGATTTTAAGTGCTAGTTAAAGGTATATCACTTGCCGCTGGAGGTTTGAAGTGGACTTTTGAAATACTTCAGGAGACTTTCTGAGACAGTTCTAACAACATTTATTCTGGAAATTCTCCGAGAATTTTGCGTAAAAAGAGTGAGCATTGTTCTACTCTACCTTATTGGCCACTTTCCAGGAGTCGCCAGGGGAAAGGGAGTGCTTGGTCACTGGCATCTTGCTCGGGGCCCTCTTGGTTCGGACAAGGAATGTGAGGAGGACGTGAGGCCAGGCAGAGCAGCACCAGCTGCTGGAGGAGAGAGGGACAGTGGGGTGAGGCGGACTCCTTCCCCCTGTGAGTATAGGACATTCCTCCTCCTCTGAACCTCCTCCGCCATGACCTCCAGTGCCACGGTCAAGAAACTGTGCGCTCTTTTCCTCAGTACCTGAGCCATGCAGAAACCTGCCACCAGATCATCTTCAGTGGAAGTGGGTGTGCGGAGCCCACATATCCTGCTCCAAAAGAATTGCATCTAGTCAGTAGCTGAGCATTAAACCTTCAGCTGTTTGCTTTAGCATCTCCAGGCAGGTTCAAATTATGGTAGTCAGCAATTAGGACCAAAATTGTGTGCTAAACTTTCAAACCAGTTAGTGTTACTAGCATAGTGCACTTTTAGGGCTGAATTTTATCAGCCCTCCAGGGATGGGCAGAAAGGTGTGAGCACCCATAAAATAGCGAGCGGCAACAGAGGATAGAGTGCCCGTCACCTTCCCGATGCTATTGAATTTTGTCAGGACAGGGGAAGGCTGAGGATGGCCTTCCCGCCCAGAGGCCAGTTCAGGCCCTTTATTAGCCAGCGGCTGGTGGGAACCCTGTCTTGTGGGGAGACCACCCAGTGACATCAGGTATTCTCTCTGAGGGGCATGGGAGGGGGAACCTTCCTGCTTGGGCAATCTGTGGCCCGTAGAGGGCCCCCGGTGGCAAAGGCCACCTATGCCAATACCCCATCCTCAACAACCACACCCCTCACCAGGACCTGATGAACCTATACCACTTATCTGCTTCCGAGGCTGGCGCCCAATTAGCTGGGTGCAATACCAGCAGTGGCCACTTCCCCCAGTGGCACTGCTGAGCTGCTGGCCCTCTGATTGGTTGGTATCTCTGGGATGTGGGATCCCTGTCCTTAAAGGGACAGGGACCCCAGCACCAGGCAGTTATACTGCTTGAGTGCCGTCAAATGCAGCCTGGGTCCCCCAGATGGCCGAGGCGGAGTTCCCCTCACCTTTCTGGCCTGGCATCGGGACCCCCAACACCTGACTAGAGTTCAGCCCCCAGTGCCCATTTCCACCCTTTGGCCAAAATAGCCTCCAGACAACCTCACCATAATTCCGCCAGTCTGCACTGGCATTCCTTCACCACAAATTAGCATCAAAAACTAAAGTTCAATTTGACTCCCATGATGTACTTTACAAATTAGCTAAAAAAATTCTGTCCTTAAATTCCTTTCTGAACAAAACATCCACTGAATGTTGTGATAAACTTCTAACAACTGACACCATAAGACCAAGGCTCCTCTATGCTTTCCTGTCTTGGCATGTCTGACAGAAGGTCAGGGATCAAGCTCTGCTCAGAGATTTGAACATATAATCTAGACGGGCGCTTTGATGCAATACTGAAGTGATGCTACTCTGTCAGAGGTGCTGTTTTTCAACTGAGGCTCATTGTGAAAGGTATTCTTTAAAGAGAAGCAGACAAGATGTCCTGGAAAATATTTATCCACCAACCTCTAATACAGATTAAGTGGTCAGTTATCACTTTGCTGTTTCTGGGATCTTCCCTACATCAGAACTGTGACTACACCAGAAAAAATGTCTCATTGAGGACATGAAAAGCACTATTTCAATGCAAATTTCTAGAACACTGGAGAAAGAACAGTGGGGGGAGGGGGGGGGGGGGGTGGGGGGGGAGTGCTACTTAGTGCATAGCTCTTTCAAAGAGCCAGTACAGACACAATAGGCCAAATGGCCTCCTTCTGTAATATATGATTAGAACATAGAACATTACAGCACAGTACAGGCCCTTCAGCCCACGATGTTGTGCCGAACCTTTAACCTACTCCAGGATCAAACTACCTACCTACCGTTCATTCTACTATCATCCATGTACCTATCCAAGAGTCGTTTAAATGTCCCTAATGTATCTGCTTCTACTACCACTGCTGGCAGTGCATTCCACGCACCCACCACTCTCGGTGTAAAGAACCTACCTCTGACATCTCCCTGAAACCTTCCTCCAATCACCTTAAAATTATGCCCCCTGGTGATAGCCCTTTCCACCCTGGGAAAAAGTCTCTGGCTATCCACTCTGTGCCTCTCATCATCTTGTACACCTCTATCAAGTCACCTCTCATCCTTCTTCGCTCCAATGAGAAAAGCCCTAGCTCCCTCAATCTTTCTTCATAAGACATGCCCTCCAGTCCAGGCAGCATCCTGGTAAATCTCCTCTGCACCCTCTCTAAAGCTTCCACATCCTTCCTATAATGAAGCGACCAGAACTGAACACAATATTCCAAGTGTGGTCTAACCAGGGCTTTATAGAGCTGCAGCATAACCTCGCGGCTCTTAAACTCAATCCCCCTGTTAATGAAAGCCAACACATCATACGCTTTCTTAACAACCCTATCAACTTGGGTGGCAACTTTGAGCGATCTGTGGACATGGACCCCAAGATCCCTCTGTTCCTCCACACTGCCAAGAATCCTGTCTTTAAGCCTGTATTCTGCATTCAAATTCGACCTTCCAAAATGAATCACTTCACACTTTTCCAGGTTGAACTCCATCTGCCACTTCTCAGCCCAGCTCTGCATCCTGTCAATGTCCCGTTGCAACCTACAACAGCCTTCCACACTATCCACAACTCCAGCAACCTTAGTGCCATCGACAAACTTGCTATCCCAGCCTTCCACTTCCTCATCCAAGTCATTTATAAAAATCACAAAGAGCAGAGGTCCCAGAACTGATCCCTGCAGAACACCACTGGTCACCGAGCTCCAAGCTGAATACTTTCCATCTACTACCACCCTCTGTCTTCTATGGGCCAGCCAATTCTATATCCAGACAGCCAACTTTCCCTGTATCCCATGCCTCCTTACTTTCTGAATGAGCCTACCATGGGGAACCTTATCAAACGCCTTGCTAAAATCCATATACACCACATCCACTGCTCTTCCTTCATCAACGTGTTTTGTCACATCTTCAAAGAATTCAAAAAGTCTTGTGAGGCATAACCTGCCCCTCACAAAACCATGCTGACTATCTCTAATCAAACTATGCTTTTCCAAATAATCATAAATCCTGTCTCTCAGAATCCTCTCCAATAATTTGCCCACTATCAACGTAAGACTGACTGGTCTATAATTCCCAGGGTTATCCCTATTCCCTTTCTTGAACAAGGGAATAACATTTTCCACCCTCCAATCATCTGGTACTACTCCAGTGGACAGTGAGGACGCAAAGATCATCGCCAAAGGCGCGGCACTCTCTTCCCTCGTTCCCCGTAACATCCTTGGGTATATTCCGTCTGGCCCCGGGGACTTATCTATCCTCATGTCTTTCAAAATTTCCAGCACATCCTCCCTCTTAACATCAACCTGTTCGAGCATATCAGCCTGTTTCACGCTGTCCTCACAAACGACCAAGTCCCTCTCACTAGTGAATACTGAAGCAAAGTATTCATTTAGGACCTCCCCTACCTCCTCCGACTCCAGGCACAAGTTCCCTCCACTATCCCTGATCGGCCCTACCCTCACTCTTGTTCCTCACATAAGTGTAGAACGCCTCAGGATTTTCCTTAATCCTACCCGCCAAGACTTTTTCATGTCCCCTTCTAGCTCTCCTAAGTCCATTCTTCAGTTCCTTCCTGGCTACCTTGTAACCCTCTAGAGCCCTGTCTGATCCTTGATTCCTCAACCTTAAGTAAGCTTCCTTCTTCTTCTAGACTAGCTGTTCCACATCTCTTGTCATCCAAGGTTCCTTCACCCTACCATCCCTTCCTTGCCTCATCGGGACAAACCTATCCAGCAGTCGCAGCAAGTGCTCCCTAAACAACCTCCACATTTCTGTCGTGCCTTTCATTCCTGAGAACATCTGTTCCCAATTTATGCTCCCCAGTTCCTGCCTAATAGCATTGTAATTTCCCCTCCCCCAATTAAATATTTTCCCATCCTGTCTGCTCCTGTCCCTCTCCATGACTTTAGTAAAGGTCAGGGAGTTGTGATCACTATCACCGAAATGCTCTCCCACCAAGAGATCTGCCACCTGGCCTGGTTCGTTGCCAAGCACCAAATCCAACATAGCCTCCCCTCTAGTCGGCCTATCTACATATTGAGTCAGGAAACCTTCCTGGACACACCTGACAAAAACTGCTCCATCCAAACTATTTGCACTAAGGAGGTTCCAATCAATATTAGGGAAGTTGAAGTCACCCATGACAACAACCCTGTTACTTCTGCACCTTTCCAAAATCTGCCTCCCAATCTGTTCCTCCGTGTCTCTGTTGCTATTGGGGGGTCTATAGAAAACTCCCAATAAAGTGACTGCTTCTTTCCTGTTTCTGACTTCCACCCATAATGACTCAGTAGACAAACCCTCCTCGACGACCTCCCTTTCTGCAGCTGTGATACGTTCCCTGATTAGCAATGCCACTCCCCCACCTCTTTTACCTCCCTCCCTATTCCTTTTGAAACATCTAAACCCTGGAACATCCAACATCCATTCCTGCCCCTGTGATATCCAAGTCTCCGTAATAGCCACAACATCGTAGCTCCAAGTACTGATCCATGCTCTAAGTTCATCACCCTTATTCCTGACACTTCTTGCGTTAAAATAGACACACTTCAACCCATCATACTGGCTGCAACTTTGCCCTGTCAACTGTCTAACCTTCCTCACAGACTCTCTGCACTCTGTATCTGCCTGTTCAACAGCTGCCCCATCCACTGATCCGTAGCTCCGGTTCCCATCCCCCGCCAAACTAGTTTAAACCCTCCCGAAGAGCTCTCGCAAACCTCCCGCCCAGGATATTGGTGCCCCTCCAGTTCAGATGCAACCTGTCCTTCTTGTACAGGTCCCACCTTCCCCTATGATATTCTGCAATATCCAGCAAAAACCTGACTGCGTCTGAGTTTCAATTCCATTCGCATTAGCCATCTGTTACTTTGAATAATGCAGATCGATTTGCTGATGGTAGCAGAATTCTGATCCGCCATGGCTGATTTGAAAGAGCTTACATTGTTATAATTAACAGTGCCACACTCTCTTCTTGGCACAAACTTTACCTTCTGCAATCTGGATTTCAGTGTTTGCCTTGTCTTTACTGCTGAGTATTCACATTGTATCTTCGACAAGTCAAGGTTGGTTAAGTGTTCTATTTAATGAGCTCCACGTATATTGGATGGTCCTAACCAACCTTATTCCGAGACTGGGCTTGGTGCCAAAGCTGTTCAGTGAGTTGCTTCACATTATATCCATCAGTTAACGTAACTTGGGAAACGATTGGAACTTCCCAACAGCGTTCCCGAATGTCAGACACCTTTTTATTTCTCACCGCATTTCACAAATGTTCAAGGTTTTGACCGTCCCAGCATGGAATTGCCCTCATTGGAAAGCGCAGACCAAGGACATTGAGGTGCTGCAGGCCATGCACTGATAGATTGCTGACTGGAGATGCACAGACTGCTCTCCCAACAGGCATGCTAATGTAACGGGAGAGTCAGAGCAGAGCATTTATCCTTACAGGCCCAAAGATAGAAATTATCAGCTCATTCACAGAGGGGCTAAGCAGGATACCATACCTTTTTAATAATTAAAAATCTAGGAATGTAGTGGGCTAGTAATCCAGAGGCCTGGATTAATGATTAATGACAAGTTCAAATCCCAACACAACAGCTGGGAAATTTAAATTCAATTAAATAAATGTGTTTTTATTTTTAAAGCTAGTCTCAGTAATGGAGACCATGAAACAAATAAATTGTCATCTAAAAACCCATCTGGTTCACTAATGTCCTTTAGGGAAGGAAATCCGCTACCCTTATCTGGTCTTACCTTTATGTGACTCTTAACTGCTGTCCTAACAAGCCATTCAGTTATCTCAATTAGGGCTGGGCAATAAATGCTGGCTTTGCCAGTGATATGCACATCCCATGAATGATTTTTAAAAACTCTAGCTGCGACATGACAACTGAAGTGTTCATCTTCCTCTGCAGGGAGAAGGTTGCAACTCATCATTCTTACTCATGATCTCTTTCTCTCCCTCACCTCTTTCTTATACTCTCACCAGATTTTAATACCCAGGACTTGGGGATGAATTGTGGAGAATGTTGTCAGTCAAACGGCAAGACAGCAACTTCCAAATGCTCGTGGCACCTTCCTGAAACAGGCATTAGGCATCTTGAATATGCAAATCAAGGCCCCAGTGCCTGTTTCAAGACTGAGCTCTAAATTTGTTATCAATTGGATGCAGCACACATCAATCAGTTTTTACGGTTCTATAGCAACCACCAGTCCTCAAAGCATGAAGAAACTAGACTCACAATTTCTGAGTGTGTAGGCTTTACTCGAGATGGCTGTCCGGATCTGTCTTAGTTTCACTTTTAGAACCATGGCCCCTCAGGGTTGACTAACAGCATAGTGAGCAGTATTACAAACACAGCACAGAGCAATCAATCACTGAGCAACACTTTTCACCCTTGTAGACTAAAGAGCTTATTTTGAATTAAACCTTCATGAGCATCAAACAGATAGATATTGAGTCATTTCATAAAGTCCATTTGTTCCTCGAAGTACACACATAATCTTTGAGATATGGACACTTTCGCGCCCACACCAATGTGGAGCGACACTGAAATGCCTGCAGTCACGACTGTGCCCCCTGTACCTGGGACTAGGCGCTTTACTGTCTGCCCACAATAGTGTACACATTCCTTATTTCGCCCTCAGGAATAGATTCTTCCACATGTCAAACTGACGCAGTCTTCTTCCTTCAACGAGCTGCATACGTTTGCAAAGTGATTCATCTTTGAGCATGAGTTGCACTTTTTCTCCTCTTCACAGACATGGTGCTTTGAATCTATGGGTATCCCCACAATTTGGGTATGTTTTTGAGGGGGGTGCCTGACCATGATAGGGCAAGTGTTGATGAGCCTGTTGAAGTCTCTTTGTCCATAAACCTTGCAGCAGAGATGATTGGGCAAGCTGTGTCGACGGCCCTGAGCCTGAGGTGTGTTTTTGGGTAACACCTTGGAATCTAACATGGCTGATTTGATTTGGACAGCCAAGGTCGTGGCTTTTTCCAAAGTCAAACCTCTGTGGGTAAGTGTTCCCTAATTTGTGGGATTGAGGTTTTTCTATTAGTTGATCACGAATTAGTTCATTAGTTAATGTGCCAAATTTGCATGTACAAGCCAAGTGACACAATGCTGCCACATATTGTTTTATGGGCTCATCGTTTCCCTGGCATCTCTGGTGGAATGTGTATCATTTGATCATCACACTTTTCTTCAGGCCAAAATATTTCTTGAGAGCACTTACCGCCTTAACAAACGTAGACGTACCATGTGTTAGCTGCTTGAATATACGCAGGCCCGCTGCTCCAAGGCAATGCATGACTATCGCCTTCTTGTGGGTCGCTGCTACATCCACACCATCCATACCCGTAGCGAGGAAGTAAGTTTCAAACCCAGAAATCCATCTGTCCCACGGAATAGGAGGATCTCCCAGCAATGACAGGAAAGGCGTTGGGGGCAATATATTTAATTACTCGCCAGCTTCGATGCCAGATGTTATGTTTTGTACCCCAAGCAGGAAGAAACTAGACTCACGATTTCTGTGTGTGTAGGCATTATTTAAGATGGCTGCCCGTATCTGTTTTAGTTTCATTTTTGGAACCTCGCCCCTTCAATGTTGACTGACAGCATAGTGAGCAGTCTTACAAACACAGCACAGAGCAATCAATCACTGAGCAACCAAACACAACAGAATGCCCCCCCTGGCTCCTCTGATACTGTGGGCCTTATGTACCTGGGGCTCAGCACCTTCTGTTTCACTCCCCTGACCCAAGGCTCACCAATAGGCAGTGGAGCCTGGCTCAATATCCGAAGACTCTGACTGGCAAGCTTCACAGGAGTTGGTGTCCGCAGCTTGCCGGTTTTCTGAGTTCCCGCAAGTCTCAGGCCGATGTCTTAGGACACAGTTGTAGCCACCCACACTCATTTGGCGCCGGTTTGCGACACTACCCAAATTTCTCCTCTGGGATGTTGAATCTGCAAGAGAGAGTTCACAATTTGCTGATTTTGCCAAAACCTTGTTTTTTGTGGGTGAGCCCACTAGATCCTCACTCAATATCAATGCATTAAGACCTCCCACCACCAGTCCCAGACTCAGGAATGGTAATGGTGGCCAACCTACTCCTCTCTAATACAGGGTGTTGAGGACAATTACATCGAGTTACATCAAGTCTGCAGCACAGAAAGAGGCCATTCAGCTCAACTGGTCCATGCTGGTGTCTATGCTCCATACGAGTCTCCGCCTACCCTAATACATCTCACCCTATCAGATGCTTCTATTCCTTTCTCCCTCATGTGCTTATCTAGCTTACCCTTAAATGTATCAATGCCATTCACTTCAACCACTCCCTGTGGTAGTGAGTTCCATATTCTCATCACTCTCTGGATAAAAAACTTTCTCCTGAATTCCCTTAATGGATTTGTTAGGGACTATCTTATATTGATAGCCCCGCGCTTTGGTGTCTCCCACAAGTGGAAACATTTTTTCTATGTCTACCCTATCGAACCCTTCCATTCTCTTAAAGATCTCTACTCAGTCACCCCTCAGCCTTCGCTTTTCTAGAGAAAAGAGCCCCAGTCTGTTCATGAATAAGAACAGAAAATGCTGGAAAGACTCCGCAGGTCTGGCAGCATCTGTGGAGAGAGCAACTGAGTTAACTTTTCAGGTCTGTGATCTTTCATCAGAACTGTCTGTTCAGTCTTTCTGATAAGTATATCCTCTCAGTTCTGGCATGATCCTTGTGAATCTTTTTTTTTGTTCCTTCACCAGTTCCTATATATCTTTTTTATAATATGGAGACCAGAACTGGTCACAGTACTGTCAGTGTAAAGAATGAAGAAAGACTTCTCACATCACTTAAAATGCTCCAATGTGCTTCATACACAAGGCATTACTCTGAAGTGCAATCACTGTTGTCATGGAGTTCAATGAGACCACTATTGTCCGCATAGTTATGTCTCAAAAGCAGCAGTGATAAGTATAACCAGTAATGTCTCACTTTAGTGGCAGTGATTCATAGAACTATAGAAACTTACAGCACAGAAGGAGACCAATCGGCCCATTGTGCCTGTACTGGTTCTCTGAAATAGCAGTCATGCTTAGTCCCATATCCTTGCTTTTTGTCTGTAACGCTGTAAGTTCCTCATCCTCAAGTACCTGTCCAACTCCCTTTTCAAATCATTTATGGAACCAGCTTCCATCACCATTTCAGTTAACATTCAAGATCCCGACAACTCGGTGAAAACATTTCTCCTCCTCTCCCCTGGAGATCTTCTGCCAATGATTTTAAATCTATGATCTCTGGTCATTGACCCACTCACCAGAGGGAATAATTTCTTTCTCTCTGTCGAAACCTCTCATCATTTTGAAAACCTCTATTAGGTCTCCTTTTAACTTTCTCTGTTCCAAAGAGAACAGTCCTAATTTTTCCAACTTCTCCCCATAACTGAAGTCCCTCATCCTCAGTAACAGCCTGGTAAACCTCCGCTGTACCCATTATAAGGCCTTTACAACTGTCCTGAAATGTGGAGCCCAAAATTGTCCACAGCTGAGACCTAACCAGTGATTTATAAAGTTCTGGCATGACCTCTTGTTTTTATATTCTGTGCCTCTATTTATAAACCCAAGTAACCCACATGTTTTTTCTTCTAATGATCTTATCAACTTCTGGGGGGACTGTTAGCCAGAGCTCTCTGTGGTCCAACTCTACTGCCATCTTTGATGAGGTCAACTAGCTTGGAATCAACACTCCATGAATAGGACAACATTTGTTTAAAAAAAAAATACACGTCAGGATCTCTTGATTATACTGTGCTTCTGATCAATTTACAGCTTCTTAACAATATCCTTCTAGTCATGCAGATCCTGAAATGGAACGTGTTTTTCTGAGGAGCACTCTCATCTTAATCACTGTACCGTAGAATGATTAACATTTCTTACTGTTCAGTAGGTTTCCTGTTTATTTTTATATCCTTTTAAAAAAAACAAAACCTTCAAAGTTGGCAGTGTACCCATTGTGTAGATAAATTTGTGGCTTTCATTTCCAGCTTTAACTTTGTAGGCTCTCTCTCTCTCTTTCTCTCTCTCTCACTCTCATTCTTTCTCGAAGGTCAATTCCTAGCTCACCCAAAACTGAATTATCAATAATAAAAACAGAAAGTGCTGGAAATACTCAGCAAGTCTGGTAGCACCTGTGGAGAGAGAAACAGAGTTTCAGGTCAATGACTTATCGTCAGAACTGGGAAAAGTTTTAAGTGAGTACAAAGGCAGGGAGAGGGCGGAGAGGAGGAAAGAACAAGCGGGAAGGTCTGTGATAAGGTGGAGGGCGGGAGAGATGAAATGACAAAAAGGGATGACGGTGCGAGGCAAAAGGGGATGGTAATGGGACAAGTAAAGAAACAAAAGATGGGTCTAGTGCTTCCAGCATCCACCGTATTTTGCTTTTGTACTGAATTATTCATAGGTGTATTGAGTATGGAGGCTATGCATTCTCTGAGCTTATACTGTGTATTTATGAGAGAGTTCAGGTTAGGGTTAGGGTTATTTAGAAGAGAGCAAGATATCCTTGAAGGGCAGTGTTTGGCTGATGAGGTTAGCAAATTGTGAGTATGAGGACTGACTCTCTGACTGGCCAGACACCGCGAGCATGGGTCAGGATATTGTGTGTTCACAGCT
Organism: Heterodontus francisci; assembly: GCF_036365525.1. Lineage (NCBI taxonomy): Eukaryota > Metazoa > Chordata > Chondrichthyes > Heterodontiformes > Heterodontidae > Heterodontus > Heterodontus francisci. Next base: position 81,394,062 of record NC_090390.1, read on the forward strand.
CCTGATTTTCTGATTGCAGTATCAGCTCGATGCACCTTGTTAATAATATAAAAGTGTGCTGCATTCAATAAATGTTTTGAGGTTTTGGTTTGGCCGTTGACTTCCATGAGCCAACAGATCTTACTTTTTTGTGAATGCTTATGTCTGTCAAGGTGAAGGATGTTGGATTGGATCAGAATGGAGCAGCCAGGGTTGGAGTGAGGAGACTAGAATTGGATATATCTGTGGTTGGACGCAGAGTCAACATCATTCTACTCTACCCCAACCAAGTGCCTTGGTCTTGGAAGAGGGCCTGTACTTCACCATTGTGCCAAGTAAATACTGTGGCTGCAAGAGCAGGTCAGAGGCTGGGAATTCTGCAGTGCGTAACTCATCTCCTAACTCCCAAAGCCTGTCCACCATCTGCAAGGCACAAGTCAGGAGTGTGATGGAATATTCTCCACTTGCCTGGATGGGTGCAGCTCCTACAATGCTCAAGAAGCTCAACACCATCCAGGTCAAAGCAGCCCGCTTGATTGGCACACCATCCACCACCTTCAACATTCACTTACTCCACCACCGGTGCACAGTGGCAGCAGTGTGTACCATCTACAAGATGCACTGCAGCAACTCACCAAGGCTCCTTAGACAGCACCTTCCAAACCCGTGACCTCTACCATCTGGAAGGACAAGGGCAGCAGATGCATGGGAACACCACCACCTGCAAGTTCCCCTCCAAGTCACACACCATCCTGACTTGGAACTATATCACCGTTCTTTCACTGTCGCTGGGTCAAAATCTTAGAACTCCCTTCCTAACAGCACTGTGGGTGTACCTACCCCACATGGACTGCAGCGGTTCAATAAGGCAGCTCACCACCACCTTCTCAAGGACAATAAGGGTGATCTGTTTTTAGTGATGTTGATTGAGGGATAAATATTGGCCAAGACACCAGGGAGAACTCCCCTATTCTTCTTCAAAATAGTGCCATTGAATCTTCTATGTCTACCTGAGAGGATAAACAGAGGCTTGGTTTAACAGTCTCATCTATCTATCCCATTACACTACCTACATTTGAGGGAGAGGTGAAAAGTTAGCCTGTCTCCAACTCATTTCCAATTCTACTCCCTATTTAGCTCTGAGACACTGTGTCAAGATGACTTTGACTGAATTACCTCCAGCTTTTTCCCCATATTTTTATGGAGCAGTTCCTGTATTCCCATTCCTCGCAAGGCAGATTAATCAAATCCAGGAGCACCGTGCTTCAGAGATAGGGTTGCACCCTTAAATCTCCAGGAATTAAAAAACTAATCTCCAGTACACTGCTACGAACAAAACCCGGGATAAAAATTATAGGGGGCATTCAAAGATTGTTTGCTTTTTAAAACAAAAAATCCTTTTACTTGAGAAGGGAGAAAAGGCTGTATGACTGACTGCCAAGAATTGTCCAAACGGGTAGTGAACAGTCTGTTTGCTTTCCAATTGGTTATGGGAAGGCTGGGCACCAAGAGCATGGGCGTGTCAGATGTCCAATTGTGAGAGTGTGGTGGGGGCAGGGCGGTTGGAGTCGTGTGAGCACACCTCCAGGAATGCATCTGACCAGAGATGGCAAAACTACAGTGAACTTACAACCTGGCTTTATACAATTTCAACTAAAACAAATGAGCTGCAATCTTCACATCAACCATGTTATCAGGGGAGATAAGAAATATCAGCGATCCCAACAGAGATTGTTCAGAAATAATTACAATTAGCCTGAACTTTCTTCATTAGTTTAAACAGGAATCCCCCTTTCCCCTCCATCAGCACAAAATGTAAATTTGTTTGACTATTCTCTACCCTGTTCTTCTATAGGTAGACACAAACATTAGCTGGATAACTCATTCAAGGGAATAACCTGCGATGTTGGAATTACTTTTCCTCCCCTCTGGAGACTGGTTTCATTAGGCAAATGGGGTTCACATTCCCTGGGTTGGTGTGTGGGGCTGGGAGGGTGGATATGGGATGTTGGGCATAAGCTTTGGATGAATGTTGGATCTGATGGATTGTATCCAATCTCATTGACCAATCTGCCGCTAAGTCCCAATTTAAAGGGGCTGGCTGGGCGGACAAATCCTCTGCCTGATCCATTTGCATTATGGTGAGCCATTGGGAGGTGGAGGGTGGGGAGGGAGGTCTTACTGTGCAGGAGAAATTCCCGGGCTATCTTGGGAATTCCACCCCTTATGCTTTCCTTAGGCGCAGCCGAAATCAAGGCTGTTGGGAGAAATCGTGTGCTCTGCTCTAGGTTTTCTTACGGCCCAAAAATGGTTTCACAAGAGAAGGGAATAAAGAAAGGCAGACTTGCATTTATATAGCACCTTTCACGACCTCAGAACATCCCAAAGTGCTTTATAGTCAATGAAGTTCATTTGAAGTGCAGTCACTGTTATAATGTAGGAAATGCAGCAGCTAATTTGTGCACAGCAAGATCCCACTAATAGCCATGTGGTAATGACCAGATAATCTGTTTTTTTATTGATGATGGTTGAGGGATAAATGTTTCCAGGACACCGAGGATAATTCCTCTGCTCTTCTTCAAAATAGTGTCATGGGATTTTTTATGTGCACCTGAGAGGGCAGACAGGGTCTCTGCTTAACTTCTGATCCAAAAGATGGCACCTCCAACAGTGTTTCCTCAGTACTTCACTGATGTGTCAGCCTGGATTTCATGCTCAAGTCTCTAAAGTAGGGCTTGAACCCAAAAAACGTTCTAAACCAGAAGTGAGAGTAGCTACCCACCGAACCGGAGGGGGTATCAAGTAACTTGCAATGAAGGGATCTGTATTTCCTCTGTATGGCAGAATTGATAAATGCTGTCTATCCTTTTTCTTTCCTACATTACAACAGTGACTACACTTCAAAGTCCTTCATTGGCTGTAAAGTGCTTTGGGACATCCTGAAGTTATGAAAGGCGCTATATAAATGCAAGTGATTCTTTTATTGGCCTGATAAGAGGCTTTGGCTTCATCCATTAGGATGGCAGAGTACTGGAGCAATTTTTCAGCTGGGCACCACAGTTATGCCTGTACAGACGCTGGCAACCTTTATCCAACGCAATTGGGTGCAGGCACTCATCATCACGTGAGGGGCAGTCCCACTCCACTGCACTTCCAGGAGCACAACAGAATATCAGGTCCAATGGTGGGGGGGTGGTGGTGGGGGGCAGGGTTGACATCTTCTGACTGGTCAGGTTCATGTAAGAATGTCTTACATGCTGTGTATATTCGCAACATTCCTTCGTCCACCTTCATGAGGTGAACATTAACCATTTTAAAATAAGTGCTTCATTGATCAAAAAAAAATATTGAGGTGTTGGTTTTTGTGTGTGTCCGTGTGTGAGTCTGTGTGTGTGAGTGCCTGTGTGTGCATGTCTGTCAGTGTGTGAGAGTGCCTGTGTGTGTGTCTGTGTCTGTGTGTGTGAGTGCCTGTGTGTGTGTCTCTGAGTATGTGTGAGTGCCTGTCTGTGTCTGTGAGTGTGTGTGAGTGCCTGTGTGTGCATGTCTGTCAGTGTGTGAGAGTGCCTGTGTGTGTGTGTGTCTGTGTGTGTGAGTGCCTGTGTGTGCATGTCGGTGAGTGTGTGTGAATGCCTGTGTGTGCATGTCTGTGTGTGTGTCTGTGTGTGTGTGTGTGAGTGCCTGTGTGTGTGTGTCTCTCTGAGTATGTGTGAGTGCCTGTCTGTGTCTGTGAGTGTGTGTGAGTGTGTGTGAGTGCCTTTGTGTGTGTGTCGGTGAGTGTGTGTGAATGTCTGTGTGTGCGTGTCTGTGTGTGTGTTTTTGTGTGTGTGTAAGTGCGTGTGTGTGTCTCTGAGTATGTGTGAGTGCCTGTCTGTGTCTGTGAGTGTGTGTGAATGCCTTTGTGTGTGTGTCTGTGGATCTGTGAGTGTGTATGATTGCCTGTGTGTGTGTCTGTGAGTATGTGTGAGTGCCTGTGTGACTGTTGCGTGTGAGTGTGTGTGAGTGTGTGTAGTGTGTGTCTGAGAGTGTGTGTGTGTGTGAGTGCCTGTGTGTGTTGTGTGTGAGTGCCTGTGTGTGTGTGTCTATAAGTGTGTATGAGAGCCTGCATGTGTGTGTCTGTCAGTGTGTGTGAGTACCTGTGTGTGTGTCTGTGTGTGTGAGAGCCTGTGTGTGTGTGTCTGTGAGTGTATGTGAGTGCCTGAGTGTGTTGTGTGTGAGTGTCTGTGTGTGTGTCTGTGAGTGTGTTTCTGTGAGTGTGTGTGAGTGCCTGTGTGTGTGTTTCTGTGAGTGTGAGAGCCTGTGTGTGTGTGTCTGTGAGTGTGTGTGAGTGCCTGAGTGTGTTGTGTGTGAGTGTCTGTGTGTGTGTCTGTGAGTGTGTGTGAGTGTGTTTCTGTGAGTGTGTGTGAGTGCCTGAGTGTGTTGTGTGTGAGTGTCTGTGTGTGTGTCTGTGAGTGTGTGTGAGTGTGTTTCTGTGAGTGTGTGTGAGTGCCTGTGTGTGTGTTTCTGTGAGTGTGAGAGCCTGTGTGTGTGTGTCTGTGAGTGTGTGTGAGTGCCTGAGTGTGTTGTGTGTGAGTGTCTGTGTGTGTGTCTGTGAGTGTGTGTGAGTGTGTTTCTGTGAGTGTGTGTGAGTGCCTGAGTGTGTTGTGTGTGAGTGTCTGTGTGTGTGTCTGTGAGTGTGTGTGAGTGTGTTTCTGTGAGTGTGTGTGAGTGCCTGAGCGTGTTGTGTGTGAGTGTCTGTGTGTGTGTCTGTGAGTGTGTGTGAGTGCCTGTGTGTGCGTGTCTATGAGTGTGTGTGAGTGCCTGTGTGACTGTTGCGTGTGAGTGTGTGTCTGAGAGTGTGTGTGTGTGTGAGTGCCTGTGTGTGTTGTGTGTGAGTGCCTGTGTGTGTGTGTCTGTGTGTGTGAGAGCCTGTGTGTGTGTGTCTGTGAGTGTGTGTGAGTGCCTGAGTGTGTTGTGTGTGAGTGTCTGTGTGTGTGTCTGTGAGTGTGTGTGAGTGTGTTTCTGTGAGTGTGTGTGTGTCTGTGTGTGTTTCTGTGAGTGTGAGAGCCTGTGTGTGTGTGTCTGTGACTGTGTGTGAGTGCCTGAGTGTGTTGTGTGTGAGTGTCTGTGTGTGTGTCTGTGAGTGTGTGTGTGTGTTTCTGTGAGTGTGTGTGAGTGCCTGAGTGTGTTGTGTGTGAGTGTCTGTGTGTGTGTCTGTGAGTGTGTGTGAGTTTCTGTATGTGTGTGTGTCAGTGCCTGTGCGTGTGTGTGTGTCAGTGCCTGTGTGTGTGTCTGTGTGTGTGTGTGTGTCAGTTTGTTTGTGTGTGTGTGTGTCAGTGCCAGTGTGTGTGTCTGTGTGTTTGTGTGTGTCAGTTTGTTTGTGTGTGTCAGTTTGTTTGTTTGTGTCTGTGTGTCTGTGTGTATGAGTTAAACATATGTCTTGTAATTAAATGACTCCAGCTTGTGTTCACCAAAGACTTTGAGGGGTGAAATCACAGTATTTAATAACGACTGAGATGGAAAGTCACATATTCAAATTTGCCAATGACACAAAGACAGGCAGTATTGTAAGCTGTGTAAATGGAAGCATAAAATTACAAAGAGACAGATTGAGTGAATGGGCAAAACTGGCAAATGGATTTCAATGTAGACAAATAGGAGGCTATCGACTGGACCAAAAACGGATAGAATAGAGTACTTTCTAAAACGACTGCTGGCCTTTATACCAAGAGAAATAGAATACAAGGGTGTCAAAGTCATGCCTCAGCTATTCAAAGTCCTGGTCAGACTATATCTGGAGTACTGTGAGCAATTCTGGGCACCACAGATACCTGGACTCCAAGGGTTAAACTACAAAGAGAGATTACACAAACTAGGGTTGTATTCCCTGGAAATTCGAGGGTTAAGTTATGATTTGAGTGAAGTTCTCAATCTATTAAGGCAAACAGATAGGGTAGATAGAAAATATTTCCACTGGTTGGAGAGTCTAGGACTGGGGGGCATAGTCTAAAAATTCAAGCCAGACCGTTCAGGAGTGAAATTAGGAAACGCTTCTACACACGAGAGGAAGGTAGATGTTTGGAACTGTCTTCCGTGAATGACAATTGATGCTGGATCAATGGCTAGCTTTAAAACTGAGACTGATTGATTTTTGTTATCCAAAGGTATTAAGGGATAAGGGCAGGTAGATGGAGTTTGTTTTTATTTGTTTATTGGAGTCATTGGCTAGCATTTGTTGCCCATCCCTAATTGCCTTTGAGAAGGTGGTGAGCTACCTTCTTGAACTTCAGGTGGTTTGGTACATGTCAGAGGGCATTTAAGAGTCAGCCACATTGCTGTGGGGCTGGAGTCACAGATAGGCAAATCAGGTAAGGACAGGAGATTTCCTTCCCTAAAGGACATTAGTGAACCAGATGGGTTTTTAACAACAATTGACAGCAGTTTCATGGTCACCATCAGACTAACTTTAAAAAAAAATTCAAATGTCACAATCTGCTGTGGTGGGATTCATACGAACATATGAATTAGGAGCAGGAGTAGGCCACTCGGCCCCTCAAGCCTGCTCTGCCATTCAATAAGTTCATGGCTGAACTGATTACTCCACATTTCTACCCTACCCCCGATAACCTTCCACCTCCTTGCTTATCAAGAATCTATCTACCTCTGCCTTAAAAATATTCAAAGACTCTGCTTCCACCACCTTTTGAGGAAGAGAATTCCAAAGACTCACAACCCTCTGAGAGAAAGAATTTCTCCTCATCTCTGTCTTAAATGGGTGACCCCTTATTTTTAAACAGTGACTCCTAGTTCTAGATTCTCCCACAAGGGGAAACATCCTTTCCACATCCACCCTGTCAAGACCCCTCAGGATCTATATGTTTCAATCAAGTTGCCTCTTACTCTTCTAACCCATTTCAAACCCATGTCCCTAGAGCATTAGCTCCGGATTACTAGTCTAGTGACATTACCAATACACCACCACCTCCTCTGACAGGTTAGGTCACAGATCAGCCATGATCTGATTGCAGTCAATGTGCGAGCAATGCAAAACATACCTGTTTTGTGTCCTTGGCCACACCCAATGTCAGAGGTAATGTCTTAAAAACCTGCACCATCATCCTTTTTTTTTGTCATTTAATCACTCCTGGCTTCCACCCTACTACAGACCTTTCCTTTTTTACCTTTCTCTCCCCCCACCCCACCCCAGGCAACGTTCCCTGCCTCTGTACTTTCTTAAAACCTATTTCATCGCCGACTTTTTCCAGTTCTGTTGATAGGTCACTGACCTGAAACATTAACTCTTGCTCCTCTCTCCACAGATGCTGCCAGACCTGCTGAGCATTTCCAACATTTTTTTTTTTCAGATTTCCAGCATCCACCTTTGTTTAAATGGTGGGGTTACTTTCAGGTGTATTGTCAAGAATATTTAGAAACTAATTCTCCTCTTTTTCCTTCTTCTATTCTTTCTTGTTTTGATTTTTATTGCCAAGCAGCTCAAGTCGCTTACTTTGGAGGAGGCTTTTCATCAGCTACAAGACTCTCTGTCTATTTCTACCAGGCTGTTGTGGTCCTGCTCGGCCTAGTCCACTGGCTTCAAGCCTGAGGCCTTTCCCCTCAGATGCACCCCAGCAACTCCACACTCGGAACCCTCTGTCTTCCACTGCCTAAATCTTCAACAGGTTGAACAGAATTGAAAGAGCTCAGCAAATTTTCAGTCTGTCTGGTTCACTGCTGTCTAATGCGCCACACAGTCAAACTCCAGATGAACACGCATCCTGAGATAAGCATAACATTCTGATTGAATTATAAAATTCCAGTGTTGTTCCCATTTATCTCCCATTATTGAAAAATCCAGACCAAGCATACTCCGGCTTTGCAAACTCGGGAGATGTTTTATCTGAATCTGGTTATATGGCAGCATAGCGATAGGCAAGATAACAAGACAGCAAACACCGAGAGAAAAACACGCACACGTAGACACACACACAGATGCACACACACATAAATAAGTGCATACACATGCACACATGGACACAAACATGCAGACACACAAACACAGTACATGTACATGGACACGCACACTCATCTACAAACTCACACATACACAAAAACACGCACGTGCACGAAAACATATGCACGCACCAAAAAAACACAAATCCGCACGCTCACACACGCGTACAAGCACAGAAACACAAGCACAAGCACAAACACACACACACATAACTGCACCCACATATATGCATACAAATGCTCATACACGTGCAGCACTATGCTGTATCTTTTCAATTATGCTTAAAATAATAGACATAAATAGAGTGAAATGGTGAATGAAACTGCAAAACAAAATAGCGAGAAGGTGAGCTGCAGCATTGAGTTGTACACAATGACACCCCGCCAAGGCTGATGCGTATTGCTCTTTACGATTGAAGCCATCACCCTCTACACGTATAGAACTGGACAACGTGACAAGGCTCTTCTGTTCTGTTACTTCAACCTTACGGATGCACACCTGCCATGGACTAACTCAAGCTAGAACAGTCCCAAGCTTTGCAGACGACATTTTACATTTAAAGAAGCAAATTTGCAATTTAATCGAAGAAAGAAACCTTGTTACAAAAGATAAAGGGTGGCAGCTGAAGCCACTGCACAATGGATGAAACAGGCTGTGATGCTTGGGTCACATATTGAACAGTGCTGCTGCTACCTGAGTAGCCACTGTATGAGTTGCCGCTTTGATTCCTAGGCATGTTACATAATGAAGCTAATGTATAAACCACGCAGAGCAGGTGTCCGGGGTGAGGGGGGAGGCGGGGGGAGCAGAGAGGAGAGGTAAAACGTTGGCGGTCCATTCCACAGGTTTATGATACAAGGCTTTTCCCGCCAAGCATTCCCAATCGTGTCCCTATTGGGAAGCTGCAGACGAGAAGCAGGAGGCTTTCCCAAGAAGGAGTAAGGGGACATTATCAGAGGGCAGGAGGGTTGTCACCTTGCCATCTCTGGGACTAGATCCCGCGCTCTCCCCATGCTGCTGGAAGAGGCAGGGGAGGCAGCCACTCCTGTCATCTTGGCTAGAGAAACCGCGCACAAAATCCGCACCATAAAATCCAAAGGGTGTCCGGTTCAGAGTTGGACAACAGCCCAATGGTGAAGCAGGGATTTTTTGGTACTGTTGGGGGCAACTTAAAGAGGGAAATAAATTAAAAGTCAGAACTCTAAATCTAAACTTATACACCAGCTTTTTATAGCGTTCAGTGACCCACTACTACCCTCTACATCACAACAGTTATGTTTCATTGCTACCATCATTATATTATAGCCTCAACAAGCCCTGGCTGATGGGCATGGAACAGATTGGCATCAAGTGTGGTGTTTATCAGCTTGGATGGACTAACGCCAAGGTTCCAGCTGTTTCCGATCCAACCCAGTTTGACCATATTTACAGGATCCTAGACTAGTGGGAGTGTGGCAGTGGGGAGGGAATTGGGTGTAGCACAAAGTTATTCAATTAATGATTTCATAACCTTTGTAAAACATAGAATGAGACAGAATCAGGCCATTCGGCCCAACTGGTCCATGCCAGTGTTTATGCCCCACATGTGCCTCCACCCATATAGTGAACATTACACCTGATTTATTTTTGAATTATTCATTTGAAGTATTTTTTTCTTGTCAGAATGCTCTCAGCCGTTGACAGGGGCATTTTTTTTGTTTAAAGCCTGATGCCCTCCTACAGATAGTTTTATAAACTCAAACATTCATCTATTGCAAGGAGATCTTCATCCTGCTCATAAGTGCATCAAAAATGGCATGGGGTCGCATGAATATGATGTCATCATATTGCGCTTGAATATGATGTCACCATGCTGCATGGATCTGCCACCAGGCTGTATCCTCCCAATATGTCTGCAATATTGCCTGTGAACAAGTCTTGCTCCAGCGACTCAGTTTGAGCAAAGACACAAGTTTCAGCCCAATTCCAGATTGAAGCCAAGTTGAGGGTAGGACGTTCAAGTTGGAGGCTGCAGTGCCTCTAAGCAGAAGGAGGGGAAATAGAGAGCCACAGTTGAGTGGTTTCTGGTGGCTCCTTGCAGCTCGTGGCAAAGAGGGTTGGAGAGAGCCTAGGTGTAGGCCGTGCACTCATGGACATTGGCCATTTGCTCTTGAATGCAGGCCATCCACTCTTGGGTGGAAGAAAAGGGGGCAAGCTACAAAAATGGGGAAGAGTCCTAAAATATCTCAATTGAAGTCAACGGTTTTTAAAAATTTAATTCTCTGCTGGGAACGGCAGGAGTTTGATGAGTGAAGTCTAAGTTCAGAAACCTCTGCATAGTTCAAACACTGTAAATAGCTGACTCCAGTTCAACACGCACTTGCTCCAAGTGCATCCTGAATAACTGGGAATGTTGAACTTAACTCCCATTGAAAACAGCCCCTAGTTGAAGCATGAGATAGATGACTAGCAGGCCTGAGGAACCTTCTGTCGCTCAAACCTCACCTTCTTCACTTCATTGTTTAATAATGACAGGGAAATCCTTGAACACTTTCCAGTCAGAAACGGCAGCCATTTCTGAGCAAAAATATATATTACCGTTGAGTAGTTTCTCATCTAGCTTTCTCCCTTCTGCTCCTGAAGACACTGACATTCATTGGGATTATGAGTTCCACTAGTGCTGGGTAGGTCTTATCCAAAGTGGTTATTCTCTATGTGTGAGTCTAGCTAATGTGAGTGATGGGCTATTGGACCCAGCAGAAGGTGGGAAGGGGAAATCAAAATTGAGCTTGATATCCCTCCTGTCCCAACACCAATGCATGGGCTTTGACGGACAGTGATCTGGAACGGGAACCCTGGCGGATTGCTTTCATCCAGAAGCAGTGAGGCCAACTTTAATCATCCCAGTCAACCAAATCATCATGAACCAAGGGTCATATCCTAAAAGCCAGCACGCTCTGGTCTGTATGGATTAGGGGGATGGGGCTGTTGCACAAAGATTGTTAAATGGGTTAGTTAATTTGAAAAAAAAAAATCCCTATCATGGTAATCCTCCAATTACAACAGTGACGGCATTTGCAAAGTACTTCATTGGCTGGGAAGCGCTTTGGGATGTCCTGAGGTTGTAAAAGGTAGTATATAAATGCAGGTTCTTTTTTTTTTGTTTAATCCAAACCCAGGGTACAACATCAGCTGGTGATGTTCTGGTGTATGTTTCTCTCAGGATTGTGATGTACTGATGTGAACTCCTGTACCACACCAGAGTGGTGAGGATGCCACTCTTTTACCGGTTCGCTGACGTGGCGCCGTCATCCGCAGTGTACCTGTTACGATTCAGTGATCGTTGTATTTGACCCGTAGATGTGTCATGCCCGTGTCTAGTGACAAGCTGCGGGTTTAGTCTGATGCCTTGTAGTGGTAGTCTGTGTTGGTTGGTGATGGTCTGCACATAAATATTGATTTCGGTATGCCTGGTCTTTTGTTTTATTTTTTAATTCATTCATTTCCAAGAGGTGGGCATCGCTGGCAAGACTGACAATTATTGACTATCCCTTAGTTGCCATAATTGAGTGGCCCCTTAGCCCTGAAAGACATTCATGAGCCACTTGGGTTTTTATGACAATCCAACAGATAAGAATCATACGGCACAGAAGAAGGCCATTCGGCCCATCGTGCCTGTACCCGCTGTTGGAAAGAGCTATCCAATTCGTCCCACTCTCCCTGCCCTTTTCCCATAGCCCTGCAAACGTTCCTTTTCACGTATCTATCCAATTCCCTTCATACAGAATGATTTACTTATGTAGGCAAACGTGGCGGCCATTTTGTGCACAGCAAGATCCCACAAACCGCACTGAGAGGAGTGGACCTGCTGCCGAAGGTGTTCATGGCCGCATCTTTATTATTTATGGATTTTTTTTTTTAAACTGAATTCAGTTTGTCAAACTACCCATGGTGGGATTTGAACTCGCATTCCTTGCATTTATGTGGTATTTGACTATCAGATAGTGACAGAGGGTAGATATGGGTTTACATCTGGCGTACTCAAGCAGTGAGCTGGAACAGACATGATGGGATCAGGTCAAACGTTGGTTTTACACCTCACCTGTTTTTTTCTCTCCATCAAAGTTACCATCCTTGTAGGTTTACTGCAGTGTGTTTTGTTAAAATAACCGCCCACCACCCCTCCCTCCATGGCTCATTGCATAGCTTACATCTATGCCTTTATAAAGAGAACACTTTGGCTGAATTTTCCCACCTTTCTATCCCAGGGATGTTAAGATCATCCGTTGCAACCTAATTGCCGCCCCAGATAACATACGGTAATTCACCATCAAATCTGGGGCCTTCCTGCACTCTTTACCATCTCGCACTCGAACTAATTGGGTAAATTGGTAGACCATTGGAGTATAAGAGTAAAGAGGTCTTATTACAATTATACAGGGCATTGGTGAGGTCACGCCTGGTGTATTCGTCCAAGGAACGCACAAAGTTAACATGCAGCTATTAGAAAGCCAAATGGCATGTTGGCCCTTATTGCAAGGGAATTGGAGTACAGGAATAAAGAAGTCTTATTAAGATTGTACAGGGCTTTGGTGAGACCGCACCTGGAATACTGTGTGCGATTTTGGTCTCCACATTTAGGAAAGGATATACTTACACTGGAGGCAGTGCAGCAAAGATTTACTAAATTGGTCCCTCAGATGAGGGGGTTGTCCTATGATGAGAGGCTGAATAAGTTGGGCCTATATTCTCTGGAGTTTATAAGAATGGGAACAGATGTTCTCAGGGAAATGCACGACAGAAATGTGGAGGTTGTTTAGGGAGCACTTGCTGCGACTGCTGGATAGATTTGTCCCGATGAGGCAAGGAAGGGATGGTAGGGTGAAGGAACCTTGCATGACAAGAGATGTGGAACAGCTAGTCAAGAGGAAGAAGGAAGCTTACTTAAGGTTGAGGAAGCAAGGATCAGACAGGGCTCTAGAGGGTTACAAGGTAGCCAGGAAGGAACTGAAGAATGGACTTAGGAGAGCTGGAAGGGGACATGAAAAAGTCTTGGCGGGTAGGATTAAGGAAAATCCCAAGGCATTCTACACTTATGTGAGGAACAAGAGGATGGCCAGAGTGAGGGTAGGGCCGATCAGGGATAGTGGAGGGAACTTGTGCCTGGAGTTGGAGGAGGTAGGGGAGGTCCTTAATGAATACTTTGCTTCAGTATTCACTAGTGAGAGGGACCTGGTCGTTTGTGAGGACAGCGTGAAACAGGCTGATATACTCGAACAAGTTGATGTTAAGAAGGAGGATGTGCTGGAAATTTTGAATGATATGAGGACAGATATGTCCCCGGGGCCAGACGGGATCTCCCCAAGGTTTTAACGGGAAGCGAGGGAAGAGATTGCCGCGCCTTTGGCGATGATCTTTGCGTCCTCACTGTCCACTGGAGTAGTACCAGATGATTGGAGGGTGGCAAATGTTATTCCCTTGTTCAAGAAAGGGAATAGGGATAACCTTGGTAATTACAGACCAGTCAGTCTTACGTCGGTGGTGGGCAAATTATTGGAGAGGATTCTGAAAGACAGGATTTATGATTATTTGGAAAAGCATAGTTTGATTAGAGATAGTCAGCATGGCTTTGTGAGGGGCGGGTCATGCCTCACAAGCCTTATTGAATTCTTTGAGGATGTGACAAAACACATTGATGAGGGAAGAGCAGTGGATGTGGTGTATATGGATTTTAGCAAGGCGTTTGATAAGGTTCCCCATGGTAGGCTCATTCAGAAAGTAAGGAGGCATGGGATACAGGGAAATTTGGCTGTCTGGATACAGAATTGGCTGGCCCATAGAAGACAGAGGGTGGTAGTAGATGGAAAGTATTCAGCCTGGAGCTCGGTGACCAGTGGTGTTCCGCAGGGATCTGTTCTGGGACCTCTACTCTTTGTGATTTTTTTATAAATGACTTGGATGAGGAAGTGGAAGGCTGGGTTAATAAGTTTGCCGATGACACAAAGGTTGCTGGAGTTGTGGATAGTGTGGAAGTCTGTTGTAGGTTGCAACGGGACATTGACAGGATGCAGAGCTGGGCTGAGAAATGGCAGATGGAGTTCAACCTGGAAAAGTGTGAAGTGATTCATTTTGGAAGGTTGAATTTGAATGCAGAATACAGGCTTAAAGACAGGAGTCTTGGTAGTGTGGAGGAACAGAGGGATCTTGGGGTCCATGTCCATAGGTCCCTCAAAGTTGCCACCCAAGTTGATAGGGTTGTTAAGAAGGCGTATGGTGTGTTGGCTTTCATTAACAGGGGGATTGAGTTTAAGAGCCACGAGGTTATGCTGCAGCTCTATAAAGCCCTGGTTAGACCACACTTGGAATATTGTGTTCAGTTCTGGTCGCCTCATTATAGGAAGGATGTGGAAGCTTTAGAGAGGGTGCAGAGGAGATTTACCAGGATGCTGCCTGGACTGGAGGGCATGTCTTATGAAGAAAGGTTGAGGGAGCTGGGGCTTTTCTCATTGGAGCGAAGAAGGACGAGGGGTGACTTGATAGAGGTGTACAAGATGATGAGAGGCATAGATAGAGTGGATAGCCAGAGACTTTTTCCCAGGGCGGAAAGGGCTATCACCAGGGGGCATAATTTTAAGGTGATTGGAGGAAGGTTTAGGGGAGATGTCAGAGTTAGGTTCTTTACACAGAGAGTGGTGGGTGCGTGGAATGCACTGCCAGCAGTGGTAGTAGAAGCAGATACATTAGGGACATTTAAGCGACTCTTGGATAGGTACATGGATGATAGTAGAATGAAGGGTATGTAGGTAGTTTGATCTTAGAGTAGGTTAAAGGGTCGGCACAACATTGTGGGCCGAAGGGCCTGTACTGTGCTGTAATGTTCTATGTTCTATGTTCTAATGAGAGGCGAGCTAATTGAGACTTATAGGATTCTGAAAGGGCTTGATAGGATAGAAGCTGAGAGATTGTTCCCACTGGTCAGGGAATCTAGAACACGGGGACACAGTCTCAGGATAAGGGTCAATCATTCAGGACTGAGATGAGGAAAAATTACTGGACTCAAAGGATTGTGAATCTTTGGAATTCTGTACCCCAGAGGGTTGTGGATGCTCCATCATTGAATACATTTAAGGCTGGGATAGATAGATCTTTCATCTTGCAGGGAATCCAGGATGAGGAGCGAGCAGCAAAGTGGAATTGAAGCCCAAGATTAGCCATGATCGTATTGAATGGCAGAGCAGGCTCGATGGGCCATATGGTCTACTCCTATTTCTTGTGTTCTTGTGTACTGTGTGCTCTTTTGGTCTCCTTACCTAAGGAAGGACATACTTGCCCTAGAGGGAATGCAACCAAGGTTCACTAGACTGGGTCCTGGGATGAGGGGATTGTCCTATGAGGAGAGATTGAGTAGACTAGGCCTATAATTCCCTCGCGTTTAGAAGAATGAGAAGAAGAATTGGATACTAAGGGAATTAAGGGATATGGGAATAGCGGCAGAAGATCAGCTCGGAATGGTGAAGCAGGCTTGAAGAACCAAATGACCTACACCTGCTCCTATTTCTTATGTTCTTAGTGTCTGGTTATCGTAACTTTGCAAAAGGTACCCTTGGGTATATAAAAGCAAAATACTGCAGATGCTGGAAATCTGAAATAAAAACAGAAAGTGCTGGATTGATGAAAGGTCACTGACCTGAAACGTTAATTCTGCATCTCTCTCCACAGATGCTGCCAGACCTGCTGAGTATTTCCAGCACTTGCTGTTTTTATTATCCTTAGGTATATTCCTCTCTCAAGCTCCAATTACTGGGCTGGATTTTAAGAGCCCGCCGCAGATCTCTGAGCTCACGGCCAGCGCGTGCCAACGAGCTGCCACAATCTCAAGCGCAGCGGCTCTTTTAAATAGCCGCGGCAGTCTGCTTCACCCCCTCCCCCAATCTCGTGGAGAGGACGGGCTGTTCATCCCCAGCAACGGTGTCAGCTGCCTGTGCGCAGGGCAGCCAGCCCTGTGCCTAATTTTAATTTTTAAACACATACCCCCCCCTCAAAATTAAATACATTTTTTATGCCTCTTTCCCACCCCTCAATAACAATTACATTTCCTTTCCCCAAAATACTGACCTTTTACATCTGTCCTGCCCCCACCCAAACAGCACAAAGTTTGAAGTTCAACACTTCTCAACATCCCCTACACCCATTACGTGCATTTGAGCCCGTACGCACTTTGCCCCCCCACCCCCCCATTCCGCACTGAAAAGTTTACCTCCTCCCCCCTCCCAACCGATGTCACGCCTCGTTTACCCTGGATGGGGAACTGAATGCATGGGAGTGTCGGCAGCCGCTCTGAGGATTGTGGCGACCCGTAAGATCCCAGGTAAGTAGATGTATTCATTTAAATATTTAAATCCAGTTCTTGTCGCCCAGCGGTGAGGGGGGGGTGGAGGGGCGCCACCGTGCCTCATCGCCACCGTCGCTGCCAGGAGGACCGGGCCGGGCCCTCCTGGCTCCGGATTCATCCTCCGTTCCCCACCCCCCCCCCCACCCCCGCCACAGATCACCATGTCAAGGGCTTGGTAAAATCCAGCCCACTGTGTTTCGGAAAGTGGTAATACTACCTCACACCTCATTCCCTCCTCCTCCGCCCTAAATGGTTTCCTTTTGACAGTAGACGTACAGATCCAGCCTTTTCAGAGGGGCACCTTCTTCATAAAATGTGGTCGTCGAGCAAAGTATCTCATTTACAACCACACAATGCATGGCAGGAGTTTCAAAGTAAAAAACTATATGTACTCCTGTGAAAAGCGTATATAGAAAATGGAAATAGCAAGTCCATCAGAAAAATATCTTGAGTGGAGACTTGTTCTTCAGAACTGAAAGATATAAACAAATGAAGAGGAAATGGGATAAAGCAGCTAACATAAAACAGGAACAGAAAGTGCTGGAAATACTGGCAGCATCTGTGGCGAGAGAAACAGAGTTAATGTTTCAGTTCTGTGACCTTTCATCAGAACTGGAAAAGGTTAGAAATGTAATAGGTTTTGAGAAAGTGAAGGTGGGGGGGGGGGGGGGGGGGGGGAAGAAGAACAAAGGAGAAGACCTGTGATAGAGCAGAGGGCTGGAGAGATTAAATGACAAAGATGTCATGGAATAAAAGGCAAAGGAAGTGCTAATAGTTGTAAAAGACAAATCATTGGTCCAGAGAGAGTGTAAATGGCAGAAACATGAAAAACAAGTTTAAGTCAGTCACATGGTTAAAAAAAATTTTTAAAAAAATTTAAATGCCAGTCATGATCTGAATTTGTTGAACTCAGCATTGAGTCTAGAAGTCTGTAAAGTGCCTAATCGGAAGATAAGGTGCTGTTCCTCGAGCTTGCATTGAGCTTCACTGGAACACTGCAGCAGCCTGAGAAATGTGGGCGTGAGAGTAGGGCGGTGAATTAAAATGGCAAGCAACTGGAAGCTCGGGGTCTTGCTAGTGGACTAAGTGGAGGTGTTCCGCAAAGCCATCACCCATTCTGCGTTTGGTCTCCCCAATGTAGAGGAGACCACACTTTGAGCAGCGAATACAGCATACTAAATGGAAGGAAGTACAAGTAAATCGCTGCTTCACCTGAAAGGAGTGTTTGGGGCCTTGGATGGTGTTGAGAATGTTGACTATATCACAACGGAACAGTTACTGGGTTTAATCACCTGAGTTCAAACAGTTAGTTTTCAAAACAAAAATTGGGAAGAAAGGTAAAATAAATGCTGGGTAATACACAAAGATAATCTCAGTTAGGCAATAGGGAGGTATTAGAAAGACACAGAGAGATTAAAAACAGTTCCAAGAAGTGTAGAGGAAGTGAGGGACCTTGGAGTGAATGTCCACTGATCCCTGAAGGTAGCAGGACAGGTCGATAAGGTGGTTAAGAAGGCATATGGAATCTTTCCCTTTATTAGCCGAGGTATAGAATATAAGAGCAGGGAGATTTTGCTATAACTGTATAACTCATTGGTTAGGCCACAACTTGAATACTGTGTGCAGTTCTGGTCACCTCATTACAGAAAGGATGTAATTGCACTAGAGAGGGTACAGAGGAGATTTACGAGGATGTTGCCATGACTGGAAAAATGCAGCAATGACGAAAGATTGGATTAGCTGAGGTTGTTCTCCTTAGAACAGAGAAGACTGAGGAGAGACCTGATTGAAATGTACAAAATTTTGAGGGGCCTGGATAGAGTGGAGGTGAAGGGTCTATTCACCTTAGCAGAGAGGTCAGTAACAAGGGGGCATAGATTTAAAGTGATTGGTAGAAAAATTAGAGGGGAGATGAGGAAAAACGTTTTCACCCAGAGGGTGGTGAGGGTCTGGAACTCACTGCCTGAAAGGGTAGTTGAGGCAGAAAAACTCAACTCATTCAAAAGGAGTCTGGATATGTACCTCAAGTGCCGTAGGCTGCAGGGCTACGGACCAAATGCTGGAAGGTGGGATTAGAATGGGTGAAACGTTTTTCGGCCAGCACAGAAAGATGGGCCAAATGGCCTCTTTCTGTGCTTTAAACCTTCTATGATTCTAAGGAGGATGGAATTGGTGGTGTGGGGAGAGATAAACGAGCTTTGTGAGGCTCCGTATGTATCACTGTCATCTCAGGGTCAGAGTTGGGAGTACAAGTCATATGCGAGTAACTCACCTCTTGACTCCCCAAAGCCTGTCCGCCATCTACAAGGCATAAGTCAGGAGTGTGATGTAATACTCTCCACTTGCCTGGATGGGTGCAGCTCTAACAACACTCAAGAAGCTCGACACCATCCAGGACAAAGCAGCCCGCTTGACTGGCATCCCATCCACCACCTTCAACATTCACGCCCTCCACCACCGATGCACAGTGGCAGCAGTGTGTACCATCTACAAGATGCACTGCAGCAATGCACCAAGGCTCCTTAGACAGCACCGTCCAAACGGACGACCTTTACCAACTATAAGGACAAGGGCAGTAAATGCATGGGAACACCACCACCTGCAAGTTCCCCTCCAAGTCACACACCATCCTGACTTTGAACTATATCGCCGTTCCTTCACTGTCGCTGGGTCAAAATCCTGGAACTTCCTTCCTAACAGCACTGTGGGTGTACCCACTCCACATGGACTGCAGCGGTTCAAGAAGGCAGCTCACCACCACCTTCTCAAGGGCAATTAGGGATGGGCAATAAATGCTGGCCTGGCCAGCGACACCCACATCCCATGAATGAATAAAAAAAAATTGCACCAAGAATTTGAGTTCATAAAATAAGCTGACACTCCAGTGTAGGGCTGGGTTAGCTCCATTTTAAAAATCCCATGATAATATTTGAAGAAATACACAGAGTTATCGTGGTTAACATAACACTGCCCCCACCCCCTCCCCCTCCCCCGACCCCACCAGTGCAAAAAAACAGATTAACTGGTCATTCATCTCATTGACATTTGTGGTTCACGCTGTACACAATATAGCTGTTGTCATGCCCACATAATCAGAGTCCATTTTATGTGAAACACTTTGAGAAGTTTTTGAGATAAAACATCAAAAAAGTGCAAGTCATTTACACTTTTTGTTTCACATGGTTTCATTGGGCTGGTGAAAGTGGGTATCAGTGAAAGGGAGAATTCTGCAACAATGCCAGGTCCGTGTACTTTAAGGAACAGGGACCACCGGCGATTGCAAACAAATCTCGATCAGACGACAAAGATATTTCAAAATATTTGCAAGGCTGACAAAAATTGTCAAGAACATAAAATAAACAGGTTTATTAAAGCAGAATAAAAATGCAAAATAAAACATGGTTTGGAAAAGGTGAAACTTGGGAGACATGTTTCAGTCTCATTTTTTTTTAACAATAAAATACCACCACTGAAAATGAATTCCTAATGGAACACCAAGAGAGCATTTCTCAATGTTGGCCATGCATCAAATGTTGGCCGACATGGGACTTCACCCTGCATCGTGAATAATTCAATTCTCAGAAGTGTTCACATTTTGTTTCAGCTTTTGTGCTAGTCAGAATGAGAAATGAAATACTTCACCAAATATGTTCCTGATCTTAGCTTCAAGCATTCTCAGGTCAAGTTCGATGTAAGTTAAAGTTCCCTCTATGTATTCCGATCAATGATCCCAGGCCATTTATAACATTTAGTAGATGTAGGTTAAACAGCCATCTAGAAAGTCCCAACACTCCAGCTTACCTATACACGGGTTAGATGTAGATTATACAGCTTTTCACGTGGGTCCACTAACCATTCCTGAGTTAAATATAGGATGGCGCAGATTAGGATTAAAGGATCTTCTGTGCTATTCCGTGAAGCTTCTCCCAGGCCAAATATAAAATGGGTTAGATATAGAGTAAAGCTCTCTCTGCACTATTTCATACAGTACTCCCAGGCCAGGAAGTGTGGGTTAGATATGGAATAAACCTCACTGTGCTTAGTCCGAACAGGTGTCTTACAGTACATAAAAACAAGAAACGCTGGAAATACTCAGCAGGTCTGGCAGCATCTGTGGAGAGAGAAGCAGAGTTAACATTGACACTTCTTCAGAACTGGCAGATATAAGAAATGTAAAAGATTTTAAGCAAGTAAAGTGGGGGTGGGGCAAGGGATAACAAAAGAGAAGGTGTTGATAGGATAAGGTCACAGAGAATAACGGACCAGAAGGTCATGGAGCAAAGGCAAATGGTATGTTAATGGTGTGGCGAAAGACAAAGCGTTAGTGCAGAGAAGGTGTTAATTGACAGAAAAATGAGCAGCTTGGCCCCAAGCACAAACATGAAAAAACATTGGGTAGGCACAGTAGAAACAAACTAAAATAAAATAAACACATAAAAAAAAGAAAAAATAACTAAAAATAAAAAATGAAAAGGGGGGCCAGTCATGCTCTGAAATGATTGAACTCAATGTTCAGTCCGGCAGACTGTAGCGTGCCTAATCGTTAAATGAGGTGCTGTTCCTCGAGCTTGCGTTGATGTTCACTGGAACACTGCAGCAATCCCAGGACAGAGATGTGAGAATGACAGCAGGGGGGAGCGTTGAAATGGCCAGCAACCGGAAGCTCAGGGTCATGCTTTCGGACTGAGTGGAGGTGTTCCGCAAAGCAGTCACCCAGTCTACGTTTGGTCTCCCCAATGTAGAGGAGACCACATTCTGAGCAGCGAATACAGTATACTACATTGAAAGAAGTACAAGTAAATCGCTGCTTCACCTGAAAGGAGTGTTTGGGGCCTTGGATACTGAGGAGTGAGGAGGTAAATGGGCAGGTATTACACCTCCTGTGATTGCAGGGGAAGGTGCTGTGGGAAGCGGACGAAGTGGTGGGGGTAATGGAGGAGTGGACCAGGGTGTCACGGAGGGAACAATCCCTTCGGAATGCTGACAGAGGAAGGGAGGGGTAGAAGCATTTGATGGTGGCATCACGCTGGAGGTGGCGGAAATGGCGGACGATGATCCTCTGGATGTGGAGGCTGGTGGGGTGGAAAGTGAGGACAAGGGGAACCCTGTCGCGGTTCTGGGATGGAGGGGAAGAGGTGAGGGTAAAGGTGCGGGAAATAGGCCAGACACGGTTGAGGGCCCTGTCAACCACAATGGAGGGAAATCCTCGATTGAGGAAAAAGGAAGACATATCAGAAGCGCTGTCATGGAAGGTTGCATCATCAGAGCAGATGCGTCGGAGACGGAGTAACTAGGAGAATGGAATTCAGTCCTTACAGGAGGCAGGGTGTGAAGAAGTGTAGTCGAGGTAGCTGTGAGAGTTGGTGGGCTTATAATGAATATTAGTAGACAGCCTATCCCCAGAGATGGAGACAGAAAAGTCGAGGAAGGGAAGTGTCAGATATGGACCATGTAAAGGTGAGAGAAGGGTGGAAATTAGAAGCAAAGTTGATGAAGTTTTCCAGTTCAGGGCGGGAGCAGGAAACGGCACATATTCCACAAAAAGATAGGCATAACTAGGACCCATGCGGGTACCCATAGCAACATCTTTTACTTGAAGGAAGTGAATGGAGTTGAAGGAGAAGTTGTTCAATGTGAGAACAAGTTCAGCCAGGCAGAGGAGGGTCGTAGTGGATGGGGACTGGTTGGGCCTCTGTTCATGGAAGAAGCGGACAGTCCTCAAACCGTCCTGGTGGGGGATGGAGGTGTAGAGAGATTGGACGTCCATAGTGAAGAGGAGACAGTTGGGGCCAGGAAACTGGAAATTGTCAAAATGATGTAGGGTGTCAGATGAGTCACGGATGTAGGTGGGAAGAGACTGGATCAGGGGCAAAAAGATAGAGTCAAGATAGGAAGAAATAAGTTCAGTGGGACAGGAACAGGCTGAAACAATGGGTCTGCCAGGACAGTCCTGTTTGTGGATTTTGGGAAGGAGGTAGAAGTGAGTAGTACAGTGCATGTTAGCTGCAGAGTAAACCTTATACTCTGCTCTTCCATTAAACACTCCAAGGTGAAGGACAGCACTGGTTAGATACAGGGGAGACCATTTTCAACTTCAGCAGGGTGGAGAACTGGTATGAGCGATTGGCAGCCTGTTGTAGAGCCCAACTGATCTTGCTTCCCATTGGCTTTAATATTGTAATTTCCCATTCACCAGGAATCAGCTTAAAATCTGATTCTCAGCATGTTACATCTTTACAACTGGCACAGAAAGACTAGTCTTATCATTATGGTCTGGATTTGAGTCTATGTCCAAGAGGTACACATAGGAACACAGGAACCGAAGTAGGCCATTCAGCCCTTCGAGCCTGTTCTATCACCATTCAAGGAGATTAAGGCTGATCTGTAAAAGCTCAATGTCCTAACCTGCTTTCCCCCAGCAACCATTTCAGCTACCCTGATCCATTTGTAGGCAGCACACTTGCAATTCTCCGACAGGTACTGGTTCTGGACAAAGACTCAGAAAATCTACCCTTAAAGGTCAGGTGAAATTCCAACATGGAATATCTGTCAGCAAAACCACATGTGACAGCTGGGGTAATTAAAAGCAATTAAACCACCTTCTTTGGCCTGGTGTCCATTTATTTGATTGCACAGCTACATTAAAGGTGCAATGAAAATGCAAATTGTTGTCCTTGATATGGAATCAAAGTTTTTGTTGTATTGAAGTTGACTTGGGGACAGTAAAGGCATAAGAGAACCTCAGAAATAGTGTTTGTGATGAAAGAGCAGATAATCCCTAGCAGTGGATTAAGTTGAAGGCTCCCCAGCATGCCATTCACTGATTGTGTAATTCTGATCTCTGGACAAAACTTCAGTGTTACAACCAGGTGAGAAAGTAGTCTAGGGGTTCTCTCTCAGCCTTTTCCTGGTTTGGCCATAGCAGGGCTTAATTTTTAAAACACCGTGTTTTCAGCTTCCCCTCAGTGAATCCTTCCTCACCGCTCTCTAATTGTAAGGGCAAAGAAATCAACCAGACAAGTTTTCTCAGATTTAAACAAGAAAGGTGTACGTTTATTCACCTTAAAACTCTAATTCAGTTAAAACTACTAAAACTACATGCGTGACCACGCTAGCATACATACGCGATAAACACACATGCATATCGAGACAGAGGAGTAGAAAGAAGGGGAAAGGTTTGAAGTAATAGCTGGAGTTCAGTTACTGGTTTTGAGTTGGATGTAAAGTCTTTGATTGAAGTTACGTCTTGCAGTTCTCGTTGGGGCCCAGTACACATTTTCAAACTTGTTTCGCTGGTCTTCTGTCTTGAGGCTTGAGTTACTGCCGTGGATCCCTGGAACTTTGTGAGAGAGAGAGAGAGAGATGCTCTCTTCTTGAAGTTCAATTGCAGTCACTTCCCAAAACCTGTGTCAGTCACAATTTGAAAAGCCCCCAGGTTAGTCATGTGACTAGCTCTTTGTTTAGAGCAGCCTCGCCTGCGAGATTTATGGATTCCTTCAAGCTTCCCAGACACTCTCAGTGGGGGGGGGGGGGGGGGTGTCGGTGGCTGCTGCATGGAATGCTGGTTCAATGACTTTTGATCATCACTATTGACAAAAGTCCATCTGGCTAACTGAATCAGGGAATACTCCCATTGTCTTCTTCATGCAACTGTCTTTTCGAGTGCAAATGTGCAGCCATGTTTTCAGCCACTGTTGTGGTCTTTTTAAACAAGTTATTTCAAGTCCAGTAACAGTTCAAAAATAATGTTCCAAATGACGAAATTAATACGTCTCATTTTGGCAGGTGTGGTTTCCCTCACAGAGCCAGTCAATCCAGCAGCCGGGAATCCTCATTGTAATAAAATAATCTGGCAATCTCATTCAAAAGTGGTCCACAAGGAGGGATCTGGTGGGTGAAGAGTGGTCACAACTCGGGTGTAGGAGGTCTTCTTAGTGGTTGCAGTGCAATTTAGGAGTATATGATGCAGACCCAAAAAGGACAGTTTCCAGAATGCTCTCCAAAATCATGTCTCAGGAAATCGCAGACAAACTCTCCATTAAAATTACATAGAATTTTACAGCAGAGTAAAGGCCATTTGACCCAACTGATCTATGCCTTATACAAGCCTTCTCCAACCTTACTTCATCCTACCCTATCAAGATATCCTTCTATTCCTTTCTCCCTCATGTGCTATCCAGCTTTCCCGTAAATATATCAATACCCTGTGCCTCAACCACTCCATGTGGTAGCGAGTTCCACAATATCAGCCAAAGACTTGCAGGTTGATAGGTAAATTGGCCATTGCAAATTGCCCCTAGTGTAGGTAGGTGGTAGGAGAATTGAGGGAAGGTGGGGATGATGTAGGGAATATGGGATTAATGTAGGATTAGTATAAATGGGTGGTTGATGGTCGGCACAGACTCGGTGGGGCGAAGGGCCTGTTTCAGTGCTGTGTCTCTATGACTCTATGACTATCACCACTCTCTGGGTAAAGAACTTTCTCCTGAATTCCCAATTGGATTTATTAGTCACTATCTAATTAAAACTATCTAGTTTTGGACCTCCCCACAAAGTACAAGCATCTTCTCTACATCCACTCCATAAAACTCCTTCATAATTTTAACAACCTCTATCTGGGTCAACTTAATGCAAGACATGCTGTCAGTTGGTGCATCTTCATGCTGGGTGTGAGCATTCCGAAAAATTAGCATGCAAAATGCAAGAAAAACATTGTTTATTAGCCAGCACCCCTAGAATCTGAAACAATATCACAACTGTAAGACTAGAATTTACAGGGCAATTGGTAGGTGAAAACAGTTCAAAGCCCTTCCCACAATGGGGTATAAATTTGCTCAGATTGATGTTCCACCAAAGGGAAAGAAAACTGACTGGGGTGGATTGCAGATTCTGGGTTTCGCGTGACCACCCAAGACAAACTGATGACCAAATAACTACACCAGTGAATCAACTCCATACAGCAGTAATTGTTCTGATGTAGACAGGAGGAGGTGCAATGACTACCCCAGAGTGGTCACTATTACAGAGGTTTGAGTTCTTGGGGGAGAATGAGTTGGAGCTGGAGCAAGGATGAGATGACAGTGAGGACTAAGGGGAGAATGAAGCAATGGGATATTTGAGGATTAGAGCATCATCTCACAGTACTACAGAGAAAGAATGACTTGCATTTATATAGCTCCTCTCACAACCCTAGGTCATCCCAAAGCACACAGCTGACCTAAAAAACTAACTCAACATATTGGGCATTGAATCTGTGACCCTCCTAATCTGTATGACTGAGCACCACACCAGGCAATGTACTGCTATAATAATATAAAATAAAAACAAGAAATGCTGGAACCACTCAGCAGGTCTGGCAGCATCTGTGGAAAGAGAAGCAGAGTTAACGTTTCGGGTCAGTGACCCTTCTTCGGAACTGTTCCACAGTCTCTTTCCACATTTCTTTCCACAGATGCTGCCAGACCTGCTGAGTAGTTCCAGCATTTCTTGTTTTTATTTCAGATTTCCAGCATCCGCAGTATTTTGCTTTTACTTTAATGTACTGCTTTACTTGGTTACTTTTTTCCCCTTTCCTCTCTTGATAAAAGGAACACTTATATACAACATCTTTTACCACCTTAGGATGGCCTAATGTGTTTTAAAGCCAATTAACTATTTTTTTAAAGTCTCTGTTGCAATGTAGGAAATGCAGCAGCTAATTCATCCAAAGCAAGATCCTACAAACAGCAAAGTGATAATGACCAAATAATCTGTTTCAGTGATGTTGCTTAAGGGATAAATACTGGCTGGAAATAACTCCTTTGAAATGTTACCATAGGATTTTTTTTAACATCTACTTACAAGGGCAAATGGAGCCTTGGCTTAATGTCTGAACTGAAAAACAACACCTCTATAGGATGTCAGTCTAGATCTCATACTCAAGTCTCTGGAGTGGGTCTAGAACCTATAACCTTCTAACTAAGCAATAAGAAAGTCATCCATTGAGCCACAGCTGACACAACTACACAGAGGCACTGAGGAAGCAAGTTCCAGAGTGTTGGGAAGAGATGGATGAAGTTTCTGCACCAATGGAGAAGGTCCATTGAACTTGATAGCTGTTCCATCTTGAAACAATTTAAGATTTTCTTATATATAATCTTCTAAAGTAAACACTAAAACCAATGACAACATACAACTTTACAGTTTAATAAAACCACTGTGACTAAAAGAGGTATACCAAAAATTTGGGAAGCAGGTTAGTGTGGGCAGTATCACTAAATTTTTTCTACAGTTCTATCTCGCAAGTGAAAACACTTCTATATTCCCGTATTGTCCATGCCATCATTCCATTAAGACATCATATGTAGTTGTTGTAGAATGACAGTATGGTTGGGGCCATCTAAAACTGCTGGACCTTTGGAGCCTTTGTAACTAACGATCAGAGGTTTCCTAGCTTCCATCAGATTTTGCTTTTTTAACTAAACCTTCACTGTGTCTTGTTCAATAAAAGAAACACTTGCATTTATATAGTGCCTTTCACGACCACAAGGCATGCTAAGGTGCTTTACAGCCAATGAAGTACTTTTTGAAGTGTAGTCACTATTATAATGCAGGAAACATAGCAACTAGTTTGCACACAGCAAGCTCCCACAAACAGCACTGTGATATTCTGTTTCTGATGATGCTTATAATGGATAAGCCACCAGCAATAACTCCAATTTTCTTCTTCAAATAGTGCAATGGAATCTTTTACATCCACCTGCGAGTGCAGGCGGACCCTTAGTTTAACGTCTCATCCAAAAGACAGCACCACTGACAGTGCAGCACTCCCTCACTACTGCACTGGGA
The DNA here is from genome assembly GCF_036365525.1 of Heterodontus francisci. Taxonomy (NCBI): domain Eukaryota; kingdom Metazoa; phylum Chordata; class Chondrichthyes; order Heterodontiformes; family Heterodontidae; genus Heterodontus; species Heterodontus francisci. The sequence continues at coordinate 81,421,226 of NC_090390.1, forward strand.
GTGTCAGCCTAGGGTGGGGAGGTTTGGAGGTGGGGAGAGCATAAAATCGGGGGGGGGGGGGTGGAGGGAAGATGGGGCCTGTGAACAGCCTTCCCGCCCCGTGGCCAATTGAGGCCCTTATTGAGTAATTAATCCCCAATTAAGGGCCTCTTCCCACCGTAGCCGCAATCAGCCGTGCAGCGGGAGGCGCTGTTGCCACCCGGGAAGCACGGCACGGAAGTCTGTGCGTGTTACTTCCGGGCTCCGGGGTGGGTGGAGGGGCCCTCGTTAAAAGGAACTTAGTGCCTGAACAAGGAACCTGGCATCGGGAAAGGGGGTGGCCGCTGAGAGCCAGACACCTGCCCTTGCTGCTGACACCCCTCTCCCCCACGCGACCTCCACTCTGCAAGACCCCTCCAGCCATGACATACCTGATGCTCCTTAGCCTCTGGTAGATGCACCTCCAGCAGTGGCCACCGCCTCCATGGTGCCTCTGTTCAGTGGATGGGCTGCTGGCCTCTGATTGGCCGGCAGCTCTTCAAGCACGGGACTGCTGACAATGGGATCTTTGATCCTGTGGTCGGCTCGCTGCTTTCCACTTAAGTGCCTAATTGGCACTAGATTCGGAGGGTCTTCCGGAGAAGAGACAACGCAGGGATCACAACACCGTTTTTTTTCCAGATGTCGAGACCCTCACCACCTTGCTGTGTTTGGGTCTCCAGAGTGGGACTTGAACACACAACAATCGAGCTCAGAGGTAAAAATGCTACCCATTGAGTCACAGCTGACACCAAAGACAAGCTCAGGAGTGAGATGTAGCTGCTATCACAGCCCTTGAGTGTGGATCTCTCGCTTAGGACTTAACTGGCTGTGTGCCTTCCCTTCAGTTTCAGCGAGCAATCCTGTCAAAGAGGGAAATTTATTTTTGTGGGGTGTGTATTTTGGTTGGGGGACTCCTGCAAACACCATCAGTGTGCTTATATGCGTGGCCAATCAATCATTCAATAATTAAAATCTCCCCCAATCTATCATCTTTCTCTATGATAAAGTCAAGAATCTACACCAAATATTTATCAGGCAGCAAAGATTAGCTGGACCACTTTCTATTCAAACTATTTCTCTAGGATTTCTCTATGAAAATGTAGCTCCTTTTTCCTATGTTCCTTCAGCAATTATCAACTGTCTCACTTTTCTAGGCCAAAGGACAGCAGCCATTTTGGGTCATCTCTTCTCCACAACTATGATCAGAAGGAGTCTTCTGTATTCCAGAATGGCTGAGCTTATTTAAATGGATGGCTCAAGTTGGATAGGCTTGGGAGCTGGTCCAACTGACCCTTGGAAGCCAGTCTGATGGTGGCATCGTTCACTGGGGTTGGTTGATACCATCAGGGTCCCAGGCTGGTCCAAACTTTAGGCTCCCGATTAAATAAATGGAGATGTTCCTGCCATCAGTGCCACCAACCAGATGAAATGTAGAGGGAAGGCATCCTCAAAATAGTTGGCTTAAAAAAATGACAACATTTCCAAATATTAAACCAGATTTTTTTCAGCGTTATATTTTCCTTTAAAGAGAGATTGAGGCCAAGGAACTGAAGATGCTCCTGATAGGCTTTTCTCCCTCACCAAATGCTTTCAGATCATCGGATATAAGTGTTCGAAGGTGATCATGACCCAGCATCTCACAGTTTCAGAGAAAACATGCATAAGAAGATTTCTACACGTTATTTGTTATGGAGATACACTTAAGGGGAATTTGTGTTACTCACATTAGGGAAGAGATCAAGAGGCGATAAGGCATGTAGATCATTAGGATAACAGGGAAAGTTGATGATGTGGTTACTAACAATTTCTCCAAATAAAATCTTGGAAACAGAACCAAGAAACGTGAGCAAGCACACGGAATTGAACACAATGCTGTTATGGCCATTGTTCCAAAAAAAGTTAGAAACAGTGGAGGTCCAAAGCAGTCCATGTGCACAGATCATTCAAATATCATGGAGAGGTACAGAGAATAATCAAAAGGCAAATGGAATACTGGCCTTTATATCCAGAGGACTAGAATATAAGAGGGTAGAAGTCATGCTTCAGCTGTACAAAGTCCTGGTTAGACCACACCTGGAGTTACTGAGAGCAGTTCTGGGCACCACACCTCAGGAAGGATATATTGGCCTTGGAGGGAGTGCAGTGTAGATTTACCAGAATGATACCTGGACACCAAGGGTTAAATTACAGGAAGAGGTTACACAAACAAGGGTTGTATTCCTTGACATTTAGAAGGTTAAGGCATGATTTGATTGAAGTTTTCAAGATATTAAGGGGAACAGATAGGGCAGATAGAGGGGAAGTATTTCTGCTGGTTGGGGAGTCAGAAAATTAGAGTCAGGTCTTTCAGGAAAAAAATTAGGCAACACTTCTACACCCAATGGGTGGTTTAAATTTGGAACTCTCTTCTGCAAATGGCAATTGATGCTAGATCAATTGTTAAATTTAAATTGATATCAATAGATATTTGTTAACCAAAGTTTAAGGGATAAGGGGCAAAGGTGGAGATATTGATTTAGGTTGCATAACAGACAAGATGTTATGGGCTCGAGGGGCAAAACAGCCTACCCCTGTTTCTATGTTCCAAACTTTTGTTTATCTTCTAAGTTCCAAAAGCACTGTCCTGTGCACTCTACATCCCATCATTCTAGATCGTATTTAAAGAACGTGTTATGGATAATATTTAAAGAACGTGTGCATGAATTACAACAATTATTCATTCCTGTCTGGCGCAAAAATAAAACCGGAAAGGTGGCTCAACCATGGCTTACAAAAGAAATTAGGGATAGTATTAGATCCAAAGAGAAGGCATTTAAATTGCCAGAAAAAGCAGCAAGTTTGAGGATTGGGAGCAGTTTAGAATTCAGCAAAGCAGGACAAAGAGGTTGATTAAGCGGGGGAAAATAGAGTCTGAGTAAACTTGCGGGGAACATAAAAACTGACTGTAAAAGCTTCTATAGGTATGTGAAGAGAAAAAGATTAGTGAAGACAAATGTAGATCCCTTACAGTGAGAAATGGGGGAAATTATAATGGGGAACAAAGAAATGGTAGAACAATTAAACACATACTTTGGATCTGTCTTCACAAAGGAGGACACAAGTAACCTCCCAGAAATGTTAGGGAACTAAGGGTCTAATAAGTGGGAGAAACTAAAGGAAATCAGTATTAGTAAAAAAAATAGTGCTAGGGAAATTAATGGGATTAAAGGCTGACAAATCCCCAGGGCCTGATAATCTACATCCCAGAATACTAACGGAAGTGGCCCTGGAAATAGTGGATGCATTGGTGGTCATCTTCCAAAATTCTATAGACTCTGGAGCAGATCCTACAGATTGGAGGGTGGTAAATGTAACCCCACTATTTAAAAAAGGAGGGAGAGAAAAAACAGGGAATTACAGACCAGTTAGCTTTACATCAGTAATGGGGAAAATGTTAGAGTCTATTATAAAGGATATGATAGCAGAACACCTAGAAAGCATAAGCGGGATTGGACAAAGTCAGCATGTGTCTACGAAAGGGAAATCATGCTTAACAATTCTACTGGAGTTTTTTGAGGATGTAACTAGTAGAATAGATAAGGGAGAACCAGTGGATGTGATGTATTTGGATTTTGAGAAGGCTTTTGATAAGGTCCCACATAAGAGTTTAGTGTTCAAAATTAAACCACATGGGATTGGGGGTAATATACTGGCATGGATTGAGAATTGGTTGACAGATAGGAACCGGAGAGTAGGAATAAACGGTTCTTTTTCTGGGTGGTAGGCAGTGACTAGTGGGGTATCGCAGGGATCAGTGTTTGGGCCCCAACTATTCACAGTATATATTAATGACTTGGGTGAGGGAACTAAATGTAACATTAGCAAGTTTGCAGACAACACAAAGCTGTGGGGGTGGTGGCGGGGTGGGGGAGGGGGCGGGGGTGGAGAATGTGAGCTGAGATGAGGATGCAAAGAGGCTTCAATGTGATTTGGACAAGTTGGGTCAGTGGGAAAATGCATGGCAGATGCAGTATAACCTGGATAAATGTGAGGTTATCCACTTTGTTTGTAAAAATAGAAAGGCAGATTATTATCTGAATGGTGATAAATTGGGAAAGGGGGAGGTGCAACGAGACCTGGGTGTCCTTGTACACCAGTCGCTGAAAGCAAGCATTCAGATGCAGCAGGCAATTAGGAAGGCGAATGGTATGTTGGCCTTCATTGCAAGAGGATTTGAGTACAGGAGCAAGGACGTCTTACTGCAGTTATATAGGGCCTTGGTGAGACCACATCTGGAGTATTGTGAGCAGTTTTGGTCTCCTTTTCTGAGGAAGGATGTTTTTGACATGGAGGGAGTGCAAAGAAGGTTTACTAGGCTGATTCCTGGGATGGCAGAATTGACGTATGAAGAGAGATTGGGTTGACTAGGCCTATATTCACTAGAGTTTAGAAGAATGAGAGGAGATCTCATAGTAACCTATAAAATTCTAACAGGACTAGACAGGGTAGATGCAGGGAGGATGTTCCCGATGGCTGGGGAGTCCAGAACCAGGGATCACAGTCTCAGGATACGGGGTGTGCCATTTGGAACCAAGATGAGGAGAAATTTCTTCACTCAGAGGGTGGTGAACCTGTGGAATTCTCTACCGCAGAAGGCAGTGGAGGCCAAGTCATTAAATATATTCAAAAAGGAGATAGATATATTTCTTAATGCCAAAGGGATCAAGGGAAATGGGGAGAAAGCGGTAACAGGGTACTGAATTAGACCATCAGCCATGATCTTTTTTGAGTAGCGGAGCAGGCCCGAAGGGCCTACTCCTGCTCCTATTTTCTATGTTTCTAAGTTTCTCACTGTATTCAAACCAAGACTCATCGCACTATTGGCTTCTCAAACTCCTTCAACCCCAACATCCCTTAGAATCTCCAAACTTTCAAATCTCTTTGTGTCACAGTGCAACTGCTTCCTAATTTATTTGGCATCTCTTTCATAGTCAATTTTAGTCATCTCGTATTTGGGAGCCTGACTAGAGAACGTAGGTCAAAAATCTGCAGAGTTGTTTCTCCAAAATGCACTTTCATTGAGTAAGTCTCCATGACTGGTACACAGGTTTGTTGAATTTAACCTTTTCAGATTTGGTGGTGTCCTATACTATTGGCCTTAACCCAACCTGCACCATTAGTCTTGACCCAAGCTGCATGCAGTATTGGTCTTAACTCAACACACATTATTGGCTTTCACCCAATGGGTGCTATTGACCTTAACACACCTGCACTAATCCAGATAGTCAGGCAGTGAAGGATAGAACTGGAGCCTAATCTTTATGCTCTTTTCAGCTTTTATTTACAGAGACACACATTACAAACACGTACCTTCAAACCCAACAACCACAGTTTCAGTTGCTCCTATATACAGGAGTACAAGTGAATCCCCAATTAATGCCCATCACCTGAATATAATTTAACACTCAATTTATATACAATTAATACACTCTTGACCTTAACTTAACTCGCATTATTGTCCTTAACCCAAACCGCGCTATGGGCCTTAACCTAACCTGCATTATTGGCACATGGCACAGTGGGATCTAAGAGAGGAGGAAAGATAAGGATTCAGATGACACAATGGCATAGTCTGTTGAGAACGTGCCAGCTATTTTTGGATAAATGGAGTCATTGGAAAGTCCTGACAGTGCATTTCAGGAAAGCCACTGGGAAAGGACACAAATTGGAAATCAGGAGCTTCTTCACAAGGAGGTTCAAAGGAAGAGTCAACCCCAGATGGTGTTCCTGCATTGTGTGTGCTCACTTACGTGCTTCAAAGACAGGTGTGAGGGAGTAGGTTACTGGTGTGCCCAGCATGGGGAGATCTAAGTAGAAGTGAAAACTTGCATGATGGCTCAATAAATAAAATAATTGATGGAACTTCAGGATTATCCAAAACTAGTTACAGCCAATGAAGCATAGTCACTGTTGTGGTGTAGGAAACTCAGCAGCCAATTTGCACACAGCAAGGTCCCACAAACAGCAATATGATAATGACCAGATAATCTGTTTTTTTTTTAATTGTGTTGGTTGAGGGATAAACATTGATGAGAACATTGGCCCCCTGCTCTTCTTCCAAAAAAAAGCACAAGACAGACGATCATTAAAACCCACCCTAAATGGCAGATGATGCCCTCAGTTTACTACACTGAGAGCATCAACCTAGATTTCTGGGCTGAAGTCCCTGGAATAGGACTTGAACCTACAACTTTCTGACTCAAAGAAAAGAGCGCTACCCGCTGAGCCAAAGCTGACACTTACACAGTAAGCTGGTCTAACTCGAATCGCCACACTGGAGTGGTGGTTTGGATGTTATTGTCAGTCTCAGGACTTATGGAGTGGAAAAGTTGGTCAGTTCCAAATCTTGGTCAATGTGTGGTGAACCCTTCAATGTGAGCATTCAGGTAAGATCAGGATCGGGCCTGGCTGTGATGTGCCCCCACCCCTCAAGTTCAAATCACCCAATGGCACTCACACTTGTGTGAAGAAGGCCATTTGAGTGTGGGCACAGAACCACAAGCCTGCATGAGGCTGCACCTTCAGTGGAGATAAGGAGAAAATTGGATGGGCAAAAGAGAAGGAAAAAGAATGCAAACCAATGTTTTACCCAGGGATAAAATCATCTGTGGCTCAGTGACAAAAGAACTAGAGGTAAAATAAGGAGAGATATCTTCACACGGAGGGTTTTTAAGATCTGGAAAGCACTACCTCAAATAGACATGAATTTATAAAGAGCAATTTTGTAGGGTTATGGGACTAAATTACAGAACTCTTTCAAAGAGTCGGCACAAGCTCAATGGGATGAATGGCCTCCTTTTTGGCTGTAGGACTCTATTATTCCATGATGCCAATGTTGACTTCAGAGGACAGACTGTAAGACAAAGCCTGCACCAGCCAGGTCTCGATTTTTGGCCTGTCCACAGGAAACCACATAGTGAAGTCAGGAACTACAAGAAACTGGCTTACTGTCTTCGGCCCAGTGCCCTGAGGTTTCATGAATCTAACATGAACCTGTTCTAACCTCACGTGATTGAGACCAGGATCTTCTGCCATCTGGGACACAAAAGGACAAGTTCAGCATTCCTCCTCTCCCCTTTCATTAGGGGTTTCAAGCTATCTTAAAGGGAATGAATAGTCTATTGAATAACCAAGTTGAATCTTCAAAGTTAACCCAATTATGCAGGAGATGGATAAAGTCATTCCAGTCAAACAGTTCACTATTATGAGGGGTTCAACTTCCAGGGGCTAATGTTAAAAATGAGAAGGTTAGTTGGGAGCAAAAATGGAGATCAGCCAAGTTCCACCAACAGCAATAAGAGACATGTCCAGATCATCTGTTTTAGTGACGTTGGCTATTATCTCATTGCTGTTTGAGATCTTGCTGTCCATAATTTAGCTGCCACATTTCCTGCATAGTCTACCTAGACTTCCTCAATAACAATCTGTTGTACCAAACTTTTGGTGGCCTCTTCTAATCTCTCTTATTCCTGGACTGGTGTCTATTTTCCATAAGCCTATTAGTCTAGCACCTTGGGACTTTTACATTAAAAAGGATGCTATATTTTCATAGTTGTTGTAGAATGACTTTGTATCTCTTGGTGTATTTATCTGCCGCACCATCGGGGGAGCTGGTGTGTCGTATTTGAAATCTGTCTTTGGTTATGGCATCCAGACAGCGGAAGGATACGTGCAGAGTATGAGATGTTTTTCTCTGTATGTCCTAATATGGGAGCGTGACATCTCAATTATTATTGCAGAAGGTCAATGCTGCTTTATTTGAAAACACGGCTGATATAATTATTCACTTCAAAGATGTAACAATGTCCTTCTGAGCTCAGCCTGTTCTTTGGCTCCGTAAACAAAACCAGCAGTGAGATTTTCTTACATACACAATACTCTCTGTGACGGGGTGCCAGTTCTCTGCGGTCGTTTTGTGCTTTAGTCACCACAGATGCTATCCCTTCCCTTTATGTCTTATGCCACATGTGTTTCCAGCTTTGGGGAATGTCCTGTGATGATGATGAGTCTGACCATATCAGAGGGGCATAAATGGGCCACAGAGTATCATCAGGAAATGACTGAAGCAGAAAGTCAAAGGGACTGAGGTCTCCAGCTGCTATTCTTTCTGTGTGCCAACAGCGCAGAACACACACATACTGGCACCTGGCATCTCCCAGCTGACACTGTCAAACAAATAGATGGCAATATGAATGAAACCCACATCAATAAACTTACACAAAAAAAGAATTCAAGGCGGTAACCTGACCTTGAGCCCTGACTGTCACTTGTAATATGATAGATTGTTCCAAAAACTCTTGATTAGACTAGTGTTTGTCTCATAGTCACTTCTAGGTCTTCATGCATGTAAACCATCTGAACTCCTCAGTGAGACTCAAGCCTTGTAATCACTGCTAGGTATGAGTATGTATATAAACTATCTTCAAATAGATTCCAGCATGTGACACACTCGCAAGTTGCTATGATAGGTTTGGAGAGCTGTGTTTCTACTCTTGCAAAAGCCTGAACATTGAGGAGATTTCACTGAGGTCTTTAAAAGAGTTTTAGTTTTTTTTTTAGTTTTTAGAGATACAGCACTGAAACAGGCCCTTCGGCCCACCGAGTCTGTGCCAACCATCAACCACCCATTTATACTAATCCTACACTAATCCCATTTTCCTACCACATCCCCACCTGTCCCTATATTTCCCTACCACCTACCTATACTAGGGGCAACTTACAATGGCCAATTAACCGATCAACCTGCAAGTCTTTTGGCATGTGGGAGGAAACCGAAGCATCTGGAGGAAACCCACGCAGACACAGGGAGGACTTGCAAACTCCACACAGGCAGTACCCAGAATTGAACCCGGGTCGCTGGAGCAGTGAGGCTGCGGTGCTAACCACTGCGCCACTGTGCCTCCCTAGTTAGAGACTCAGCCTTCGTAGAAGGACTGTTTAAACAAGATAGGTTTGAGAGGACTTGGCCCATGAGAATAAGTTATTTTTTTATTCGGTCATGGGATGTGGGTGTCACTGGCTAGTCCAGCATTTATTGCCCATCCCTAATTGCCCTTGAGAAGGTGGTGGTGAGCTGCCTTCTTGAACTGCTGCAGTCCATGTGGTGTAGGTACACCCACAGTGCTGTTAGGAAGGGAGTTCTAGGATTTTAACCCAGCAACAGTAAAGGAACGGTGATATAGTTCCAAGTCAGGATGGTGTGTGGCTTGGAGGGGAACTTGCAGGTGATGGTGTTCCCACGCATTTGCTGCCCTTGTCCTTCTAGGTGGTAGAGGTTGTGGATTTGGAAGGTGCTGTCAAAGGAGCTTTGGTGAGTTGTTGTAGTGCATCTTGTAGATGGTACACACTGCTGCCACTGTGCATCAGTGGTGGAGGGAGTGCATGTTTGTGGATGGGGTGCCAATCAAGCGGGCTGCTTTATCCTGGATGGTGTCGAGCTTCTTGAGTGTTGTTGGAGCATCCAGGCAAGTGGAGAGTATTCCATCACACTCCTGACTTGTGCCTTGTAGATGTGCCGGGTTGGACTTGTCCTGCTTTTTGTGTACAGGGCATTAAACATTTAGATAGGTTGGATGTCATGAGGTATTTCTCCTAACAGAGTCTTCAAGATCTGGAAGAAGTAACTGGCTGTTGGGCAGCCATTTGCTGCAGGAAGGAATAAGGGTGGACAGGCTCTGGGGAGTCAGGAGGTGAGTTCCTCGCTGCAGGATTCCTAGCCTCTGACCTGCTCTTGCAGCCACGGTATTAAAATGGCTACTCCAGTTCAGTTTCTGGTCAATGGTAACCCCTAGGATGTTGATAGTGGGGGATTCTGCGATGGTAATGCCATTGAATGTCATGGGGAGACGGTTAGATTCTCTCTTGTTGGAGATGATCATTGCCTGGCACTTGTGTGATGCAAATGTTACTTGCCACTTAGCCGCCCAAGCCTGGATGTTCTCCAGGTCTTGCTGCATTTCTACACGGACTGCTTCAGTATCTGTGGAGTCGTGAATGGTGCTGAACATTGTGCAATCATCAGCAAATATCCCCACTTCTGACCTTATGATTGAAGGAAGGTCATTGATGAAGATGAAGATGGTTGGGCCTAGGACACTACCCTGAGGAACTCCTGCAGTGATGTCCTGGAGCTGAGATGATTGACCTTCAACAACCACAACCATCCCCCTTTGTGCTAGGTATGACTCCAACCAGTGGAGAGTTTTCCCCCTGAGTCCCATTGACTCCAGTTTTCCTAAGGTTCCTTGATGACAGACTCTGCCAAATACGGCCTTGATGTCCAGGGTAGTCACTCTCACCTCACCTCTTGAGTTTGGCTCTTTTGTCTATGTTTGGACCAAGGCTGTAATGAGATCAGGAGCTGAGTGGCCCTGCAGGAACCCAAACTGAGCATCACTGAGCAGGTTATTGCTAAGCAAGTGCTGCTTGATGGCACTGTTGATGACACCTTCCAGCACTTTACTGATGATTGAGAGTAGACTGATGGGGCGGTAATTGTCCAGTTTGGACTTGTCCTGCTTTTTGTGTACAGGGCATTAAACATTTAGATAGGTTGGATGTCATGAGGTATTTCTCCTAACAGAGTCTTCAAGATCTGGAAGAAGTAACTGGCTGTTGGGCAGCCATTTGCTGCAGGAAGGAATAAGGGAACTGGATGAACAACAACGACGTGCATTTATATAGCACATTTAACATAGTAACGTATGCCAAGCTACTTCACAGGACTGTTACCAAACAGAATTTTGGCACTGAGTCACATAAGGAGATGTCAGGAGAACAGATGGCCAAAAGTTTGGACAAAGACGTAGGCTTTAAGGAAGGTTATAAACATAGCAACACAAAGGAGGCCATTCAGCCCTTTGAGCATGTCCTGCCATTCAATGAGATCATGGCTGATCTGCGACCTAACTCCATGTACCCGCCTTTGTCCCAGGATGAGACAGTTACAGCTGAAGAGCCAGAAAGTGCAATGGGCCAAATGGTCTGCTTCTGTGCTCTAATTTCTACGATTCTATAAACAAATACTGGTTAAAGTACAATTGTTAAAAGAGCACTTTCCCTGCGCTCATGAAAATCACACAGACCCATCAACCTAGTCGGCAAATTAAAAAAGGCCTTGCTCACTCAAACAAGGCGCAACTTGACAAGAGCCTCTGTGGTATTTGGCACTAATGAAATGGCATGTAGATAAGAGATCACTCACTCCACCTTGCAGCTGTAAAGAGCTTGACCTATGTGGTAGAATCAGAGAATAAGAGCATGCTTGTAGCACTGTCACCAAGATCAGAGACTGCTCCAGTCTCTGCTCAAACATTACAACCACCCCATCATATTCACTCACTCAGACAGCAATCTGATACTAGGAAGCAGCACAGGCTTTGAGACGCTTCAAATGCGAGCACCTTCTATTAATACACTGACTTTCAACAAGCTTTGATTAGGTAGCAGCTTAAACAGGAGAGCAAACCCAAACTAAGCATCAGTGAGCAGGTTATTGCTGAGCAGGTGCCGCTTGATACATACGAACATATGAATTAGGAGCAGAAATAGGCGATTCGGCCCCTCGAGCCTGCTCCACCATTCAATAAGATCATGGCTAATCTGTTTCTGACTCGAATTCCACATTCCCATCTACCCCCAATAACCCTTGGTTTCCTTGCCTAACAAGAATCTATCTACCCCAGCCATAAAATTATTCACTGACCCCGCCTCCACCACCTTCTGATGCAGAGAGTTCCAAAGTCGCACAACCCTCTGAGAGAAAAACATTCTCCTCATCTCTGTCCTAAAAGGGCGACCTCTAATTTTAAAACAGTGCCCCCAGTTCTGGATTCACCCACAAGAGGAAACATCCTTTCCACATCCACCTTGTCAAGACCATTCAGGATCTTATAAACTTCAATCAAGTCTCCCCTCACTCTTCTAAACTCCAGTGAAAACAAGCCCAGTCTGTCTAACCTTTCCTCATAAGACAACCCACTCATTCAGGTATCAATCCAGTAAACTCCTCTGAACCGTCTCCAACGCATTCACATCCTTCCTTAAATAAGGAGACCAAAACTGCACACACTATTTGAGATGCGGTCTCACCAATGCCCTGTATAACTGAAGCATAACATTCTTACTTTTATTTTCAATTCCTCTCATAATAAAGGATAGCATTCCATTAACCTTCTTTATTACTTGCTGTACCTAACTTTTTGAGACTCATGCACTAGAACACCTAGATCCCTCTGCACCTCGGAGTTCTGCAATCATTCTCCATTTAAATAATACTCTGCTTTTTATTCTTCCTGCCAAAATGAACAACTTCACATTTTCCCACATTATACGCCAACTGCCAGATTTTTGCCCACTCACACAATCTATTTATATCGGACTGCAACCTCCTTCTGTCCTCTTCACAACATAGTTTCCTACATATCTTTGTGTCATCTGCAAATTTAGCTACCATGCCTTCACTCCCCTCATCTAAGTCATTGATATAAATTGTAAAAAGTTGAAGCCCCAGCACAGACTCATGCAGGACTCCACTGCCGATGCATTGTTGATGACCCGTTCCATCACTTTGCTGATAATCGGGAGTGGACTGATAGGGCGGTAATTGGCCGAGTTGGACTTGTCCTGCATTTTGTGCACAGGACAATTTTCCACAGTGCTGGGTAGATGCCAGTGTTGTAGCTGTACTGAAACAGCTTGGCTAGGGCCGCAGCAAGTTCTGTAGCACAAGTCTTCAGTGCTATTGCCGGAATGTTGCCAGGGCCCATAGACTTTGCATTATCCAGTGCCTTCAGCCTTTTCTTGATATTACGTGGAATGAATGGGATTGGCTGAAGACTGGCATCGGTGATGCTGGGGACCTCAGGAGGAGGCAGAGATGGATCATCCACTCGGCACTTCTGGCTGAAGATGGATACAAATGCTTCTTTCTTGTCTTTTACACTGATGTGCTGGGCTCCCCCATCGTTGAGGATGGGTATATTTGTGAAGCCTCCTCCTCCTGTCCATTCACGACTAGATGTGTCAGGACTGCTGAGCTTAAATCTGATCCGTTGGTTTTGGAATCGCTTAGCTCTGTCTATCACATGCTGCTTATGCTGTTGGGCACGCAAGTAGTTTTGGGTTATAGCTTCACCAGGCAGACACCTCATTTTGAGGTATGCCTGGTGCTGCTCCTGGCATGCCCTCCTACACTCTTCATTGAACCAGGGCTGGTACCCCGGCTTGATGGTAATGGTAGAGTGGGGGATATGCCAGGGCCATGAGGTTACAGATTGTGGTTGAGAACAATTCTGCTTCTGCTGATGGCCCACAGCGCCTCATGGATGACCAGGTTTGCATTGCTAGATCTGTTTGAAATCTATCCCATTTAGCACGGTGGTAGTGCCACACAACACAATGGAGGGTATCCTCAATGTCTCCACAAGGACTGTGCGGTGGTCACTCCTACCAATACTGTCATGGACAGATGCACCTACGGCAGACAGATTGGTGAGGACGAGGTCAGGTATATTTTACCCACTTGTTGGTTCCCTCACCTGCCGCAGACCCAGTCTAGCAGCTACGTCCTTTAGGACTCAGCCAGCTTGGGCAGTAGTGGTACTACCGAGCCACTCTTGGTGATGGATATTGACGTCCCCCACCCAGAGTACATTTTGTGCCCTTGCCACCCTTGGTGCTTCCTCCAAGTGCTGTTCAACATGGAGGAGTACTGACTCATCAGCTGAGGGGGGGGGGGGGGGGCGGCAGTAGGTGGTAATCAGCAGGAGGTTTCCTTGTCCATATTTGATCTGATGTCATGAGACTTCATGAGATCTGGAGTCAATGTTGAGGACTCCCAGGGCAACTCCCTCCTGACTGTTTACCACTGTGCCACCACCTCTGCTGGGTCTGTCCTGCTGGTGGGACAGGACATATCTGGGGATGGTGATGGCGGAGTCTGGGACCTTGTCTGTCAGGTATGATTCTGTGAGTATGACTATGTCAGGCTGTTGCTTGACTAGCCTGTGGGACAGCTCTCTCAACTTTAGCACAAGCCCCCAGATGTTAGTAAGGAGGACCTTGCAGGGTCGACAGGGCTGGGTTTGCCGTTGTCATTTTCGGTGCCTAGGTCGATGCCGGGTGGTCCGTCCAGTTTCATTCCTTTTATTAGACTTTGTAGCTTCTAGATACAACTGAGTGGCTTGCTAGGCCATTTCAGCGGACATTTAAGAGTCAAGCACATTGCTGTGGGTCTGGAGTCACATGTAGGCCAGACTAGGTAAGGATGGCAGATTTCCTTCCCTAAAGGACATTAGTGAACCAGATGGGTATTTACAACAATTGACAATGGTGTCATGGTCACCATTAGACTAGCTTTTTAATTCCAGATTTTTTATTAATTGAATTCAAATTCCACCTTCTGCCATGGTGGGATTTGAACCCATGTCCGCAGAGCAATACCCTGGGTCTCTGGGTTACTAGTCCACTGACAATGCCACCGCCTCCCCAAAATCCTGGAATTCCCTTCCTAACAGCACTGTTGATGTACTTACACCCCAAGGATTGCAGCCGTTCAAGAAGACAGCTCACCACCACCTTCTCAAGGTCAATTATGGATGGGTAATAAATGCAGGCCTAGCCAGCGACGCCCACGTCCCAGAAATAAATTTTAAAAATGATTAATGCGTGATTGCATTCAGTTTAATTGAATCCTCCAAGGTAGAAACCATTGACAACAATGAAAAGATGAAAGAAAGAACTGGCATTTCTATAGCGCCTTTCACAATCTCAGCCTTTTACAGCCAACGAAGCACTTCTGAAGTGTAGTCACTGTTGTAATGCAGGAAACACTGCAGCCAATTTTGCACAGCAAGCTCCCACAAACAGCAATGTGATATTGACCAGATAATCTGTTTTACTGATGTTGACTGGGGAATAAATATTGAGCAGGAGACCAGGGACAATCTCCCTGCTCTGCTTCAATATAGTGTCGTGGGATCTTTTGCCTGCACCTGACAGGGCAGACGGGACCTCAGTTTATCATTTCATCCAAAAGACGACACCGTCAAGAGTGCAGCACTCCCTCAGAACTGCACTGGGAGGATCAGTCTCGATTTTGTGCTCAAGTGTCTGAAGTGGGACTATGAGCCAACAACCTTCAGAGAGTGTGACCCACTAAGCCATGGTCGACCTTAACTAATTACTCCAAAGGGAAGTTAGTAATGTTCAAGTTAATCTGATTGTGGCCTTACCTCCACTTTACTGCCATTCTCCCATAACCTTTGACTCCCTTGTCAATCAAAATCCTGTCTAACCCAGCCTTGAATATATTCAATGATTCAGCCTCCACTGCTCTCTGGGGTAGAGGATTCAAAAGATTACTGACCCTCTGAGAGAAGAAATTTGTCCTTATCTCCATCTTAAATGTAAGATCCATCATTCTGAAACTGTGCTCCCAAGTTCTAGATTCCTCCATGAGGGGAAACATCCTCTCAACATCTACCCTGTAAAGGCCCCTCAGAATTTTACGTCTCAATAAGATCATTCTTCTAAACTCCGATGAGTCAAGGCCCAACATAGAATCATAGAGTCATTTACAGCATACAAGGAGGCCATTCGACCCATCGAGTCCATGACTACTCTCGGCAGAGCAATCCAGTCAGTTCCATTCCCCCGCTCGATTCCCGTAGCCCTGCAAGTTTATTTTCAAGTGCCCATCCAATTTCCTTATGAAATCATTGATTGTCGCCAACTTGACCACCCTCGTGGGCAGTGAGTTCCAGGTCATTACCACCCGCTGTGTAAAAAAGTTCTTCCTCATATTCCCCCTGCATCTCTTGCCCAAAATCTTCAATCTGTGTCCCTGAGTCCTTGTATCATCAGTTAATGGGAACAGTTTTTCCTTGTCTAACTTATCTAAGCCTGTCATAATTTTGTACACCTCTATCAAATCTCCCCTCAATCTCCTTTGCTCCAAAGAGAACAACCCCAGCTTCTCCAACCTAACCTTGTAACTAAAATCTCCCATCCCTGGAACCATTCTGGTAAATCTCCTCTGCACCCTCTAAAGATCCCTCACTTCTTTCCTAAAGTGTGGTGACCAGAACTGGACGCAATACTCTAGTTGTGGTCTAACCAGAGCTTTATAAATGTTCAGCAAACCTTCCCTGCTTTTGTACTCTATGCCTCTATTTATGAAGCCAAGATCCCATATGCTTTACTAACCACTCTCTCAATATGTCCTGCCACCTTCAAAGATCAATGCACATGCGCCCCCGGATCCCTCTGTTCCTGCACACTCTTTAAAACTGTGTCATTAAGTATATATTGCTTCCCTCTATCCCTTCTGCCAAAATACATCACCTCACACTTGTCTGTATTCAATTCCATCTGCCACTTGTCTGCCCATTCTGCTAGCCTATCTATGTCCTTTTGCAGGCGGTTCATATTATCCTCACTATTTGCCTCACCTCCAAGTTTGGTATCATCAGCAAATTTTGAAATTCTACTCTGTATTCCAAGATCCAAGTCATTGTTATTTAGGAAAAAAAGTAGTGGTCCCAGCACTGACCCTTGGGGAACACCACTATCTACCATCCTCCAGTCTGAAAAACAACCACTTGCCAGTTTCCAGCCCTTAAGCCAATTTTTTATGTAACTGGACACTGACCCTCCTATTCCATGAGCCTCAATTTAGTTAACCAGCCAGTTCTGACTGCGTCTGGAGAAACTGTATGTAAACAAGGGCTCCTGTCCCAGCTTTTACATCATTAAACAGCAGAATGCTTGGACACAAAGGGAAGGCTCTAGGTGTGAAATGTTAACAAGCCATGGCGGTGAAATCACTGATCGCTAGCGCAGGTTTTGAGATATTAAATAATGTCTCCACTCATGAGTTGGGAGAGAGTTTTGTAAATGCTAAATAATAAATGTACTCGAAAAGAGATCATCGGCACTCCCCCTCATCTGGGATGTTCTCTACCCGGTGTAGTACTGAGTTATATGGACCATGATCAATCCCAGGTTCAGGAAGAATCATGAGCCCTTTCTTGTCTGTGTTGCTGAAGATCAAACAGGACAGTACACTTTCCCACAGTCAAAGTGAGAGTTATATATGCAACAATAACATTAATATACCCATTCAGGGGTGATATCAGCAGGCACTTCCCCACACAAAGGGTGCTGGAAACCTGAAACTCTCTTCCCCCAAAAAGCTGTTGAGGCTGGAGGTCAATTGAAAATTTCAAAACTGAGATTGACTGATGTTTGTTGGGCAAGGGGATTCCGGGTTATGGCCTCAAGGTGGGTAGTGGAGTTAAGATACAGATCAGCTATGATCTAACTGAATGGCCGAATAAGTTCAAGGGACTGAATGTTTAAATGTGCGGCCACTGAACTAGGCACAAAACAGTCAGCATTCATCCATTGAATTTCCTGAGCCATACTGATATTCCTGCCAGTAGTGCAGAGGGCAGTGATTTGCTTTGAATTCCATTCCCCCCGCAACCCCCCACCCTGCACCACCCCCACCCCCCCACCCCCCCCCCCCCCCCCACCACCCCACTCCCAAATGACTGATCCCTTTCCAATAAAGATAGGGCAGCACAGTGGCGCAGTGGTTAGCACTGCAGCCTCACAGCTCCAGGGACCCGGGTTCGATTCTGGGTACTGCCTGTGCGGAGTTTGCAAGTTCTCCCTGTGTCTGTGCGGGTTTTCGCCGGGTGCTCCGGTTTCCTCCCACATCCAAAAGACTTGCAGGTGATAGGTAAATTGGCCATTGTAAATTGCCCCTAGTATAGGTAGGTGATAGGGAATATGGGATTACTGTAGGGTTAGTATAAATGGGTGGTTGTTGGTCGGCACAGACTCGGTGGGCCGAAGGGCCTGTTTCAGTGCTGTATCTCTAAATAATTAAATAAAAAAACTTCAATTATAAATAAAGCTCTTGTCCTCTTGGTCAGGCACAATGAACTCAGCATTTGCTGATTTGGCTGAGGGCTGGCATTGGATTCATACGTGATGTGACCTTTATACAGACTTGCAGGTGCACCGTCTGCTCCCACATAACACCTGAGAACAGAGCCGAGGTGTCTTCTGATATAGGGCAGACAGTGCCTGATGTGGTTGAGTCTCTCTCTGCATCTGACAGTCACAGACAAGTCATTTGATAACAACACAAAGCCTTGTGTGTACTTGCCAATTTTACAGGCTTTTATCATTTCCTTTCCCCTTTTCTCCTTCTTTCTTCCCCTGCAAGACACTTGAACACAAATCAGTGACCGAGCCTCCTTGAGTTCGTTCCCAGGTTTCTCCAGCCAGTGTTTCCTAATTCAGTTCTTTGGATCCTACACTGCCTGAAACTCACAAGGGCAAGACATCTTCTGACGAGTTCACCTCTACACTCAGTCAGGCCTAATTGATTCCTAGGTTCTCAAGCAGATTTGGTTGCAAAAAAATGATCAGTAGGGCTCCTTATAAACCATACCAGGATCCACAGACCTTGGCTGTGGAAAAACTCCGATTGAAACTTGTCAAAGCTCCTTCGACAGCACCTCCCAAACCTACAACCTCTAAAACCTAGAAGGAAAAGGGCAGCAGATGCATAGGAACACCACCATCAACAAGTTCCCCTCCAAGCCACACACCATCCTGACTTGGAACTATATCACCGTTCCTTCACTGTCACTGGGTCAAAATCCTGGAACTCCCTTCCTAACAGCACTGTTGGTGTACCTACCCCACATGGACTGCAGCGGTTCAAGAAGGCGGCTCACCACCACCTTCTCAAGGGCAATTAGGGATGGGCAATAAATGCTGGCCTAGACAGAAATTTCTAATGGAAAACACTGACCTAACTCCTTTAATGTAGGAGAACATTCCTACACACTTCACTGAAATGTAATTGGAGAAAACAATATTGACATCAAGCCAAAGAAGGCGATATTAGATAGGGCGACCAAAAGCTTTGTCAACGAGGTTTTAAGGAGGGTTTAAAAGGAGGGGAAGACAGAGAGGTTTAGGGAGGGAATTCCACAGTTTGGGACCCAGGCAGCTAAAGGCACAGCCACCAGCGGTGGGTGAAGGGAATGGGGGATGGGCAAGAGGTCAGAGTTGGAGGACACAGAATTCTTGGGAGAGCTGTAGGGCTTGAGGTTACAGAGATAGGGAGGGATGAGGCCATGGAGGGATTTGAACACAAAGGTGAGAATTCTAAATTGGAGGACCAGGAGCCAATGTTGGTCAGTGAGTACAGTGTTGATGGAAGGGTGAATGGGACTTAGTGGATACAGGCAGCAGAATATTGGATGAGCTCAAGTTTATGAAGTGTGCAAGATGGGAGGCCGGCCAGGAGAGCATTGGAAGAGTCAAGCCTAGAGGTAACAAATGCAGGAATGAGGGTTTCAGCAGTGTCGGGTGATGTTAGAGAGCTGGAAGTAGGCAGTCTTGGTGTTGGCTCAGACAGGTCAAATACGACACCAAAGTCAGGCAAAGTGAAGGCCTTTTGAAGCCATGTTGGTCATTATTCATTACGTTACTTTGATACAGGCATTCTTCCATTCCACTTCTTATTATTGATTGCATTACATTTTCAATGACTGAACTCAAACTGATGGAACAATAGCGCTGAAAGTACTGAAGCTCAGCCAGGGATTAGAGCGATAAGCTTTGAGGAATACCTTGGGGTTCTTCAGTTCCCAAGAAAGCAGCCCGAATTCTGCAGTAAAAATAATGGTGAAGCTATCAGCGTTGACTGTTACCATGGAGTAAGTCGAACAGCAACTTCTGGCATCCGCATATGCGCGCTTACATGTGGAAATTGGAAGTTTCTGTCTGAGTTAACCTGCTGTACTACGCCAGTAGCTCAATGAGAGACTCAGCATCAAAACAGATGTATGGGTGTGAAGTTGCTGTATTTACACACTAAACACATCAGAAAAAAATTAGGGCTTGTGCATTCAGACGAAAGTGAATTCTTAAGTGTGATAAGTCTTAATTTCTGCCAAAAAACCTCTCTGGCCCTGAAAATTTATTTTTACAAGTGTTAAGTCTCATTCCTTCTGAATTTATTTATTGCTGGAAGATTCATAATTTTTTTTAAAAACTTTTTCTTTATCTCTCCCTTAATTCCATATTTCTTTTCCTATTTTCACTTTCTGTACATGATTTTACAATGAATGACATACTCTAACTTACACTTCCTGGTTTAAACTCTGCGTGGCTCTGTGAGGATTCTTCAAGCTGATTGGTTGAAAAGACACACAGTTACTTGACATGTTCACGGTTGCCACAGATCCCCTGTAGCGGGTGCAGTGCTGAAATGGTTCTCTAAATCAGTAAGTTGCCAAGGGGGAGGCAGTGGCGTAGTGGTAATGTCACTGGACTAGTAATCCAGAACCCAGGCTAATGCTCTGGGGACATGGGCTCAAATCCCACCATAGCAGATGGTGAAGTTTAAATTCAATTAATAAATCTGGAATTAAAAGATAGTCGAATGGTGACCATGAAACCACTGTCAATTGTTGTAAAAAGTCATCTAATTCACTAATGTCCTTTTGGGAAGGAAATCTGCCATCCTTACCTAATCTGGCCTACAACTGCCTCCAGACCCACAGCAATGTGGTTGACTCATAAAATGCCCTCCGAAATGACCTAGCAAGCCACTCTGTTTAAGGGCAATAAATGCCAGCCTACCTGGCAATGCCCACAAACAAATAAATAACAAACCCAAGCCAAGTCTGTGGACAGCTGTGAGAGTAGTGAGCGGTGAGTGCTGTCCTTAGCTGTTGACTGCAAAATCTGGGCCAATATCTCAGAAGGGGACTTTACAAAAGGTATTTAAGATACTTAATGAGATAGAGATAGTAAACATAGAACAATACTTATACCAAGACAAGATGGTGCAGACTCAGGGCTGTGAAGGTTGTGAGGTTGCGAAAGCAACAAAAAAAAAAAATCCACTTCTTTGATTGAAGAAAACAAATAACTTTGAAGTGTGGGAGCAACTGCAACAGGAAGAATCTTACCTTGCTGCTCTGAGACTTATTTAGCCTCCGGTTAGCCAGGTGTCCTGGCTGTGTTGAGAACAGTGTGTGCATCCACCTAAAATATTCACTGGTCTGAGCTCGGCATTCTCAAGGGGCAAGTACAGGAGCAGTGGGCTGACTGAATTTACACTCCATCCCAGATCCAGCCCCAAAAGCCTTCCTCAGAACTTCAGGGACTCTGAGTTCATGCATTATCAATAACTTAACGACACAGGACTCAAGTAGAAGAATGTTGCAGAGTACTGTACTGGGAGAGACAGAGGTAGAGATGGGGGAGCAAGAGAAAGGATAGGAAGGGTTAGGGAAAAAGAGTGAAGGAGCAAGAGAAGAGGGAGAGAGACAGGGCGGGGAGGAAGTAGAAGGGGCCAGAAAAGGGATAGAGGGAGCGCAATAGGGGAGAGAAGAGAAAGAGATGCAGAGAGAGGGGTAAGAGAGGCGGCAAGAGAGAGGAGGAGGGGAGGGAGAGAGAGAAGACAGCGATCACAACAGCTGAAAAAGGAGGGTGTAGGAGGAGAAGGCTTCTCTGTAGATTTGAAGGGAGCGAGTGAACAAATGGTTTCCAGTGATGTCGAAAGAAGAAAGGCTGAAGTACTGGTGGGTGCAGCCTCAGAGATACAGATGAATAAAAAAATGCTTCGGCGAGACAATATCGCAAACATCACTATCTCATGACGCAGTCTCATCAGCTGTGTCAAACAGACAGCATTGCCATTCCGTGTAGTTTATTAATAATATTTTACAGTGCAGGGCCACAGCATATAATTACATTCTACAAAGTCAAAGAGAAACATGCACCTTTAACTATGACAGACACACACAGATTACACAGGTGATCCTAACATTATAGGTGAACTTTCTCAAGGATGTTTATTGGACATTAAGCACTTTCAGGTCAAATTCTCTCTGCACAATTTTAACTGAGATGTTAAGCGTCAGTATGCTAACAGTGTGCATGCTAATTCACAGCATTGTGTGACTAATACTGCACCTTAGCCTCAGCTTAAGAGTTGCAAAGAGTAAGGAACACATTTTAACTTTTGAGTTAATGCTTCTTACTCTTCTGACGTAAGATAGAAGGTTTTTCATATACGCCACCCTGAACCTTGTTTTAAATTCATTCACAGGATGTAGGCGTTGCAAGATCCTTCCCTAATTGCCCTTGAGAAGGTGGTGGTGAGCCGCCTTCTTGACCCGATGCAGTCCATGTGGTGTAGATACACCCACAGTGCTGTTAGGAAGGGAGTTCCAGGATTTTGACCCAGCGACAGTGAAGGAACGGTGATATATTCCAAGTCAGGATGGTGTGTGACGTGGAGGGCAACTTGCAAGTGGTGGTGTTCGCCTGCGTCTGCTGCCCTTGTTCTTTTAGGTGGGTTTGGAAGGTGCTGTTGAAGCAGCCTTGGCGAGTTACTGCAGTGCATCTTGTAGATGGTACACACTGCTACCACTGTGCGTCGGTGGTGGAGGGAGTGAATGTTTAAGGTGATGGATGGGGTGCCGATCAAGCAGGCTGCTTTGTCCTGGATGGTGTCGAGCTTCTTGAGTGTTGTTGGAGCTGTACTCATCCAGGCAAGTGGAGAGTATTCCATCACACTCTGACTTGTGCCTTGTAGATGTTGGACAGGAGTCAGGAGATGAGTTACTCGCCACAGAATTCCTAGCCTCTGAACTGCTCATGTAGCAACAGATGTTCTATGGCTGGTCCAGTTAACTTTCTGGTCAATGGTGATCCCCAGGATGTTGATGGTGGGGGATTTAACGATGGTTGCCATTGAATGTCAAGACTCCTTTGTTGCAATTTAACAAACAACAGCCACATTCAAATGCTGAGACACAGTGCCAACACACTGGCCCTCAGGACCTCACTCAAGATGCTCTCAACTCATGCTTGAATTATTGAGTGCTGGCAAGCAATTTGAGCACAGGATGATCCTACCATCAACTACTGTCAAAGCAGACAAGGAATCGAACATGGAACATTGCTCCTCTGTATGAATGGACTCTACATTGGACAACACATTTATCAAACCGAGCTGTCAGAGATCAAGTTAAGATGTGATTTACATTTGGTAAAGATATATTAAATGGAAGACATTCTGACCAATCTTGCTTTTCACTATCCGTTGAGGAACACTAATCAAGGCCACTGGTTTGTAGTTTTCACAGAAAAAAAAAGTTGAAGGCCTGGAATACAATTCCCAAAACCATGGCAACAAGCCAGGAATCCCATACAATAGAAACAGAATTTAATTTATCTTGGTAAACCAGCAGCCCTATTCATTACACTCAAAAGAGGCTCTTAACTCTCTCTTAGCCTCTAATAATTGACCAAACATAATACAGTGAGACAGTGGCTAAACTACTATAACAACTTGTATTTATATAGTGCCTTTAATGTAGTAAAACATCCCAAGGTGCTTCACTGGAGGGCTATCAGACAAAATTTGACATCGAGCCACATAAGGAGATATTAGGGCCCAAAAGCTTGATGACAGAGGTAGGTTTTAAAGAGCATCTTGAGGAGGAGAGAGAGGTAGAAAGGCGGAGAGGTTTAGGAAGGGTTTTCCAGAATTCAAGGCTGAAGGCATGACCACCAATGGTGGAGTGACGAAAATCTGGATACATCAAAGTTAGCACACCAGTGTCACAGATCCAGTGTCAGGGGTGCGAGGTCTAATTTACAACTGCTGGCAGCAAAAGTTAATTCCAGTGTCAGCTTGATTCAGGTCGATGTCGCCTGTTTGTTACTGAGAGTGAGCTGCTCTGGTAGATGTACCACCTTGAAGATGAGGTGTTAGGTCCAGGCCCTGACTGGCTGTTGGGTTGGATGTAAAAGATCCCATGGCTCTGTTTGACTTGCAGCCAGTTCTCCCGGGCCAACATTCCACCTTCAACATACAACAGTGACTACACTTCAAAAGCGCTTCATTGGGTATAAAGCACAGTTGGACATCCTGAGGCGGTAATGCGCTATATAAATGCAAGCTCTTTGCCTACCATGCTTCCAAAGGTGCAGGCATTGAAAACTCTGGACTATATTCTCCAATGGGTCTGCTATATCCCTTGCAACTTCTGTTCCACAAAAGCTATCCTCGCTTGGCCACCTGGGCTGCATTCTAAACAAGTCATTGAAAAACTGCAAATGCACAAAGTGGGCTAAATACAGATCCTTCACATGACCACACTTTGAAAAAAAAGTTGCCAGCTTCCGACACCAACTGTTCCCTTAGAGCTCTTAAAGTGCACAAACAGCCTCAAATTCTGACTGCAGAGGGCTTCCAAATTTGAAAGCCAATCCGCAGCTTGGCCACGTTGGGTTTGTTTTTTTTGTTTCTTCCTCTCCTCTCTCCACCCCCCACTGCCCCCACAGTGTGCTCCAGCTGGGTGTCCGTTCCCTCCGGCATAGGGTTGCCAACTCTGTTTGGCCATCTTCCTGGAGGTTTCAATACACCACCAACTGCCTCGCCCCAGCAAAACAGCCTTTTCACCCTCATCTCCAATTCCTTTTATAACTAAGAACTCCAAAGAATTTTTTTTTTTTAAAGCAATTATTTGTAGGCCTCCATGATTTTTTCTCCTGGGTTTTGCTTCATGCAGTGTCCAGGAGATTGGTCTTTAATACCCAGAGATTCTAGGCCGATCCTGATGCCCTACTCCAGTACCTCAATGAAAGGGGGAGGCTATTCTTGTCATAGCTTCCTAGGTTGTGAGTGCCAGCAGGCAGTTCGACTGCTGATGGGAGGAGGGAGTAGGGAAAGGGACCACATCTGGAGTACTGCGTACAGTTTTGGTCTCCTTACTTAAGAAAGGAAATTAGAAGCAGTTCGGAGAAGGTTCACGCGACTGATTCCTGGGATGAAGGGATTATCTTATGAGGAAAGGTTGGACAGGTTGGGCCTGTATCCGTTGGTGTTTAGAAGAATGATCCAATTGAAACATAAAAGATCCTGAGGGGACTTGACAGGGTGGATGCTGAGAGGATGTTTCCCCTTATGGGAGAGACTAGAAGTAGGGGACACAGTTTAAAAATTAGGGATATCCCATTTAAGGCAAAGATAAGGGGACATTTTTTATCTCTGAGGGTCGTTAGTCTGTGGAATTCTCTTCCCCAGAGAGCAGTGGAGGCTGGATCACTGAATTTTTTAAGGCTGAGTTAAATAGGTTCTTGATTGATAGGGGAGTGAACGGTCACAGTTGCTACATAATATAGCAAGTAGACAGGAAAGTAGAGTTGAGGCCCCAATCGGATCAGCCATGATCTTATCAAATGGCAGAGCAGGCTCGAGGGGCCGAATGGCCTACTCCTACTCCTAATTTGCATGTTTGTATAACCCATAATCCACACAGATTGGGGTTGCTAACTCCTCAAGGAATGGCCTGGAGTCTCCGGCAATTGCAGAGTTATCTCCAGGATACTGTACGAGCAGCCTCCAGGAGATAAACAGTAGTGGGAATTCAAAATAACTGTGCTCTTAAAAATTCTCTTGAAACACTTTCATTACAAAAATATTGGAAATGGAAAAGAAAAAGGCTGCTTAACTGGTTGAAGGCTGTAGGTTATGTGTTAAAACCCCCAGGAATGCCTCCAACCGGAAATGGCAACACTTACCACACACTTTCTAGTTGGCCATGGGATCAGGAGCAAGATCCCCATTAGA
Source organism: Heterodontus francisci (assembly GCF_036365525.1). Taxonomy (NCBI): domain Eukaryota; kingdom Metazoa; phylum Chordata; class Chondrichthyes; order Heterodontiformes; family Heterodontidae; genus Heterodontus; species Heterodontus francisci. The sequence goes on from NC_090390.1 coordinate 81,446,970, forward strand.
TTTAATCCTGTCTAGATCAAATGGCAGAAGGAGAGGGGGATGCAGAAATGGAGAACTATTGCATGCCCGGCTGAGATCAACAAACTAAATACAGACTTGGAGATCCAGTCATTACTAACTAATGTTATTTACATTAATAACATTAACACATTGCCATCTACGATATTCCATTCTGGGTTAAAGTCTCTTATGCGACAGCAGACAGGATGGCATTGATAATCTGTGTTCACTTGCCTTGTGTTCTTTTTCTTCTCTTAAAACCCTTGGTAGAAGCGGAGAGGCTGAGCTCGGTATAGAGAAATGATGTCGATACAGTAAAGTCTGTAAATGTCGTTATTGCAAAAGAAGTGTTTTTTTTTCAAAAAAGAAAAAGAGCGTGAGTTTCGTGATGCCCATCGCATTCGCCGATGTCAGCCCCTGCTGCAGCTGCTTGTACTGCTGCCACTACTGCTGCTCCCGCTGCTGCACCTGTCTTCATAGATTGCGATCTCAATCTGAAGAGAGAGCCAGGTTAAGGAAAACAGACCACGATGGAGATCGAAGGCGGCAGGCCAACTTGAGAAGGCTCTCAATCACCATACAGGACCATAGGACTTGGCAGCAGGAGTAGGCCATTCGGCCCCTTGAGCCTGCTCCGCCATTCAATAAGATCATGGCTGATCCAGTTGTGGTCTCAACTTCCCGTCTGCCCCCCATAACCCTCGACTCCCTTGTCTATCAAAAATCTATGTAAATCAGCCTTGAATGAATTCACTGACCCAGCCTCCACTGCTTTCTGGGAAAGAGAATTCCACCGACTAACAACCCTTTGAGGAAAATTATCCTCACCTGCTTAAAAGGAAGACCTCTCCATATGGGAACCTCGGCTTCATTAACAAGGAGGACAAAAGCAAGAGAATTATTCTAAACCTTTAGAATCAACAGTAATTTACAAAAAGGAACTGGATAAATACATGAAGCAGAAAGATTTATGGGGAAAGCATTATGGGGAAAGAGCAGAGGAAATGGGACTAATTGTATTGCTCTTTCACAGGCATGATGGTCCAAATGGCCCGTTTCTGTGCGGTATCATTCGATGATGAAGGAAGAAAGATTCTGTATTTATTTGGGGCTTTCACAACCTCATGCCCCACTCCAGAGGCTTGAGCACAAGATCTAGGCTGACACTTTAGTGCAATACTAAGAGAGTGCTGCACAGTCGGGGGTGCCGTGGGACATGAAAGCTGCTTCATAAGCAAACGTTTTGCATCTTGAGCCACTAGACCCTGTTCAATCAGGAGCTGCTACTGTCGACCTGTGTGCTTTTAATCGATAACTCACTTTCTGCGTTAGTTTTCCTTAGCCATTTGATAAATTAGATTCTTCAGATCCAGAAAACCCGATCCCTTTTTTGACGGGTTCACAACCCCACCCTCTCACCACACATCCTTTAATCTCTTTCAAAGGAATTCCCTTTATATCCAATTACTCCAGTTCCACTAATGCAGCTCTGTAAACTCGAGTTATGAATAAGTTTCAAGGTTCTACCCAGTGTCCTGGCTACCATTTACCCCTCAACCCACACCACTAAAACCCGATGACGTTACTGTTTGTGGGATCCTGCTGTGCGCAAATTAGCTGCTCCATTTCCTACATTACAACAGTGACTACACTTCAAAACAAGTACTTTGTAAAGGGCTTCGCGACGTCTTAAGGTCGCGAAAGATCTTTTTTCTCTGTAGAAGCTACTTCTGTTGTCCGTTTAATGGCCTTGACTTAATCCATAATTCATTTACTCTCTGAAATAAAAAATACCCTCCCACCCAACTTCCCTACCGAATCCAACTTGACTCATTTTGTCTTATGTGTCCTCTGTGCTTTGAGCCCCTCATTCCTTGGGACTAGAACCTTCACCACTCTAAGAAACATGGCTGTGTCGACTTTGTCAACTGGAAACTTTAAAAAGTGGGTCTCCTCAATGTCTCTATTTTCCAAGCTTCCTTAATTGTACCTTGTATTTCAAACCCTAACATTCAGAATCAACCTCTGTCACTTGCTTCTCTTCCATTCAAGGGTAGTAGTACCTTCTCTATGATTAGGTGACCCTTGCAGTAGTCCAGATGGTGCGTGGACGACTCCTTATAGAGCAACAAAGGAAGTTTCTTTTTATTCATTCTTGGGATGTGGGCATTGCTGGCAAGGCCAGCATTTGTTGCCCATCCCTAATTGCCCTTGAGAAGGTGGTGGTGAGCCTCTTTCTTGAACCGCTGCAGTCCATCTGGTGGAGGTACACCCATAGTGCTAAGTCTATATGGGGTGATTGGTTTGGGGGAGGTGGTGGGGAAACATATGTAAAATGCTAATATGACTGACCGAACTGGATGGATGGCTTGACAATTCAGAAACACATCATGGCCCTATGAAGAATACAAAGGCAAACTCAGGGAACTGGGGAAATGGACATACAGCTTTCATATACATAGAACTTAGAGCACAGAAAAAAAGCCATTCAGCCCAACAGGTCTATGGCAGTGTTTATGCCCCACACAAGCCTCCTCCCACCCTGCTTCATTTCATCTTAACATATCTCTCTATTCCTCTCTCCCTCATGTGCTTATCTAGCTTCCCCTTAAATATCTCCAAGCTATTCACCTCAACTACTCCACAAGGTACCGAGTTCCACATTCTCCCCGCTCTCTGCTATATAAGTTTTTTCTGAATCCCCGATTGGGTTTATTAGTGACTATCTTATATTTGTGGCCTCTAGTTCTGGACCACTCCCACAAGTGGAAACATCTGCTCTATGGCTATCCTACTGAACCCCTTCATTCTCTTAAAGATCTCTAGAAGGTCATTTTTTTCTTCAGAAAAGCGCTCCTGCCTGTTCAGCCTTTCCGATAAGTAGATC